>NC_060122.1:309617613-309927863 GCF_021461395.2 Schistocerca americana | reverse complement strand
TGTCGTATAGAATATATCAGACGTGCTTTCCTGGATCAAATGTTTTCGGTTCCCATTGAAGAGGCACGTCCTTTCGTCTACTAATCGCACGGTTTTGCGGTGCGGTCACAAAACACGGTCACTAAACTTATTACAGTGAACAGAGACGTCAACGAACGAACGGACAGATCATAACTTTGCAAAAATAAAGTCAATAAACTTTTCGCTCGAGGGTAGACTTGAACCAGGGACCTCTCGCTCTAACCACGGGACCACGGTGCTCCTGTGCCCACATTATCCTAGATGTTGCCTATGTTGCCCATGGACTACTCAGTTTGTATATTTTGCTTATTTTTTCATGGTTCCACACAACTTGTTCCTGTTTTCTCGACTGATCTGTGTTCAGTTTTTCAAGGCCTATCCACTGTGCCAAATTATAACTAAATCTGAGGGGGGTGCGATTGGGAGGTTCCCTTGTAAGTAAGAATCGTTCATTTTGTTGCAGACACGCATAAATGTCACACACAGTTTGTAGACCGAACTACAAGTTACTTTGTACTGATTATGATAGATGGCACTTACTAGAAACGTTAGTGATATGTTTTCAGCAACGTGAATTTCATTGTGCTGTAACTCTGGAGCTCATTTTGTGGCCAGCAGCTCCTGCAGCGTCCCGAATACGAACGCAGCCGACGCGTCGCGGCGTACGTCAGCAAGGCGGATGAGGTCGGCACCGAGCAGCTCATACGGTGCATCATCGAGTCTGGAAGGGCGTGCTTCATACCCAGGTACGTACGCTTGGTAGACAGGGCGCGTGTGCTTCCTAGGAGTGAATTATATGGTTCTCAGACGTCAGACAAATATCTGCCTTCTATCTAAGCACAGATTTTCACCAATGTCGCAAGAAAATGCGAATAGGACAAGAGAAGCCACAGGCGTTTTTATTAATCAGAGAGATGCAGCACATTCAAAGTGAAATAAGACACGTGATCACTTCCAACCAATAGAGGAAGTATGAACGTCACGGATGTCATTATAAAGAAGCAGCATTATACAGGGTGGACCAAAAATCGTGCACTCGGACGCCACACCTGCGCTACAGAGATGCCTCTAACAAAATTTCGTACCTTGCGTATATTCGGTATAAAATTGGCGTCAAAGAAAGGAAATCTTGCAGCACTGCAATCACATATATGGTAAGTATACTTATATGGATATGGTGTCTGTTCTTTCGGACATGCCAGAAACAACAGACACCGTTGATGACCTACAGCTGTCTGCAACGAAATTAGAACTATATTGAAACCTTCAGCTGTTGACGGGCGTTAGTATACATCAACGGGGACAGGTGAAAATGTGTGCCCCGACCGGGACTCGAACCCGGGATCTCCTGCTTACATCGTAGACGCTCTATCCATCTGAGCCACCGAGAACACAGAGGATAGTACCATTGCAGGGACTATCTCGAGCACGCCTCCCGCGAGACCTACATTCTCACCTTGTATGTCCGCACACTACATTCGTAGTGTCCCACCCCAACAGAGTCATTACTCGTGGAAGACATTCTTATCAAGTCTCGTAAGAGTTCGGGGAATATGTGCGCATCCGCACAGAAGTAGGTCATGGTCGGTATTGCCAGAACGATATATTTATATGGATATGGTGTCTGTTCTTTCGGACATATCCGGATATGTAGTTTGTGGACATAGGTGAGAATGTAGGTCTCGCGGGAGGCGTGCTCGAGATAGCCGGCACGGTAGCTCAGCGTGTTCGGTCAGAGAGCTGCGTGCTCTCTGTAATAAAAACAACTGAGTCAACGAATCAACGATCAACTTGAACGGATGTCTCGTGACGTCCGCCGAGACCAAACGCAACGAACTGACGGCTCAGTAGCTCAGCGTGTTCGGTTAGAGGGTTTAGTTACCCTCTGTAATAAAAAAAAATGAGTGAACGGATGAACGAACAACCTGAACGAGTGTCATCGGACGTCCGCTACGAACAAATTGAACGCCGGCACGATAGCTCAGCGTGTTCGGTCAGAGGGCTAGCTGCACTCTGTAATAAAAAAACTGAAATAATGGATCAACCACGAACTGAAACGGGTGTCTTTCGACGTCCGCCCAGAGCGGATACAACGAACGAGAACGAGCAAGCAGGAGATCCCGGGTTCGAGTCCCAGTCGGGTCAAACATTTTGACCTTTCCCCGTTGTTATATATCAACGCCCGTCAACACCTGAAGGTATTAATATAATTCTAATTTCGTTTATATGGTAAGTGTCTTGATTCAATATTGTCTGGTTGTGCCGTCTAGTTAGTACAGTCGATAGAGTTTTGCGTTAAAATACCCGAGTTTGGAAATACCATTTCGAGTACAGGTGCATTTTTTTGATTTTTTACTTTCAGGATGGGTGGTACACAGCGCAACTCAATTAAACGAGCACTTTTTCGAAATGCCGTAATTGTCCACCATTTCGACGTAGAAGTTTTAAATTTGACTCGAAGGTATCTCCAACATTCCTCTGTAATGGCGCCAAACCGTGGCGTCCTAGTCACCCTCGGGTTCGGTGACGCTTGAAACAGCAAGGTGTAAAAAATGCGAATAAACGACCAGAGCTCAGAAGTTCATGTGAGGTACAACGTGGGTTATTGATGTAATATTGGTATCAAAATTTACCACAATTCTACCGAATGCCACAGTGACGTGTCGCACTGGAGAAAAGTCACAGCCTCTCTTACATGTCACACCTTCTTTTGACGCCTCTGCGACGGAGGCGAGGTTCGCCCGGCCAGCGTCGAAATCACACGGTTTCCTTGTGGGTGACCGAGAAAGTATTTGAGAAACACTGCCGCTCAGAATCGACACGAAAAGGCCTTACGGAATACCATGAACGGTGTCATCAAAATCACCCCTTTTGTTGTGGCATTGATTCCCACACATTTCGCGGTGAAAGACAACAGTTCGCAGCATGATGTGCAATAGGATGATGATCTTGACAATATTTTTAATTTTTAATCTTTGACTTGAGCATGTCTGCTCGTAATTTTGACCATTGCCTGCTCACAGTGTAACTTTAAGGTTGTTAAAATTTCATTCTGATGAAGAAATCACAGGTGTCGAAACCTAGGTGAATGTAATAAAAATTATTTGCAACTGGTATTTCTCCGTTGAAACATGTGTACGGTTGCTGAGAGACAACCAAGTTTAAAACTAGTGTTGACAACTCCTCGGACGATTCAACCCTTCTCTAAGGTCATCGTTGGCCAGCAACGTCAGTGGACCTGGTCGCATCCCTCTGGAGCGCAGTGCGAGCACAGTTTTTGCTCTAGTGTACAAGGCTGCACTTAAACAACTAGGGCCCGCCATCTGATAAATTTCATGCGGGTCGTAGCGCTCCACTCGGTCCACTCAGCCGGTACCCAAGGCCCCACGGCTGAGGCCGCGGGCACCGTTGTGGAGGTCTCCTCTCCTTTTTATTTGAGATACAGCACTGATTACTTAGTGAAATTATGATACATTAAATTATAAAATGGAAAATTATAAAATATTACTTTACAAGAAGAGAAAGAAGATAGGGAAGACTAATGCAGGCGCTATTCAGGGAGCTGGTCTCGGAATGTGTCACCGAACTCGACGTCTCTGGCCGGCGCGTCCCATTGTTACTTTATTACACGAGATAATTCACGTCTCCGATGAAACGATTTGATTCATCTCTCGCAGAAGTGTTCTAATATCTAGGTTTTGTTTGTGTTTCTATGCGTGTTGATTAGCTAGATTACTTGTGTGAAAGTTTTTCTGCGTTAATGTAGTCTAATTACAAGTTAATATGGCACGTGGTATAATAACTAGCCGTGATTCATGCAACTTAATCTCTTGATACATTTCTATTATACTTTATTTATGTATTATTGTTTCTGGTTTCAGTGTCGTATGCTGTATGAGTTCAGTGTTATTTTTGTCTCGTTATTATATTTGTGTTAATGAGCCAGATTACTTGTGTTACAGATTTTCTGTGTTAATGTAGTCTGTTATATCTTCACAGAAGAAATTAAGAGTAAAGAAGATTTCTGGCGCAACATTAAATCGCAGCACCATAAGTCAAAACAAACTAAAAATTGCAAGGAAAGATAGGCCAACTTCCAAAAGAACAGACTTCCACTTATATGAAGTTGACTTGAATGTAAAGGGTGTATGAAGACGTGTGAGAAACTTTAGGGATTTATTCTTGACAGCGAAACTTTGCAAAAGGTTCATATGAACATGGGACCGAAAATTCTTCGTTGATAATGTGTGAAAGTATTATTCATGGCACAGAAGTGACACCAAACACATTTACGTTTACAGAAACTGCTCGAAGTAATCACCTCCTGCTTCCATAAATCCCCTGAGCCTGTGTTCTTTACTTCGCTATACGTTATAGCAAACTCCTGGCGTTGTCCCTATTTGGTCAAATCAATTTTGGATACGCTCCCTCAATACACACATTCGGTATGAGAGCTGAAAAGGTTTAAAATGTCACCAAAGGAAAAAAATTATTGGATTCAAATTGGGAGATTGGGCAGGCCTTGCAATAGATCTTCGTGATCAATACGCCTGTTCAGTCAGTGTTTGTCCAAATACTATCAAACTACCCGTGCAAAGTCAGATGGAGAACCATCGTGCATAAACCTCACTCGTTGGATGACGTCTAGTGGTATTTTATGAGGTAAAGGAAGCAACTCATGTCTGACAATCTGCATCTACGATTGTCCAGTCAGGCGTTGTAGAAAGACATAGGAGTCGATGATGTGGACACGAATGATTCCACCCCACACGTTGAGGCTGAACCTCTGCTGATATCCGTCTTGTGGCACTTCATGGAGGTTTTCGTAAGCCCATTCGTGATTGTTAAGACAATTGGAGATCCCATCACTTTACAAATAAGCCTCGTCTGTGAATAAGGTACACGTTAAAAACTGCAGAAACACATGACACTGCCCTAATGTGCGTTGACAGAAAATTATTCTCGGTTGAAAGTCCGCCATACATAATCCTTGCACCTGTCGAAGATTTTAATGCAGAATATTCCAGATCGTCATTTGATTAATGCTTCCATTGCCATGAGTTTCGGGCACAGTACGAAGAACCCGTTCTTCGAGCTTAGTCGTACGTTCATTACATTGTCTCCCAGCATCAATAACTCTCTTCTCAAATGAGTCTCTCGCTTGCAAGAGTTGTTGGAGTCGTGCAAATGTTCTTGCACAAGGTTAATTGTCTCCCAGGGTAACGATCAGCATGACAGTGAATTTCTGCGCCCGCATTCCACCTGCTAAGCCGCACGTATAGTGTACTCACATATCCGTCGTTTCAGACACAAAAAAAAAATCGTTGTGACATGTAGCGATAGGAGTTCCTTTAGAACAGAATGAACGAGACAAAGCTAAATAAATACCATGGCCAACTGCAAACAAGAAAGTGAGTAAAAATGGACGTTTGAGGTTAATTACATTACCAGGAGTCATTAGGGTAATTTCTTTCACACATCCATGACGAAGGGTTTCTGACCCATGTTCAGATGAGCTTTATGTAAAGTTTTGATGACGGAAACAAATCGCTAAAGTATCTAATACGTGTGCATACAACACGTGCGCTATGCAGTTTCTGAACGAAATCAGAGTATATATTATACTGCTTTTCAGGCCAATGTAAGGAATTTCGTATTATCTGCTGTTGAATAAATTCAGTATTTTCAGAAGGAAGAGAAAGAGTTTAGTGTCGCTGGCTATCCATGTGTAGACCCCGGGTTCGAAACCCGACGATCATTTCAAATTTTTCTGCTGTCGGAAAATACCGAAGGTGCTCTACTCTTCATTGTGAGGCCTAATGAATGTCGCTTGATGAAAATAAGCTACCGAAGCTTGTAGCCACATGGCACTTATTTATTTGTTTAGTGAAATATTCAGTTAGCTGAAAGTTGACGAGAAACTATACTGAATGCCAGTCCAGGATTATAGCACATTTTCTGTCAACGCACATATAGTTTGCGATATTAAAAATAAGAAGCTCTTTCTGTTTTTCTATAGGTATGCACTGGTTAGTGATAACATAGTTCCCAGAACGAAGCTTTCTCTCTGGAGTGTAGTTACCTGTTTTGAATGTTCATGCAGGTTAAAACTCTATGGCAGATCAGGACAGGTTTTTTCTAGAAAATTCCAAAACAGCCCACAGTACAAAATAGACTGAAAGGTTCGTGCTGGGAACAATTTCCTAGGCTATGGCTAAGTCACTTCTCTGCTGTATCATTCCTTTGAGGCGTTACTACATCAAGTATGCAATAGAGCTTCTGTGCAATTTGAATAACTGGAGAGATTTTATAGAAGAAGTGAAGCTGTTAGGACGGGGTGTTTGTCGTGCCTGGATAACTTAGCTCGTACGACAGTTGTCCGCAAGTGGTAAACTTACCAGTTGGTGTCGTCGATTGGCAACCAATTTTAATCTTCCAGGAAGTTTCAATAACATAGTTGAGACCCGAAACTACAGACGCGAGGCACACTCACAGCGTTACCAGAATGACGCTGTACGTGATGCATCATTCAGGTTCAGGAATTCTGATTATATCAGTTTTGCAGGTGAGTCTTAGCGCGGTGTCGCCGTGTGCAGAAATTAATGGTAAGTTATGTTACGTACTCGGTACAATACGCCGATCGGGTACTGTTACTACCGTCACGTCGCACTTAGGAAAGATCGTAAAATCCAGTAACATGACGTCGAAACGGCTGCTGTGAAGTTTATGGTGTTCATTGAATTTCTAAAACTCAACAAAAAGCCCTCCGTCCTTGCCCGTTGCAGACGCTGTGTCCGAGATGCCGTTCGTCATGGGCGTCTTTTGCTGAACCACAATGATACGGATGCAGAAATTTTATTGTGCTATATTCCTATACTTCATGTTTATGTAGCACACCGGGGTTGGACAAAAATGTGAAAACATCAAAAATACATTACAATGTGTAATACTGTGTAGGGGACACAGCTTTCAGTCGTTCAGAAATGGATAAACATTGGTCTGTACGGTTTTTAAGGGAATCTTGTTCCATTCTTCCTGCAAAATAATGGGAAGTTTAGATAGCAGCCGGCCGGGGTGGCCGAGTGGTTCTAGGCGCTACAGTCTGGAACCGCGCGACCGCTACGGTCGCAGGTTTGAATCCTGCCTCGGGCATGGATGTGTGTGATGTTCTTAGGTTAATTAGGTTTACGTAGTTCTAAGTTGTAGGGGACTGATGACCTCAGAAGTTAAGTCCCATAGTGCTCAGAGCCATTTGAACCATTTAGATAGCAATGGTACGGGTGGATAGCGATGGCACGCTCTTCTCTCCAAAGTAGACCACAAAGGCTGAATGACATTGAGATCTGGTGACTGTGGTGGCCAGGAGCAATATAACACTTCATTCTCATGCTCAAAAACCAATCCTGAAAGATGCGAAATGTGTCAATAGGGCTCCTGTCCTCTTGGAACACAGCGTAATCTCTGGACAACAAACGCTGTACTATAGGATGGACTTGATCAGTCAAAATGGCCACATAACCCTCGTCGTTAATCCTACCCTCCAGATTAACAATGGGGCCCATGGAATTCCAGGTAAGGACTGCCCAAATATCACTGAATCCCCAAAATGTTTCAGTCTTGGCACGACAACTCGGCCAGAAGGTGGAAACTGCGTTAAGTAAGAGTTATCCGAACAGATGAATTTGTTCCATTGCTCCATAGACCAGGTTTTAGGGCTTCGACACCACTTATTTCTGTCATGAGCTTTTGCTCCACTGATGAGTGGTTTTGGAATTCCGTATCGCTCTGCAGTTCCCAGCTTCTGGAGCTCCCTCCGTTTGGTTTTGGTGCTGACGGGATTGGCGAGTACGACACTCAGTTCTGCAGTGACTTTTACAGCTGCCGTCGTCTTATTTTTCGTCAAAGTCCTCTACAATGACCGTCCGTTGCGATCACTCAACATAGACTTTCGTCCGCATTATGAGTGGCAAATGATGTTTTCCCACTTTCTCCATATCCGGTATAAATCTGCACCAAACACGTCGGCTACCTTGTTTGTAGAAGCACCCACCATAGGAACACAAACAGTTGGCCCACACTCGAATTCACTTATCTCCGACATAATGCGCTCACAGCTACACAGAACTCTACTCTACCCACGACTAACACTTATAACGTATTGAGGACATTACACAGCTGCCGTTCGTTGTCAAGTACAACAGCGCAACCTGTAAGCTTAGTTAGCATCTGCATTTATGTTCAAAAATGCATGTTTCGCCGTGCTTCCATATTTCTGTCGAACCCCTGTACGCCAACGTACACTTATTTCAGTCACAACATTGTGACCACCACTTATACAGGGTCCCCCAAACTGTATATTCCTAAATTAAGTTTCCACTTAAAAATATTTCTCATTGTGTTGACCTGCTGGAGATATTGTTAGTATACCTTGCAGACCTCCAATGAATTGCCATGGTAACGCAGCCAAAGGCAATAAAGTATTTAGTCTACACAAGTGTGCAGTAAAAATGTGGTGTAAACCGAACATCTTGCAGAAACCTGTTCAGGGATGTAGTCATACCTACATGGCAATAAATATACTCTATAATATTAATTGCAGTTAACAGCAAGATATAATTTAGGGTGAACTACACGAATGACGATCATAGTCACAATCACAGTACTAGGAGTAATAATAGTGTACAGTCTAGACAACCCATCCCTTTACAGGGTTCGGAATTTTATTTCATATTTTGGTATGAAGGTCTATAACATGTTACCGGACAGCATACTGAAAATGTCCGGTAATTCGAAACCAAAGTTCAGAAAAAAAACAGAACACCTAAAACGACAAGAGTCAGGTCATTCATATTGACAGGTCATGTACGTTAGAATGTTCTCCACAAATTATTAGCATTTCAGTCAGCTCGGTTCAGCAAGTATCCTGTTGCCTAGTAGCCACAGGGTCCGCCATGGGCCCTGATAACTTGTTCCATACTTGATGACGTCGACGCATATAAGGCGCGAATGGCGTCCTGAAGTATAACCGTCCATGATGCAATCACCTGGTTCCAAAGTTCATCTGTGGCCGTTGGCAATGGATCAGCGCTGCGCCCGTCGTTTCACCACATCCCACACATTTTCGATTACGACAAGTCTGGTGATCTGGCGTGACAGGACAAAAGGCTGAAATCCATTGACACCACGAAGGCACGTGTTTGTGCAGCAACAAGTGGTCGTGCATTGGCATGCTAAAAGATGGCGTCTGGGTGTTGTGCTGAAAGGGTATGGCTACAGGTGCCAGGATGTCTTCCACGTAGGTCACACTGATCGCAATGCGCTGGACACGCGTCAAAGGTCATTCTGTGATTTGTCGTTGTACCCAATAGCAGCTTACAACATAAGACCTTAAGGTGGCGCTGTATGTCTTGTGAGAATGCAGCCACTGTGATACCGCACCCCCTCCCCCCAACCCCTCCACCCCCCACTCCTCCCGGTCTGTGGAAAACCAAAATGCGGCCATCATTTCTAAACAAACTGAACCTGGATTCATCAGAAAACACTAGCTGATGCCGTTCCTGTCCCCAGTGACGTCGTTCCATACACCATTGCCGTCTAACATGTTTATGCACAAACGTCAAAGGTAGGCGGAGAAGTGGAGGATGCGCACGTAAACCATGCCGTAATAAACGGCAACGGCGCTCCTGATATCGTACGATGTGTTACACTGTTCCACTGTTGCGCCAGAGCCGAGGAGGAGGGAGGTCTGGGCTGCAAAACCATTCGGATGAGGCGTCCACATTTCTCGGGGAGTCGTCTGTGCAGTGTCTTCTACTGCCTTCCGTGAACAATTCTGCACACAGCCGTAGCACTGCCGGAACACTTCATCTCAGATGAGCGGCAATTTCCCGGATGGATGCATCACATTCTCTCATGCCAATAATGCGCCATCTTTCAAACTTACTGATTCGACGGTACGGTTCGCACATACGTCTGCATGGCATCCAGCACTTCTGCTCAAGTCACACTGATCCATTACTTCGGTTTATAGAAACAACAAAAGCCGCAGACACATTTCAGCGGTGGGTGGTGTTGCGTCACGATGTTGACCTTGAACCCATGGGCCGACATGGTTTAAATACTAATCATTTCTGCAGAATATACTAAGGGTATCTTTAGTCGTTCAAGGTGTTCGCTTTTTTTCTGAACATGAGTGAAAAAGAATACAGCATAAGGCATTACATTTACAATTTATCAGATTAGACAGACTCTGGTATTGATATTTGCACAACTGTAATATTTGTATTAAATCGTTTTTGACTTTTCCTAGCGAAGTTATGTAAATGCTTTTTTGAAGTATTGGCAAAAAAGCAAGTGAGTGGTATAGGAAGAGGTACAGTGGCTGTATTTTTTGAATTAGTTCGTTGTTTTCCTAACATACATAAACATATGTCCACCTATGTAGCTGAGTGGTCAACGCGGCTGATCCAGTGATGCCGTTGACAGAGAATGGCATAGTGGTCACTCGGGCGCGATTGGCCTGTCAAGGCTAGAACGCGGTACTTTTCTTTTTAACTTTACAAAGACGTTTATGAAGTAATTTATAAGTAATTCCCGTCGTTATCCGTATGAGTAGATTAGCGCTAACCATAATTCGTTACTAGTATTGTCTAGGGAAGTAGCGTAAAGTGACTGCTGTAGCTTAGTACGTGGGGTTAGGGGTGCTAGTGCAGGTATTGTGATCAGTGGTACGTTAACATGAACTCACTTCAGTGCGTTAGTTGTTTCTTCCTCTGCGTCGAACAGTCTTACTGCCAAGCCGCGCGGGACTGTGCGGCTGATCCCTGCGGAGGTTTGAGTCCTCCCTCGGGCATGGGTGTGTGTGTTTGTCCTTAAGATAATTTAGGTTAAGTAGTGTGTAAGCTTAGGGACTGATGACCTTAGCAGTTAAGTCCCGTAAGATTTCACACACTTTTGAACATTTTTCTTACTGCAAACATGTCCCATACTTTACTACCTAGTGTTTTCCGCACGGTCGTAACTGCACCACTAAGTGGATTACACTTGTCAGTATACAGGGTGTTACAAAAAGGTACGGCCAAACTTTCAGGAAACATTCCTCACACACAAAGAAAGAAAATATGTGTATATGTGTCCGGAAACGCTTACTTTCCATGTTAGAGCTCTTTTTATTACTTCTCTTCAAATCACATTAATCATGGAATGGAAACACACAGCAACAGAACGTACCAGCGTGACTTCAAACACTTTGTTACAGGAAATGTTCAAAATGTCCGTTAGCGAGGATACATGCAACCACCCTCCGTCGCATGGAATCCCTGATGCGCTGGTGCAGCCCTGGAGAATGGCGTATTGTATCACAGCCGTCCACAATACGAGCACGAAGAGTCTCTACATTTGGTACCGGGGTTGCGTAGACAAGAGCTTTCAAATGCCCCCATAAATGAAAGTCAAGAGGGTTGAGGTCAGGAGAGCATGGAGGCCACGGAATTGGTCCGCCTCTACCAACCCATCGGTCACCGAATCTGTTGTTAAGAAGCGTACGAACACTTCGACTGAAATGTGCAGGAGCTCCATCGTGCATGAACCACATGTTGTGTCGTACTTGTAAAGGCACATGTTCTAGCAGCACAGGTAGAGTATCCCGTATGAAATCATGATAACGTGCTCCATTGAGAGTAGAACATGGGGCCCAATCAAGACATCACCAACAATGCCTGCACAAACGTTCACAGAAAATCTGTGTTGATGACGTGATTGCACAATTGCGTGCGGATTCTCGTCAGCCCACACATGTTGACTGTGAAAATTTACAATTTGATCACGTTGGAATGAAGCGTCATCCGTAAAGAGATCCTTTGCACTGAAATAAGGATTCACACATTGTTGGATGAACCATTCGCAGAAGTGTAGCCGTGGAGGTGCCTGCACACGCTGTACATGGTACGGAAACAACTGGTTCTCCCGTAGCACTCTCCATATAGTGACGTGGTCAACGTTACCTTCTACAGCAGCAACTTCTCTGACGCTGACATTAGGGTTATCGTCGACTGCACGAAGAATTGCCTCGTCCATTGCAGGTGTCCTCGTCGTTCTAGGTCTTCCCCAGTCGCGATTCATAGGCTGGAATGTTCCGTGCTCCCTAAGACGCCGATCAATTGCTTCGAACGTCTTGCTGTCGGGATACCTTCGTTCTGGAAATCTGTCTCGATACAAACGTACCGCGCCACGGCTATTGCCACGTGCTAATCCATACATCAAATGGGCATCTGCCAACTCCGCATTTGTAAACATTGCACTGACTGCAAAACCGCGTTCGTGATGGACACTAACCTGTTGATGCTACGTACTGATGTGCTTGATGCTAGTACTGTAGAGCAATTAGTCGCATGCCAACACAAGCACCGAAGTCAACATTACTTTCCTTCAATTGGGCCAACTGGCGGTGAATCGAGGAAGTACAATACATACTGATGAAACTAAAATGAGCTATAACATGGAAATTAAGCGTTTCCGGACACATGTCCACATTACATCTTTTCTTTATTTGTGTGTGAGGAATGTTTCCTGAAAGTTTGGCCGTACCTTTTTGTAACACCCTATAGATTAACAGTTCTGCATCACGTACCTACACTTCAGCAGCTGACCTGGTGCCCAGGGGAAAATATGCATTAACCGCTTGCTCTTCCGACATGTACTTGGAGGCATTAACCAACCTAAAAACATAGCACCGGTAATAGCTATGATTATTATTCTGCAAATGAAGTACATACTGATGTACTGTTGTTCATTGCACTTAACTCAATCACCAATAAAAATACCTGCACTTGTACCATTAATACTCTGTACCAATTAACTCGTTCCACATCCATCAAGGTTGCCGTACACTTTGCGATTTGTTTATCACGGTATGTGCATGAATGAGTGAATTAAGGAACCATAGGTAGGACGTTATGAAAGGTAAATGCAGTGAAAGGTGAAAGGTGCACTTCGGGGAAAGTGTAACGATTAGTGGAAATGACACAATTTTAAACATGGCTGTTTCTAAGCACCGTATGTAAGTTTCAACATAGGAATCACACAGCCAACTGGTTGCAATTAAGTGTTTGGTTTCGAAACCTGTCTTCATCAGAATGAAATTTTAAGCAACCGTCAAGACAATGGACTAAGTCTAGAGCTGAAACGCTCAAGCCAAAAAATTAAAATTAAATACGTTCTAGCTTTGGCACGTATGCCTTCCTAGAAACATCATAGGACTGATTTTCTTAGGTAGGCATATGTGCCAAAGGCTGGAACGCGCTTAATTTTAATTTTCGCATTGAGTATTTCTGTTCTAGACTTAGACCATCGCCTTCTCTCAGTGTAACTTTACGGTTTCTTAAAATTTCATTCTGATGAAGACATCCTTAGGGGTGTCGATCCTAGGTCAGTGTACCAAACAGTTATTTGCAACCGGTTGGCTGTGTGATTCCTATGTTGAAACGCTGGGGAAAGTTCGCTATTTGACCACAAAATGAATGAGGACACGCGATAATGAGCTGATGCTTCAGAGCATTACTGATACAGTAATGATCTACTCGTACAGGAAGAACTGACAGCAGCGCTTGCAGCACATGCCTAAATCTAAAATATGATGCTAGCAAGGTTCTAAAACAAGCCTGTAGGCCTAAGCCCTGATGCTGCTGATGACCTAAAACCCGGTTCACACTGAAGTGATACGATGTGTCATACGACAAATTGCAATGAAGGTCGCGGACGCGACTCTTGTCGATGTGATACTTGTGTTCTCACTGGGATGTGATGATGATGTTTGGTTTGTGGGGCGCTCAACTACGCGGTTATCAACGCCCGTGAAAATTCCCAACCTTTGCTCAGCGCAGTCTCGCCACTTTCATGAATGATGATGAAATGATGAGGACAACACAAACACCCAGTCATCTCGAGGGAGGTGAAAACCCCTGAGCCCGCCGGGAATCGAACCCGGGACCCCGTGCTCGGGAAGCGAGAACGCGACCGCGAGACCACGAACTGCGGACACCCCCGTCCCACTGGGATGACACAATATGTGATACAATATGCGATGTGACTCACCACACAGAAGAGAACAAGGCAGTATGATTCATTTTCCTGTCTCATTCTCAGTCGTGATCATTAGCTCTTCTGGGGGACGTTCTTGTGTCTTATTATTATTTAAAATTAAAGAAAATGAAAAAGAACCGACAGTACTGGGTGCACACATACGATGCTATAGATATCAAACATTTTTCAGCCGTGGTTTGTGATGATCTCTCCCAACACGAACACAAATTCCATGAATTTCACTGAATGAAGCCAGACAGTTTCCACTTTTTCGAGCAACTAGTATCAGCTACACGGTCAAAGCAAGACACAACGTCCGTTCCGTGTGGTAGATACACAAACATTTGTTGCAGACTGATGAAGTTAGGACAGCATTGCTACAACTGTTAGGGTCTACGGAGTAGTATGTGATTCAGTTTGTGGAGTATTCAGAAGAAACATTCTTGGATTTTAAGTGTGATCAGTTACCATCAGTGGCGAAGCAGCGGGTGGTGAATTCTGTGAAGGAGTAGACTATATTTCGAAGAAATGGAAGAAGCCCATGATAAGGAACATTCCGATGTGTCCTCCTTGGCTTCGTCCAGCTGCTCGCTCAGAAGTAACATGAATTTTGTTTTCACTTCTCTTTCACGCCTGTCACAAAGTTCCTTAAAATCAGGGAACATAGATGGAGAAAGATCCAATCAGCATCACCAGCTGGACTCCCGGTATCTTTTCATTCCAGTAAGTTTTTCATTTCCTGCCTCGGCTCGTATCGGCAGCGTACGGAAAAGAGAAATACGGGGCAGCTCCGCACTCCGCATAGCACGCCAAAGCAGGCGGCAATAGCGTGGCGGTGGCGCGTGGGCGTACCTCGTCGCGGACAATCTCCAATATATCTGAAGCATTTTCTGGAGAATAGGACGAGGTATCGCACTCCTTCTACCGTTAAAAACGATTTCCATATGTTATCTATATTTCGTATGCACGAACTTACGAATTAAAACCCGCCAAATGTAAACTGGCCAGCGACTATATTATTCACGACAAACTTTTCAAAACATGCACGGAGCTCTTTTTTCTCTGAAAAGTTTCACAACTGCTCCGCAGTGTTTCTTTGCACTGTTTCTCTATGCTAAAGTTACTAACACATACATTACATTTGTTTTGTGACAAAAATTAGCTACTGTCAACAGGTGACGCTATTTCCATTATGAAAGGATTACATGTTTTTACTTCAGTTTGTTATCCAATTGTATTGTGAATATGATAACCTGTGGAAATGTTGCGGTCCCTCCGCATTCTTCAACATTCAAAATATGCTCACCAGACAGAATGTTAGTCCCCCACTTACAAGAGCACACTCATACCTTTGGAGCGGTGTACATTGTTTAGAACTGCTAACAGGCGATAAGTCAATGCAGTGGAGTGGTGTGTGTGTCTGTGTGGGTTGGGGGAGGGGGGGGGGGGCGGTTGTACAGAATCAACGCAGTAAGATAGATCGACATGGCACACGCTTCAGAATGTTAAAATGAGCTATCGTGCTTGGACGTCTCCACGCACACACCATGAGTGAAGCTGCCCAATTAACTGATCTGTCAACGTGGACAGTCCTATATGTCTAGAAGAAATGTTGTACCACTCGCAGCCATGTTAGAACAATGGTTGTAAGAAAGATACTAAGAGAGAGCATGAAGTGATACGATATGTCATACGACAAGTTACAATAAAGGTGTGATACTCATGTTCCCACTGGGTTGACACGATATGTGATACAATATGCGATGTGACCCACTCCACAAAAGAGAACAGGGCAGCATGATTCACGTTTCCGTCTCATCCTCAGTTGCGATCATTAGCTCTTGTCAGAACAATCGGATTCAAATGTGAGAACAGTTGCTGCTTTCATTAACGTAAAGCCGTCTCACCTAGATTGCGAGAGAGTATTGAGAAAGAAAATTATGTGAAGTACTGGATCCTACCTACAATATACTGCTGGTGCATCGGAAAGCAGGGTTTTTGACTCAACATGTCTGACTTGTTTTTGCTTTTGGAGTTAGTCAATATTCTGATAGGTCACAACAGATACAGCAAATATAACATTTACTTTACTAGTCCAGTATTTAATTTTAAACTGAATAGCCAAAGAAACTGGTATAGGCCTCATATTCAAATACACAGACAGGTAAACAGGCAGAATACGGCGATGTGCCCGGCAAGACAACCAGTGCCTGGCGCAGTTGTTAGGTCGGTTACTGCTGCTACAATGGCATGTTATCAATATTTAAGTGAGTTTGAACGTGATGTTATAGACGGCGCATGAGCGATGGGACACAGCATCTCCGAAGTAGCGATGAAGTGAGGATTTTCTCGTGCGACAATTTCACGACTGTAGGCTGAATATCTGGAATCTGGTAAAATATCAAATCTCTGACATCTCTGCGGCCGGAAAAAGATCCTGCAAGAACGGGACCAACTACGACTGAAGAGAATCGTTCAACGTGACAGAAGTGCAACCCTTCCGCATATTGCTGCAGATTTGAATGCTGGGGCATAAACAAGTGTTGCGTGCGAACCATTAAACGAAATATCATCGATATGGGCTTTCAGAGCCGGAGGCCTACTCGTGCACCCTTGGTGACTGGACGACGCAAAGCTTTACGCCTCGCCTGGTCCCGTCAACACCGACATTGAACTGTTAACGACTGGAAACATGTTGCCTGGTCGGACGAGTCTCGCTTCAATTTGTATCGAGCGGGTGGACGCAGGGGACTGTTCAAGCACATGGAGGATCAGTAACGGTAGTGGCGTGTGCAGCTGGAGTGATATGGGGCCCCTGATACATCTAGATACGACTATGAGAGATGGCACGTACGTAAGCATCTTGTCTGATCACCTGTATCCATTCATGTCCATTGTGCATTCCGACGGACTTGAGAAATTACAGCCACACGTCCAGAATTGCTACAAAGAGGCTCCAGGAATGCTCTTCTGAGTTTAAACCATTCCGCTGGCCACCACACTCCGCAGACATGAAAATTATTAAGCATATCTGCGATGCCTTGCAACGTGCTCTTCAGAAGAGATCTCCACCCCCTTGTACTCTTACGGATTTATGGACAGCTCTGCAGGATTCATCGTGTCAGTTCCCTCCAGCATTACTTCAAAGATTAGTCAAATCCATGCCACATCGTGTTGCGCCACCTCTGCGTGCTCGCGGGGGTCCTAACGATATTAGACAGGTGAGTTTCTTTTTCTCATCAGTATATAACAAAACCCTGTAGTACTATGCAAAACAGTGAATAATTAGTAACTGCACTAATACAAACACAATTGTATTTACGTAGGATTTTAATTACGGTCAAAAGTAGCATTAAATCTGTAAATGTGAAAATAAATTTTGTATTTCTACTTTACCGTAATATTTACTCTTACAGTCGAACAATATATGTACATATATTGGATCCATATAAACGCATTGGTAATATTATAAACACTTGTAACGTATGTAAACTCTGGTTAATCGTTTGGATTTTGTTTAAAAACAGATGACTGAGGGATCAGGTTCAGCTTCCTGTATCGCTCGTCTTTCCGCGCCTCCTGTCACAAATCTCAGTATAAGATGATGACATTATAGTCTCGTATTTGCTAGACTAATAATAAAATCTTGAGAGAGACAATATTTTTTACTTAATGTTATCAGAGTTCCTTGTCCTGACATTGATTTTTAAATATTTTTCACCTGTTTTGACGGTCAGCGGCTATTTAAACTGGACGGTCATAATACGGTGATTCCATTTACGGGCCACCATTACAACAGCCTTAAATGCATATCGCATGGTCATTAATACACCCTCCACGTATTCTAAATTTATTGTACGAATTCAGATTTCTTACAAGAAATGATAATATTAGAAAGGTCATACAGGTACTGACATTCCAATTTACAAGCAGCGAATCAGCAACCACTCACTACACCGATTTGTTTCCTGGCGAACGTCGTTAAGATAACTTCACTTCCTGTTTCATCTTTTATTTCAAGTGAAAGAGGGATTATACAGCCGATGACCAAAGCATAAAATTATTATACTGAAATAAATAGTAACTTTATACTGTCGACTATTCTGCAGTAATATGAACCTCAGCTAGGCCACTCTCCCTTTTACAATAATTTTCATTTCCATTTCATGACCTTAAACGATGCTGTATTCCTTTATTATTGTGGAGTGAGATTCCATTTTCACTGTTCGAGATCATTTTGCCACTTCATAAATTATTTATTTACATGGTTGAAAACTAAGTCCACTATTTTGCCATGGCACTAACTATTCACAAAAGAAACCATTCAAGATCTTTTCTGTCGAACAAACGAGATCAGAATGAGAGCAGGTACACCTAGGTTGTAGGCGATGATGGGAGAAGTGACTTCGCGCAAAAAAGTGAAACTCCCTTTAACTTTCGTAGCTTACACGTAAGTTGGCGTTACAGTATTCAAGAAGGGTGTTTGTACTTAGGCTTACGTGAATGATGGTAGTGGCATGCACGTGTAAGTAATTCGTGCCTGTTAAAACCGGTTTCAGGACAGTGGTACAATGTTTCGTCCGGCAGGTACTGGGAGCGCGAGTCACGGATGGAGATGCTGCGGCTGCGTTCGGTGGAGGAGCTGTCGGCACTGCCCAGCACGGCCTGGGGCATCTCCCAGCCCAGCGGCGAGGACGCTGACTCCAGGGAGAACGCGCTACTCACAGGTACGGGAGCCTCTCCCAGTAACTTCCAGCAGGTAACAAACTATTCCCCTCTGAGGTGCCTGCCTTCTGATGTTATCCACCACAGTAGGGTCTTTATTACCAGTACACACTATCTGATCAAAAGTATCCGGGCACCCCTATGGAATGCGGAACTAACCACTAGATGCTACGAGAGGAGCACTCACCAGTATAAAACGAGGCGAGGAACTTTGTGTTGTCATTAGAGAAGCAGATAGGAACAGATCAGTGACTTCGTTGACTGGTCGTTGGATATCACCTGAGTAACAAACTCATCAGGGACATTTTAAACCTTCTAAAGCTGCCCAATGCGACTGTTGGTGGTGTGACACTGAAGTCGAAACATGAAAGAACGACCACAGCTAAACCAAGGTTAAGCGGACCTTATGTACTGACGGACAAGGACCATCGAACATCGCAGGGAGAAGTTTGAATAGTTTAATAAAATCGCCTGAAATAGTCGGAAGGAATCATTCGTGAGTTCCAAAGTGCTAGCAGTAGTCTAGCTAGAACAGTGGCTATGCGTAGGGAGTTACAAACAACATGGAACAATGGGTGAGGAGCTCCTCATAAGCCACAGATTTCTGCAGTCAGTGTTAAGCGACGCTGGAGGTAGTGTTAAGAGCGACGCCACTAAACTGTCGATGACTGTAAATGAGTAATCTGGAGTGATCAATCGCGCTATACCCTGTGGCAGTCTGGTGAAAGGGTTTGGGTTTGGCGAATGCCTGAGGAACATTACTCGCCGTCTGTTCCTGTGCCAACAATTATGGTTGGAGGAGTCAATGATACTGTATAGGGTGTTTTTCGTGGTTGTGGTATAGGTTCCATATTGCACTTAAGAAAACGCTAAATGTGGAAGGATACAAAGACATTTACAGCATTGTTAACCGCGAACAATAGGGTAACAGTTCAGAGATGTTTCTTTGTGTCTACGTGATAATGCACCCTGTCATAAAGCAGCGTCTGTGAGACAATAATGTGTGGAAAACAATATTCCTGGAAAGGTCTTACCTGTCCAGAGTCCTAATCTGAAGCCAGTGGAATACCTTAGGATGAGTTAGAACGCTGACTTCGCGTCCAACAGCAGTACCTTCTCTGGTTTCGTCTCTTGAGGAAGACTCCTCTACAGACTTTTAGACATATCAGTAGAAGCGTCCCCAGCAGAGTTCAAGCCGTCGTAAAGGCGGAGGGTGGGCACACCACATATTAATGAGCGCTAACAAATGTCCAGATGCCTTTGATCAGATAGTGTACTCAACAGAAGTATCTTGTGGTGGCTGCTTCTACATGTCAATGTATAATTTGACTTGTTTCATATCCCTGAAGGCTCTTCTGGTATTTACAGAACGCAATGTATGAATGAATGAGTCTTTTGTTTCTCAATGCACTTGGTGTCATGGTACATGCACAAGTCCATTGCCCCTATGGACGTCAGTTGTGAAGAGAAGGAGTCCTTGGCACCATCAGTCTCAAATAGGATTATTCTCTTTCCAAAACCTTATTTTGGTGACTGATAAACAAACAAAAGGAGCTGTCTGCACCGCTGACAGTCAGGTATCTGAGTCATTTCTATGTTCCAATTTAAACGCAGGGAAAAGACTGGATTACAGATACCATGTAACATAATACGGTACTACACTGCACAACACCATCTACGGATTGTTACTACTGTTTTAATAGCTCCAAGGATACATTTTCAGTTACTTTGTCACTCACAGTGTGATTAAAACGGGATGCACTCTTTCTCTTCTACAGCTGAAACTATAGACCTGTACATCAAAGAAGCAGCGAAGGGATAAAAAATGTTTCAGATATAGAATTAAAATTCAGTTTGAAAGGTTATCATTGATGTTGCTGTACTCTGTGAAAGTAGGGAACAATTACATCACATGTTGAAGGGAATACAAAATTTGCCGAACAGAGAATATGGATTTGAAATAAACCAAAGAATACTGAAGTACTGTGGAGCAACAGAAATGAGATTTGCAGAAAAAATTAAAAAAAAAACAGAACTTACAAGCTTGCCAGTATACTGTTAGGTGATCCATGGAGAGTGAAATGAGACTCGAGGACGACGGTTGATTTGTTTAATTGACTTCTTTATTCCGGTCCTCGACTGTAGTACATCAGGAACAGCTAGATGGAGGCTTCCAGTTGCCTCTCACGCGAAACAATAGATGTTCGGCATTGCTGACAGTGCAAAGAGAAGGGCCAAGTGTGGCATCACTCGAATGCTGCTACCAGCTACATCTCCAGATGTGATCATGGTGACAGTGCTACAGCACAGCTGACAGTTCAATGGGGGGAGGGGGCGGGACATGAACTCCCTCCAGCGAGCGGGAGGCTCTCTGCTCTGGCGGCGGCTGCTTTCATGCCTCAGGGCAGGCTGCCCTATACTTGGTAAAACAGCGAACCCCTTACTGCATTCCAGTATGTTGCTCTGGGTGTCGCTGGGTCGAGCTGTAGGCTGTAATACTGAAATGAGAATATTTTAGTACGTAATAGGCTGAGTACTTATACACTCCAGACTATGTTCGTTCAGGAATTAAGGCACGCACTATAAAGGCAAGTGAGGAAAGGCTTCCCTCCTTTCACTAGCGTATTGCATCGTCGGCTGTTGCTCTACCACACCCAGCTGGCTCTGCTTTGCAACGCCTGTCACCCATGTTTTGCTTGGCAATGCATAATGCTCTTGCCTGCCTGCAGTTGGCTCTGCTGCAACTCACTTCCACCCCGATGTACTTTTTGACCGAAAACAGTTGCTATGCTACAGTTCCAAATGAAGCAATTCAGCTCCTTTGGAAGCAAAATAGTGCATACCATGCAAATCAAGAATGATGTAAGAAGTAGATCAACACAGGAAAATGCAGCATTCATCACCAAAAGAAGGCTAGTACCAAACCGGGCTCTATTTGAGAAGGAAATTTCTGAGAATGTACCTCTGGAGTACAGCATTGTCTGAGAGTGAATCACAGATTGTGGAGAAAACCGTAAAAGAAGAGAACGCGATGATGCAGAATGCTACTGAAAGTTAATTGGACCAATTCAGTATTATAAGCAACTAGACAGCTCTCCGCAAAATCGTTTAGGAAATAAATAAGCAGAAAACACCAACTAGGTGAAGTAAAAGAATGACAGGAAGTGTGCCAATAGAGTTGAGAACAGCTGATCAGCCATCTAATGATGAACCTGTTGGTTCAAACAGATAACAACGCTATCAGTGTTTTCCATATTGCAACCATAACGAAGAGCCCGAATGTAACACTGCAATAATGGAGCATACGGGCAAATGCTCTTGTTTAATGTCTCAAGTTTTCATCTCACTGTTAGATCACACACCACTGTGTTACAATATAAGCAAATAAAATCATTGCATTTTCAGTTAATTAAAAGGAGAGTCGTTAAATATGATTTTGTATTGATGGCAATCCCTTTTTCCACCTAACTACTACAGTAATTTAATGTCTGCAGAAGACTTTCCTGAAGGTTGTATGCCTTTATTTAATGAAAGATGGTGCACGTTTTATTTAAACTTATGAGTCGATATCTACCTAAAACCCGGTCCAAGACAATGGGTAGTCTGCGATGAACAGAAAGACATTGATCGGAGCCTGTAACAGATAGCGAAGTCGACATTTCACTCTTGTGTTTCCTTTATGAAGGAGCATATGTGAACTGACCTTTCTCACATATCTACACTGACTGAAAAAATCGCCACACCACAAAAATAACTAATGTAATTAATGTAGAGAAATTAAACTTTAGGAATACATTGTTTAGGTAACATGTTTAAGCAATTAACAATGCATGATCACAAGTTAATGTAAGCTTGAGATAAGCCATTGCAAATGTGAAATGCTGGGATATTATTAACCGGTATAATGTTGAGTGTAAGTATGCAGATGTGCATGCATTGTGTTATACACGTGTTGGATGTCACTATGCAGGACAGAGTTCCATGCCTTTTCACTTGGTCTTTCAACACAAGTTCGGTTAATTTTATTTTTTGGATGATGCTAGAGGTTTTAGATTACGCCTTATATGTGCTCGATAGGGGTCAGATCTGCTCATCTAGCAGTCTGAGGCAACATGTCGACACTCTGTAGGGCATGTTGGATTACAAAAGGAGCAGTATGTGGGCTAGCATTATCCTGTTGGAAAACATCACCCGCAATGATGTTGATGAATGGCAGCACAACAGGTCAAATCACCAGTCTGACGTACAATTTTGCAGCCAGGGTGCGTGGAGAATTCACAGAGTCATCCTGCTCCCATACGAAATCGCATCCCTGGCCATAACTCCAGGTGCAGGACCAGTGTGTTTACCACGCAGACAGATTGGTTGCAGGCCCTCAACTGCTCTCCAAATCAACTCACGGCTGTCATTGGCACCGAGGCAGAACTAATTTCCTCCAGGCAAAAACACAACCGACCGCCAACCCGCCGTCCAATGAGCTCTCACTTCACGCCGCCGAAGTCGCAAATGGCGGTGTTCTGAGATCAGTGGAACGCAAGCTGCAGGGCGTCTGGCTCGAAACTGCCCTTGAATTAGCCGATTTGTAAGACTTCGCTGTGTCACTGTGGTGTCAGCTGCTCAAATTGCTGCTGCAGTGTAGTACGATTCTCCTTAGCCATGCGCTGAACACGATGCTCTTCCCCCCTCTGTGGTGCCACGTGACCCTTCAGAATCCGTTCATCTTATGGCCGTCCGGAGCCTGGTCTTCTAGCGACCGTGCTTTCTTGTGACCGCCGCTGCCAGCAATCATGTACAGTGGCTACACCCTGCCAAATCTTTCTGCAACATCGCAGAAGGAAGATTCAGCTTCTTCTAGTTCTATTAGACGACGTCGTTCAAACTAAGTAAGGCGTTGATAATGGCATCTTTAATGGCGCCTTTGTCGTCTGAAAGGCATCCTTGACTAACATTAAGTCACCAAGTCCAGAGTCAAAGGTTACATCGTGTATTTAAAGCAAACCTGATTCGCATCCTCATTGTGGCGCTACTAGCGCCGCTCTTACGCAACTGTTGCGAAATGTTGAATATACATCATCTTTCAGATGTAGAAACACACCTACTAATCTTCGTTTATGTCGCACAACTCCTCTTTGCTGTTGCGATTTTTTTACCGTCGATGTATTAGTTGTTATCGACTGTCCAGGTTTCAAAATGTGAAAGCTACAACATATACAGGGTGGTCCATTGATCGTAACCGGGCCAAATATCTCACGAAATAAGCATCAAACGTAAAAACTACAAAGAACGAAACTTGTCTAGCTTGAAGGGGGAAACCAGATTGCGCTATGGTTGGCCCGCTACATGGCGCTGCCACAGGTCAAACGGATATCAACTGCGTTTTTTTTAAAATAGGAACCCCCATTTTTTATTACATATTCGTGTAGTACGTAAAGAAATATGAATGTTTTAGTTGGACCACTTTTTTCGCTTTGTGATAGATGGCGTTGTAATAGTCACAAACATATGGCTCACAATATTAGACGAACAGTTGGTAACAGGTAGGTTTTTTAAATGAAAATACAGAACGTAGGTACGTTTGAACATTTTATTTCGGTTGATCCAATATGATACATGTACCCCTGTGAACTTATAATTTCTGAGAACGCACGCTGTTACAACGTGATTACGTGTAAATACCACATTAATGCAATAAATGCTCAAAATGATGTCCGTCAACCTCAGTGTATTTGGCAATACGTGTAACGACATTCCTCTCAACAGCGAGTAGTTCGCCTTCAGTAATGTTCGCACATGCATTGACAATGCGCTGACGCATATTGTCAGGCGTTGTCGGTGGATCACGATAGCAAATATCCTTCAACTTTCCCCACAGAAACAAATCCGGGGACGTCAGATCCGCTGAACGTGCGGGCCAAGGTATGGTGCTTCGACGACCAATCCACCTGTCATGAAATATCCTATTCAGTACCGCTTCAACCGCACGCGAGCTATGTGACGGAATCCATCATGTTGGAAGCACATCGCCATTCTTTCATGCAGTGAAACATCTTGTGATGACATCAGTAAAACATTAAGTAGGAAATGAGCATACATTGCACCATTTAGATTGCCATCGATAAAATGGGGGCCAATTATCCTCCTCCCGTAATGCCGCACCATACATTAACCCGCCAAGGTCGCTGATGTTCCTCTTGTCGCAGTCATCGTGGATTTTCCGTTGCCCAATAGTGCATATTATGCCGGCTTACGTTACCGCTGTTGGTGAGTGACGCTTCGTCGCGAAATAGAACGCGTGCAAAAAAATCCGTGATCGTCCCGTAATTTCTCTTGTGCCTAGTGGCAAAACTGGACGCGACGTTCAAAGTCATCGCCATGCAATTCCTGGTGCATACAAATATGGTACGGGTGCAATCGATGTTGATGTAGCATTCTCAACACCGACGTTTTTGAGATTCCCGATTCTCTCGCAATTTGTCTGCTACTGATGTGCGGATTAGCCGCGACATCAGCTAAAACACCTACTTGGGCATCATCATTTTTTGCAGGTCGTGGTTGACGTTTCACATGTGGCTGAACACTTCCTGTTCCTTTAAATTACGTAATTATCCGGCGAACGGTCCGGACACTTGGATGATGTCTTCCAGGATACCGAGCAACATACATAGAATACCCCCGTTGGGCATTTTGATCACAATAGCCATACATCAACTCGATATCGACCTCTTCCGCAATTGGTAAACGCCCCATTTTAACACGGGTAATGTAACACGAAGCAAATACCGTCAGCACTGGCGGAATGTTACTTGATACCACGTACTACGTTTGTGACTATTACAGCGCCATATATCACAAAGCGAAAAATGGAATAGACATCATTTCCGCCATTTTTATTGCTCATGAAAACCACACCACACATTGCATTTGTACCACCATACAGCGAGACCTACAGAGGTGGTCGTCCAGACTGCTGTACACACCGGTATCTCTAACACCCAGTAGCACGTCCTATTGCATTGATGCGTACGTGTATTCGTCGTGGCATACTATCCACAAGTTAATCAAGGTACTGTTGGTCCAGATTGAAGCTTAATGCACTTCAGTACTTACCATAACGTTTCTCCAACTGCAAGCCCTTGTGTAATGTACTTTCTTACATCACGCATGTTTTTTAAGACCAGTTGTTTTTTGTTAGCGATATCGGCTAACATATTCAAACGTAAGCGCATTCTCTCAATGTATAGGTCATTTTTGAAAAACTCAGTTGATTTTTCCAAATTACTGTTTACTAAAAGCAAGCACTCTTGCTCAACTGCAGTGACGTGTGTGAGTCCAGTCGAAGCAAACCGCTCAGTAATGCAAGATTGCACCGTTTCACAACTTCAGTGTAAATAGCTTTGTAGTATTCCTTCAGTGTTTTGAAAGTGTGCGGTGAGCTGGCTTCGTTGTTTTCATGCTTCTGTGGAATACTTCGATTCCGAGGAAGCGAAGGAATATCAACTTGTGAAGTGTTTTCTTTTAAACACAATTCCCAAAAGTGTTCAGAACTATCACGCCATCCATTCGATATACAAATCAAGCCCTCATACAATTTTTCCAGATCAGCAACACTTAGATGAGGGCATTGAATTTTTTCATTGACATCCTCTACTGGGTTCTTTACAGGGCAATAAAGATGCAAAATGAAGTAAGTCTTGAATTGTAACATTGTCTCAAGGTAGCCTGCACATTTGTAACCTGCCTCTGTTTTGTCCTCTGCAGAAAATGTTTAAAAAACTCTAGAACTTCTTCAAAGATTTTCAACATTCTCAAGATACTAGAAGTCACATAATCCATCGAGTCGGGCAAAGGGGTCGTAGACCAGCTTGGTCGTTGGCGCTCTCACAACGTATGATTCTGAAAAGTCCCATCTTTTTGATGGATTCCCTTACGGTGTTTATTAAGTCCTTGGCTAAAGCCATAATACCCCTCATACACGTAAAATGGCGGAGAGTGTCTACAAACGCCAAATCTAAACTGTGGGCAGTGCAGTGCACATAACGTGCTTTCGGTTGTATATCCTTAACTAATTTCTTAGTCCTTTGAACTTACCTCTCATATTCGAGGCACCATCATAGCACTGTCCTCTTAAGTTATACACTCATGGAAATGGAAAAAAGAACACATTGACACCGGTGTGTCAGACCCACCATACTTGCTCCGGACACTGCGAGAGGGCTGTACAAGCAATGATCACACGCACGGCACAGCGGACACACCAGGAACCGCGGTGTTGCCCGTAGAATGGCGCTAGCTGCGCAGCATTTGTGCACCGCCGCCGTCAGTATCAGCCAGTTTGCCGTGGCATACGGAGCTCCATCGCAGTCTTTAACACTGGTAGCATGCCGTGACAGCGTGGACGTGAACCGTATGTGCAGTTGACGGACTTTGAGCGAGGGCGTATAGTGGGCATGCGGGAGGCCGGGTGGACGTACCGCCGAATTGCTCAACACGTGGGGCGTGAGGTCTCCACAGTACATCGAAGTTGTCGCCAGTGGTCGGCGGAAGGCGCACGTGCCCGTCGACCTGGGACCGGACCGCAGCGACGCACGGATGCACGCCAAGACCGTAGGATCCTACGCAGTGCCGTAGGGGACCGCACCGCCACTTCCCAGCAAATTAGGGACACCGTTGCTCCTGGGGTATCGGCGAGGACCATTCGCAACCGTCTCCATGAAGCTGGGCTACGGTCCCGCACACCGTTAGGCCGTCTTCCACTCACGCCCCAACATCGTGCAGCCCGCCTCCAGTGGTGTCGCGACAGGCGTGAATGGAGGGACGAATGGAGACGTGTCGTCTTCAGCGATGAGAGTCGCTTCTGCCTTGGTGCCAATGATGGTCGTATGCGTGTTTGGCGCCGTGCAGGTGAGCGCCACAATCAGGACTGCGTACGACCGAGGCACACAGGGCCAACACCCGGCATCATGGCGTGGGGAGCGATCGCCTACACTGGCCGTACACCACTGGTGATCGTCGAGGGGACACTGAATAGTGCACGGTACATCCAAACCGTCATCGAACCCATCGTTCTACCATTCCTAGACCGGCAAGGGAACTTGCTGTTCCAACAGGACAATGCACGTCCGCATGTATCCCGTGCCACCCAACGTGCTCTAGAAGGTGTAAGTCAACTACCCTGGCCAGCAAGATCTCCGGATCTGTCCCCCACTGAGCATGTTTGGGACTGGATGAAGCGTCGTCTCACGCGGTCTGCACGTCCAGCACGAACGCTGGTCCAACTGAGGCGCCAGGTGGAAATGGCATGGCAAGCCGTTCCACAGGACTACATCCAGCATCTCTACGATCGTCTCCATGGGAGAATAGCAGCCTGCATTGCTGCGAAAGGTGGATATACACTGTACTAGTGCCGACATTGTGCATGCTCTGTTACCTGTGTCTATGTGCCTGTGGTTCTGTCAGTGTGATCATGTGATGTATCTGACCCCAGGAATGTGTCAATAAAGTTTCCCCTTCCTGGGACAATGAATTCACGGTGTTCTTATTTCAATTTCCAGGAGTGTACATTGACAAATCAAGACGAGCAAAAACGTCTTCCAAAATACTAAACAGAGTTTGTGATTCAGTGTAGGGTGTCTCGTATAAGCCAATAAAGTCTTCGTTAATGATTAAGGAATCATCGACAGTGCGAATACAAAATGACACTTGTTCTTGAATCAAAGATTCACTTGTTTCGTCAACCATAACAGAAAAATGTTCAGTCTTCTTGATTGAAGCCAATACCTTTCTCAACACAGACTTTCCTAGTAGATCAATGATCTCGTTTTGAATATCGTGGGACGTCCACTTATACCCCGAACGCCCTAACCAATCTTTAAACTCGGGTATGTCATTCGTTCGGAGTTCCAACAATTGAAAAACATTTTAGTTTATATCCTCGTGCCCTCTAATTGCTAGTCCTTGTCGGCATAGAAATTGAACGGTACTAAAAATTGTCTCAAGAACTAAACGGCCTTTCTTCATATCACTATCCAACTGTTCATTCAATTGGGAGGCCACTCTTCGGTTAGTGATAGAATTTAGTTTCAGAACACCTTCCTTATGTGTAAAGGTATTTTCATGAAGACGGAATTTTTCCAAAGCCTTTTCCCAGTTAGAAAACCGTACAGAAGTAAATGCATCTTCTTCTTTTGAAGAAAATTGTAATAGACTTTTAGCATCCGCCTCTTCGCAGGTTTTGCAAAAAACTTTTTCGGTAGATGCTTCATATTTTAGCCATATTTTATCAACCAAGATTTCTGAAACAAGCTTCTCTTGCTGGATTGTCCAGGTTTCGGCTGTGAATGGTTCTCGCCTGAAAACGACGAAGCAATTGACACAATAATTGTTGGAGGTTGACATGCAGTATCATCAACTTCCAAGCTCGCCTTTTGGTAATAAATCTATCCATTGGAAACTTAATTCACAATACACTAAGAGACTAAAGTAAACGATTAAAATGTAGTAATATCAAATAGTCCACTAGACACTAAAGACGGAACACTAAACGCCTCAGCAGCATGCGCTGAACAAAACTATCCCCACTGAATGACTGCGACACCAGAGTGGGCTTTATATAGCCTTGGCATCGTAATGTCTCGAAGCGTCAAGGCGACGCGAGGCGGAGGGTTTCAGGCGCTTATGCTCCAGTCCTTTTGATGTCGCCGCGGCCGCAGCGCTGGCCAGCCGGCGCCAGACTTTACCCAAAGGTTCGTGGACCGGGAGAAATTCTAAGTGTGACCACAGCACTGTAACACTATCATGATTCACGCCACTCGTTTTCAGTTAACCTACTTACTAACGTTATAATCATTTGTTCTAACTTATTACTGAATTTATTTTGAAAGGTAACTATGGTAAAACAAAGGAAATAAAAAATTCCAACATAATTTGTTGATTTTACAATGCATAATATAAGTAATAATTTTCTTAAATTATTGGGGGTGCTCCGTCCCCGGCCCCCCCTCCAAAAAAAACGAATTTTTGAAGGGGCTTTGGCCCCCTCAGGCCCCATGGAGTCGGCGCCTGTGGGCATGTTCCATAGCGTATCATATCTGCGAACATACTGGCAAATCTAGTCGAGAGATGTCGTTATCCTGAAGGAAATCATTCACAAGGTGTGCACAACGGGGACAAGAATTGTCGCCCATGACGACGAAAGCTTCGTCAACATGCTGCAGATATCTTTGCACTATCGGTCGGAGGATGGCATTCACGTATCGTACAGCCGTTACGGCGCCTTCTATGACCCCAGCGGCGTACGTCGGCCCCACATAATGCCACCCCGAAACAGCAGGGAACCTCCACCTTGCTGCACCCGCTGAACAGGCGTTCAGCCTGACTGGGTTGCCTCCAAACTTGTTTCCGACTATTATCTGGTTGAAAGCATATGCGAAACTCACCGGTGAAGAGAACGTGATGCCAATCCTGCGCAGTCCATTCGGCATGTTGTTGGTCCCATCTCTACCGCGTTGCGGAGTGAAATTGCGCATATTGCAGCCTATTGCGCACAGTTTGAGTCGTAACACGACGTCTTGTGGCTACACAAAAAGCATTATTCAACATAGCGGCGTTGCTGTCAGCGTTCTTCCAAGCCATAATCCGGAGGCAGCGTTCATCCACTGCAGCAGTAGCCCTTGGGCGGCCTGAGCGAAGCAGTCATAAACAGTTCTTGTCGCTCTGTATCTCCTCCATGTCCGAACAACATCGCTTTGGTTCACTCCGAGGCACCTGGACGCTTCACTTTTTGAGAGCCCTTCCTGGCACTAAGTAACAATGCGGACGCGATCGAACCACGGTATAGACCGTCTAGGCATGGTTGAACTGCAGACAACACGAACTGTGTACCTCCTTCCTGGTGGAATGACTGGAACTGATCAGCTTTCGGACCCCCTCCGTCTAATAGGCGCTGCTCATGCATGGTTGTTTACATCTTTGAGCGGGTTTAGTGACATCTCTGAACAGTCAAAGGGACTGCGTCTGTGATACAATATCCACAGTCAAGGTCTTCTTCAGGAGTTTTGGGAACCGTGGTGATGCAAAACATTTTTTATGTGTGTATTTGACCAGTCACTGTCCCGCGTCGTTAATGGATCGACAGGCATACAGTGTGTTGGTTGCAGGGACACTGCCAGTGGAAAGTAAGAAAATAAAAGCTATCTGAAATGTCTTGGTCACCGCAGAACTATCAACACATTCCATCTCCGCACAAGTGTCACTCAGCTTAACTGTCACAAATTCCTATGCATGACGGCTAGCAACTATATAAGACACATCGATCTTGGCACTCGACTGTTAAAGGAAAGATCGAGTTTTAAGTCAGACGTCACAAGGCTTGAATGTTTTCCGTCATCAGAAATCTGGCGAGATATTCCATCGCAGCGCAGCCGTGCAGTACCGCGGTATTGTGACCTCTTTCGAAGAAGTGGCCGTAATTTTCTAAGGGGAAAGAAAACCTCGTTGCGCCGTTTTGCGCGAAAGTAGACGGAGCTGTTATGCGAATAGCCGGGCAAACTCGAGCGCTTAAGGCTTGCGTAACGAGGGCGCTTAGCGACTGGAGCCGCGTGCAGATAAGAGAGCGGAACAGAGGCAGCCAGCGCGCGGTTGCAGCGGCCTGCTGCGACGCACGGCCCATCCATCAGAGGGGTCCACCACCTGCTACCTGCCGGCAACACTCACTCCGGGAGATAACGCGTGGCGTGGCAGCTGAATGATGGCTGGCGAAACACGCCACTCGGAAACACCGAGGCTGGCAGGTCGCACCTGGACAGCAAGGCGTTCTCCCGTTTCCAGAGTGAAGCGCGCACACTGTGGGGGTTTCTGAGGGGCCGTTAATATCCTGAAACCAGATAGCCACCTACAAGTTGTTACCCAGTTATCCTAATGATACAGGGTGAAACGCAAAGTTGGTTATCTGCGTGGGCGTAAGGACGGCCAAGAGGAACTGTTTAAAGGATTGGACAGCATAGTTGGCACACGTTACGGCTTAAGGATAAAAAGGCAATAACGAAGGTGTTAAGTAGAAGAGAGGAGAGTAATGACTTGCTTGAAATAAAAATTGGAAACGATGTAGTAGTGGAAGAAGCAAGCAGAGGGAGTAAGATTACACAGGATAGCCGAAGTACAGAAGATATCAGAATTAATTTAGCACTGGAAAAGAAGGACTTCGGCACTGAAAGAGTTATACTGGCATCAGCTTGTGGCTGTCTACATCTACATCTACATTTATACTCCGCAAACCACCCAACGGTGTGTGGCGGAGGGCACTTTACATGCCACTGTCATTATCAGCCCTTTCTGTTCCAGTCGCGTATAGTTCGCGGGAAGAAAGACTGCCGGAAAGCCTCTGTGCGCGCTTGAATCTCTCTAATTTTACATTCGTGATTCCTCGAGAGGTATAAGTGGGGGGAAGCAATATATTTGATACCTCATCCAGAAACGCACCCTCTCGAAACCCGGACAGCAAGCTACACCGAGATGCAGAGCGCCTCTCTTGCAGAGTCTGCCACTTGAGTTTGCTAAACATCTCCGTAACGCTATCACACTTACCAAATAACCCTGTGACGAAACGCGCCACTCTTCTTTGGATCGTCTCTATCTCCTCCATCAACCCGACCTGGTACGGATCCCACACTGATGAGCAATACTCAAGTATAGGTCGAACGAGTGTTTTGCAAGCCACGTCCTTTGTTGATGGACCACATTTTCTAAGGACTCTCCCAATGAATCTCAACCTGGTACCCGCCTTACCAACAATTAATTTTATATGATCATTCCGCTTCAAATCGTTCCGCACGCATACTCCCAGATATTTTACAGAAGTAACTGCTACCAGTGCATTTCGCTGCAATTTTCTAATGCTGCAACTTCTCTGTATACTACAGCATCACCCGCGAAAAGCCGCATGGAACTTCCGACACTGTCTACTAGGTCATTTATATAGATTGTGAAAAGCAATGGTCCCATAACACTCCCCTGTGGCACGCTAGAGGATACCTTAACGTCTGTAGACGTCTCTCCATTGAGAACAACATGTTGTGTTCTGTTTGCTAAAAACTCTTCAATCCAGCCACACAGCTGGTCTGATATTCCGTAGGCTCTTACTTTGTTTATCAGGCGACAGTGCGGAACTGTATCGAACGCCTTCCGGAAGTCAAGGAAAATGGCATCTACCTGGGACCCTGTATCTAATATTTTCTGGGTCTCATGAACAAATAAAGCGAGTTGGGTCATACACGATCGCTGTTTCCGGAATCCATGTTGATTCCTACAGAGTAGATTCTGGGTTTCCAGAAACGACATGATACGCGAGCAAAAAATATGTTCTAAAATTCTACAACAGATCGACGTCAGAGATATAGGTCTATAGTTTTGCGCTTCTGCTCGACGACCCTTCTTGTAGACTGGGACTACCTGCGCTCTTTTCCAATCATTTGGAACCTTCCGCTCCTCTAGAGACTTACGGTACACGGCTGTTAGAAGTGGATTGTTATCGAAAACGATCAAACGTTTGTGCGATGGAGTCTCATTCGAAGTAAATAAGAAGAACCGATTAAAATTGTTGTCCTATCTGTTACCAGTTCCCTCTTCTTCTTCTTTTTCTTCTTCTTCTTCTTCTTCTTTATCGTCGCCTTGTCCCACGTCACGTAGGGTCGGCGTTGCTCTTCTGGATCCTTCTCCTCCGTAATACTCTATCCATTGCCTCTTCCTTCTTCCATCCTTTCTCCCTCAGGTCCCCGGATATCTTATCCTTCCACCTCATCTTCGGTCTTCCTTTCCTTCTCGCTCCTTCAATCTTTATATCTTCAACTCTGTTTCCGATATACTCTTCCCCTTTTCTCAGTAAGTGTCCGTACCACCTTAGTCTGCTCTCTTGTATCTTTTTCCCCATGGGTCCCACTTTCACAGCTCCTCTAAAAAATTCATTTCTAATCCTGTCCTTCTTTGTTACCCCACACATCCACCTCATCATCCTGATTTCCGCCACTTCCATCTTCCTTTCCTGGGCTACTGTGATTGGCCATGTCTCTGCCCCGTATATCATAGCAGGCCTTACCACCGCCTTGTACACTTTCCTTTTCAACCCAATACTCACCTTCTTGTCACACAACACTCCACTTATTTTCCTCCACTTGTTCCAACCGCCATTTATTCGGTGTTATATCTCGGTTTCCAGTCCTCCGTCCCTCTGTATGTACGACCCCAGGTATTTAAATTTGCAGACCGATTTCAGCTCATCATCCTGGATCTTGCAAGACCTCATCTGCACATCCTTCAGTGCTAAATAATCTGACTTTGTCCTACTAATTTTCATCCGTCGTTCTTCTAGTGCCTTCCTCCAATCCTCCAGCTTTTCCTCAAGTCTGTCGATGCTCTGCTCACAAAGAACCACATCATCCGCAAACATCATATTCCACGGCGCTTCCTTCTTCACATCTTTCACCAGCACATCCATAATCAGGTCAAAGAGGTAAGGACTAAGCGCAGACCCTTGATGTAACCCTACTTTTACTGGAAACTCCTCTGTCATGCCCACACTACTTCTCACCTGTGTCATTGCTCCTCTGTACATTTCCTTCACTAACCTCACATACTTCTCTGGCACGCACTGCTCTCTCATGCTTCTCCATATTTCGTCCCTTGGGACTCTGTCATATGCTTTCTCCAAATCAATGAAAGCCATATGTAGATCGGCTTGTAGCTCCCAGTGTCTGTCCACTATCCGCCTTAAAGCATGTATTGCATCAGTCGTTCCTCTTCCAGGCATGAACCCAAACTGTTCTTCACACACCACAGTCTCCTTGCGTAATCTTGCTTCTATAATTCTGTTATCAGTTCCCTATCAACAGATAAAACGGTTTTACTTGAAAATCTACTGCCTCCTGAACCGTGGCAGCATCGCAAGTCAAAACTGCAGCAGCTGTTTCAGCCATATGATGATACAGAACAAGGGACAGGCGGAAGCCTGGAAACACATGACAGAAAAGCAGTAGGTCAGTGAAATAATATTGACCGTTTCAATCATAACACGAAGTGAGGTAGTCAGTGATCCATGTGAATCACAAATTTTAAGAGAAAAATGATGAAACAAGAAGTAATATTCGTCCAGCTCCTAGAGAGACCTAATTAGTAAAAAGTTGGAAACCATCTGAACAAAAAGTGGCTCAATTTTTGCTGACAGTGGGTGATTTGAGTACAAAGGCTGACATTGGGGGCAAAACCTACCCACTAGCATCGGTCAGTCCACAGAGAAAGCTGCATTTACGTGTAAAACACAAGCGAGTGCAGTAGATGCATGCATGTCTTCGCAGCGTGACCGGAATCCTACCGACGTAGTTCTACACATGACTGGCTCCAAGGCAATGGAGGCTAGTACATTTTAATTAAAGGTGGTGGCAGCTACTGCACAGTCCCATAGCTGCAGCTGAATGGGCTCCATCAAGAGTCTGCTAATTATGAGCTGCAAGAGCAAGTCTCGATGGTTTGATTGCCTCGAAGGAGACATTGTGAAATGCCTATTCCGGAGAAATATTGGTTTCTGTAGCCAAATTTATAGTCGGAAAGGGGGGGGGGGGGGTTGCGGAAACGCTCACCGTTTCCGCAGCTTTTTCGCTGACTCCCTAGTCCTTAGGCTGGTCATTCTGCTCTGTTACCAGGAAGACGACTCCATGTAAAAAAAAAAAAAAAATAAATAAATAAATAAAAAATAAAAAAAATAAAATAAAATACATCTCCACTATAACGTGACTGCGTCTCCAGTCTGAGCGCAAGGGCTCCATTTTTTAGCGATTCACGCCATCTTTAGACTTTGTTAAACTGTATGTTACCTCTTAGGGATAACAGCGTAATTGTTTTCGAGAGCTCATATCGACAAAGCAGATTGCGACCTCGATTGATTTTCCCCCATCATCTGATGTCACATACACAGCTAACACACTGGCAGGTCCTGATACAGAGAAAAATTATTTTAATAGAAATTTGCGTAACAGTTTTCTACCTTTTGAAATGTTCGTCCAATCGGCCCTTCACCGCGATTATTTGATTCGTAATTTTGGCTCCTGAATTAATGCGTGATTGCAAATGTAGTAAACGAGTAATTACGTGTTCTTCCATGGTAAGGTCAGGACGACACATTCGCTGAGACCTCTCCACATGTTTGTAATACATCGTGGAAAAGTCTCAGATTGACAATCTGAGAAAGAAGCTCCTCTAAGTGTACATCAGGAATACAGGAATGCCACTAGTACGTGCCCTGCCATAGATATTGATATTCAGATCATTTAAGTCTCTTCCTTTCAGATGCTCCATGTGTGCCAATCTGTTGAGTTCTTCATCGAAGATGAAGCTCAAAACCTTACTAACTCTTTAAAAGTAAAAGTGATGTGCCCCAGTGGTAGACCGGGTCGATTAACGACTACACACACGACTGAATCTAAGACACACGCATTAATCTGGGGTCGAATTGAAGCCTGTAGTTTTAGCCGATAATTAGAGTTTCTTAACGTCAGTCGCAGTTTTCGACCAGTCCTCTCGAGACCAATAGACGAACAAAAGACTGTAGAATCGTTCACGAAGGGACAGCATCAGACAGGGGTGCTGACTAAGGCCACTGAGCGTTTTATGGGTAACATGGTAGACGCTCCCCTGTGGGACAACCATCCACCTGCGTGTATCGGTCTGTGGCCAAGTGCCAACTCCGTACCTGATATATCGTCCTGATAGGAAGGATCGCTCCGTTCTGGGAAGACATCCCTGAAGTTCCCACTCGTACTGTTGATGAACGATATTTTATGTGCTTTTAGTGTCATGGACCTCTTCATTATTATTCGTTCTTTTTTGAAACTGTCCATATATTTTTGAGAGCTTCATTTTTGCGTGTCTGTGTGTGTGTGTGTGTGTGTGTGTGTGTGTGTGTGTGTGTGTGTGTGTGTGAATTTTAAGTCTACATCTACCTTGATTAGTCCCTGAGAACTTTGTTACATTTGTGGACTAATGAACAAGCTCCATACCACATCAAAAGACAGCCATTACGCTCCATTGACTCTGCAGGTAACTCAGTATGGTAGCACTTTTGCGACGTGCTTTACATCAACCATTTTCAAAACAAGGCTTAATTCCATTACAAATCCCCATAAACTTGGGTGAATTTCTGTGGATGATAAACAAATCGAAACAAACAAACCTAGGAGATCACAGCAATCCAGTTTATCCGCTTGAAGGGGACATGCACAATACTATAGCTCAAAAGAGCCATATAACCATAAATATAACTCAGATCGAGCTAGTACTTGCATTACTGTGCCTCATACAACAAAACAAAAAATCGTCGGTACAATTCTCTGTCTATGACAGCTTTTCGTCTTCAACTCCTGTTGGTCTGGTTGGCGCCTAATTATTGTGCATCATGTACCAGAATTAAAACCGTTAATACAGTTATATCTGTGCCAGTTGTACCGTCTTGCACCCGAACTGATAAAAGCGGCAAGCACCATGTACCAGTGTAAAAAAAGTCATTTGCATCAGCGCTATGTTTCTGCCTGATTTTCACGTTGCACCTATATTAACCAAAAGTGTAGCACACAAAATAACTGTCCTGCATCTCAATCTGGCATATTATTGCAGAAGATTCATCAAGACAAAATAAATAAAAACGTACAAAGCTTCCAGAACATAAATTTTATTGCCCAGATAGCAGATGATGCATACTGATTACTAGTTTCAGCAAAGTTATATTTGCCATCTTCAGATCATCGGATACGGGAATTATAAAGCCGCCACGTACGGGACATTGTCACCTAGACACTCAAAACATCACAGAGAAGACACTTCCAGGCAACACCAAGTACACTGAAATAAAAACCGTATGTGTATCAGCGGGTGATTCCGTACTGCCAGTACGGAGCCAATTATCCACACACAAACCCAAACACACACACACACACACACACACACACACACACACACACACACACACGCACACACACACACACACACTCACACACACTTGACAGTAGTGGATGTGCTCTATCTAATGAATTTGACAGCTCTGTGACTTGCTAATACAGTTATAGATTTTATTTTAGTGGTACTTAGTTTGGATGGGAGTGTCTTTTCTGTGAGGCTACCTCCATGTTCTCAATGGCCAGATGGCAATGTGCCACAGGTTGGGCCTTTAAAATTTATGCATCAAATGATCTCAAAATGGCAATATAACTTTGCTGAAACTAGTAATCAGAATATATATCAACTGTGAATTTGGCAAATGAAACTTTTATTTTGCAAGCCTTTTTACACTGATACATTGTCACGTAATTAAAGAAATAAAAACGTTTTGATTTCAACCAGAATTGTTCAACTGTTTTTTTTTCTTTCTTTCTGTCGTAATTCTCCTGACTGTTTTGATGCTGCCGGCCAGGACTTCCGGCCTCGGGGACTGGGCGTTGTGTTTCATCATCATCAACACGAAGTCACCCAATGTGGCAACAGCTAAGAAGATTTGCAGATAGGCGGCCGAACTTCGCGGGTGGGGGCTACCAGCCGTCAGTGCCATACTAACTGATGTGAAGCCACCATACACCTGTTATTCATGCAATATTGAGAATATTCAGTCCAGTTGTCAACCGTGTGATTATTGTCACAACATGTTTCACGACATTCTTATCCCATTTTCAAATGCTAAAATTTTTTTTATGCCATTACGCCTTTTCACAGCTTAAAAACAAAGCACTTGGAAATGGGGTAACGTTGCCCCGAAACATTTGGCAATAATCACACGTCTGACAACTGGGCTGAATATGGTCAGTATTGCTTGAGCCATGAAATACGATCATTTTCCTTTCCTCGCCAATTCTCGGCAGAACCTCATTCCTTACCTAATAAGTGCACCTACTTTTCTAGTGTTCCGGTTTTCCCATAGCCCATGTTTCTTTACCACATAATGCCGTGCTTCAAACGTACATTCCCGGAAATGTGTCATGCTAGTAGACTTCTTTTGATCAGGAGTCCCGTTTTTGCCAGTGCTGATATGCTTTTTATGTCCTCCTTGCTCCGTCCATCGTGAGTTACTTTACTGCATAGGTAGGAGAATTGCTTGACTTTATATACTTCGTGATCTCCAATTACGATAATTATCCAACAATTCTCATTTTTGCTTATCTCTCATTTCTTTCGTCTTTCTGCGACTTGCTCTTAATCCATATTCTCTGCTCATCAGACCGATCACTCCTATCAATAGATCCTGTAATTCTTCTTCGTTTTCACAGAGAATCGAATCTTATCACTGCTGTCCTTATGCCTTGAAGTTTATTCCCGCTCTTTGTAAGTAGGCTGTTTAGGTTTTTATGTCTGTGACGCCACATAGCGCTCTGCGTGAAAATCACTGACTGTACTGTGTGCAGTCTGTGGCTGGTTTGCATTGTTGGAATATTTGCCATTGTAGTGTTGGGCAGTTGGATGTGAAAAGCGCGTAGCGTTGCCCAGTTAGAGGTGAGCCGCCAGCAGTGGTGGATGTGGGGAGAGAGATGGCAGAATTTTGAGAGCGGACGATCTGGACGTGTGTCCATCAGAAAGAGTAAATTTGTAATACTGGATATCATTAGCTGATATATATATATATATATATATATATATATATATATATATATATATATATATATACTTTTGAACATTATTAAGGTAAATACATTGTTTGTTCTCTATCAAAATCTTTCATTTGCTAACTATGCCTATCAGTAGTAGTGCCTTCAGTAGCTAGAATCTTTTATTTAGCTGGCAGTATTGGCGCTCGATGTATTGCAGTAGTTAGAGTAACGAAGATTTTTGTGAGGTAAGTGATTCATGAGAGGTATAGGTTATTGTTAGTCAGGGCCATTCTTTTGTAGGGATTATTGAAAGTCAGATTGCCGGCCGGTGTGGCCGTGCGGTTAAAGGCGCTTCAGTCTGGAACCGCGTGACCGCTACGGTCGCAGGTTCGAATCCTGCCTCGGGCATGGATGTGTGTGATGTCCTTAGGTTAGTTAGGTTTAATTAGTTCTAAGTTCTAGGCGACTGATGACCTCAGAAGTTGAGTCGCATAGTGCTCAGAGCCATTTGAACCATTTTTTTTGAAAGTCAGATTGCGTTGCGCTAAAAATATTGTGTGTCAGTTTAGTGTTGATCAGAATAAGTAAAGAGAGAAATGTCGCAGTACGTCAGTTCTGCTCAGCTATTTGAAAACCAAGTAACGTAAGAAGTGTATTAGCACAGTAATTCATAAATTTTTCTAAGGGGGCGTTTCATCTTGAACCTTGGTTCTTCGATGTGCAGAGTGAAAAGTCGGGGCGGAAGACTACATTCCTGTCTCACATGCTTTTTGATGCGAGCGCTTTGTTATTGGCCTCACACTATTATTGTTTCCTCTTGGTTCTCGTATATTACTAGTCTTCCCCTATAATTTACCCCTGTTTTTCTCAGACTGTCGAACATCTTGCGCCATATTACATCGTCGAACGCTTTTTGCAAGTCGTATTGGCCATAAGTTGAGAAAACAACATAGACCGGAAGGCCTGAGTGTCCCAATGTGCCCGAGTGACTGTAACTGAGCTGGGTTGCCGTGTGTGTGGCTGTGGGAGGCCTGGACCTGATCGTGGTGCCCGGTCGCGCCTTCACGGCCGACGGAGGGCGGCTGGGTCGCGGCGGCGGCTACTACGACGTCTACCTGGGCAGGCTGCGTCCTGAGGCGGGCTACCTGGGGCCCCAGCCTTCCACCGTAGGGCTGGCCTTCCGCCAGCAAGTCCTGCCCAACCTGCCGCTGGACAAGGCGGACGTGCCGCTCCAACTGGTGCTGTACCCCCCTCCAGAGGCCGGAAACACCTGAGCAACCCTACTGCTGCTGCACATCTGGCCGACTGTCGACATATTGCTGAAGACCATTGCGCTTTCTCCATATGAACAGAGAGCGTTTACCTTAAATACCAGGGAAATTTGCGAATCGTTCTGAGCGGTGGAGTGAACCTGCTACATTACTTTACTTGACATGGGAATAAATTCTGAATTTTCATACTTGGGAAACCATCTTTTCTACAGAAAATAATACCTTTATTAGCAATCCTTTGCCATTCACTAGTCATAGCTAGACAGACATCAAGAACAAAGGAATTAGACATTGGCTGCGAGTGGGCATTGATTTAAATCAATGAGAAAAGTTCAAAATTTGTGCTGGACCGAGATTCGAAACCGGGTCTCCTGTTTACTAGGCAGATGCTCTGACCACTTTTTTTAAAAAAATTTTAATGTATTAAAATAGGAAAAAATGGGGTGAAGGTGGTTTGATGCTCAGACTGAGACTTCAAAAAACTCCTCTTTTTTATTTATTTTTACCTTTTTATTTTTATTTTTTTCAACGTCAGACTTACAACCTTTGCTGACATACATTTTGTTGTACTACCGCATAAATAGTGTCTACAATGTCCAAATGTTGACAAATAGTGGCTAATTAGAAAATTAATTAAGTAAGGAAATGAATAAAACTGAAAACGTCCAAATGAAAAAGACATGAAGACATCACGGATAGTACAAATACAAAAGAAACATGCTCCTGTAGCAATGAAATGAAATTCGTGTCGGGGGCGACACCTGCTCACGACCCGACGTTCGATAGAGCAAGAGAGCCATCTATCGACTCGTTCTCCAGACGTTGGTGTAAGACTGGGTCGTCTTCTCGAAATTAACTAAGGGTCCGTAAGTGTGAGCGATGTCTATCTCGGCTTCTCGTCTATAACCACCAAGCCACTTGAACACAGTGGTCATCGCATCTGCACAGGCTACCCTAGCATGCCCCCCGTCAGACCCAAATTCTCAGCTTATCCACACACTACGAATGAAGAGCCCCCTTGCCCATTATCCTCGTCACTCGCGGCATTTCGCCGATTCCCGTAAGAGTCCGAGCCTGGTGTGCATCTGTACTGAAGAGATCATTGGTTGTCATCGCCTTAATTATACATATGTGGTGTCTGTTTAATTTAGCACCCATTATGAATTAAGGAAAAAAGGGAATTACAGACATATTAGAACATATTACTATTACGAAGTCAACATCATTTACTGTCTGATTTCTGGTCAGGCTGCGTCACATCTTTCGATTATATATTAAAATAATCACTAAAACTAAGGCAATTAACAAGAAGCATTATACAAAACTGATGTTACAAACAATGGTTATAAAAAGCAATTTGCAGCTCTTAAATGTTTCCAGTTTGTGGCTTCACATGTGATGGTATCTTGTTGACCGGTCTAGGGTTCCACTTGTAGAGAAGAATGCATTTACACAATGCAGTGGCTATTGCTTGAGCACACGTGTCAGTGGAGGAGAGGAGAAGGAGATTAATGGTTAACGTCTCGTCGACAACGAGGTCATTAGAGGCGAAGCACAAGCTCGGATTAGGGAAGGAGAGGGAGAGAAATCAGCTGTGCCCTTTCAAAGGAACCATCCCGGCATTTGCCTGGAGTGATCTAGGGAAATCACGAAAAACCTAAATCAGGATGGCCGGACGCGGGTTTGAACCGTCGTTCCCCCAAACGCGAGTCCAGTGTGCTAACCACTGCCCCACCTCGCTCGGTAGACGTGTCAGTTTACCTGTTAAAGTCATCAGAGACAATATGCGATTGCAGTCTTTATCGGTGTATTCCACTGATAAATTCTTCTCGGGTTATCATCCTAGTTCAAAAAATGGTTCAAAATGGTTCAAATGGCTCTGAGCACTATGCGACCTAACTTCTGAGGTCATCAGTCGCCTAGAACTTAGAACTACTTAAACGTAACTAACCTAAGGACATCACACACATCCATGCCCGAGGCAGGATTAGAACCTGCGACCGTAGCGGTCACTCGGTTCCAGACTGTAGCGCCTAGAACCGCACGACCATTCCGGCCGGCCTCAAAAAATGGTTCAAATGGCTCTGAGCACTACGGGACTTCTGAGGTCATCAGTCCCCTAGAACTTAGAACGACTTAAAATTAACTAACCTAAGAACATCACACACATCCATGCCCGAGGCAGGATTCGAGCCTGCGACCGGAGTGGTCGCGCAGTTCCAGACTGTAGCGCCTAGAACCGCTCTTCGCCAGAAGCTGATGGGTACGAAACTCACTGAAACGTTGCGACGAGACGACGCCACAACTCGGCTGATAACCCGAGAAGAGTTCATCATCAGAGACAATGTTCGAACATCTGGTGGTGGTTGGTTTCAGGGCTGATGTGGAAAAACTGTCCAGCGTGCTACTTAGACGACAGCTTGAAATATCAATTTCATTCTTATTTCGTGTGTTGTGAATCTCTTGCTCTTGCAGAAGGATCCTTGCTTTCCTTTTATGTAGACAACCGAGAGTTGAAAACATACTGGGTAAATACTGTCATTATTTTCAACTACTTGAAAATGGGTCTACGGTGATGGAAGATATTCTCATAGCTTACTTTTGTAGGAGCAATAGGGTTTTACTTGGAGTAGAGAGTCTCCACAGCTGAAATCCATATGTGATGCGGCTGTGCAACAGTGTATAATATATTGTGATTAAGTACTGATTTGTTGTTACACATTTGAGTTATCACACATACACACCTGAGCTTCCTGTGGAGCTCAAATACTCTTGCGAGCTTAGAATACGCATGCACAGTGTGTGTGTGTGTGTGTGGTCCACATCAGCTTATTGTCAATTGTGATTCGCCGGCTGCTGTGACCGAGTACTTCTAGTCGCTTCTGTCCGGAACTGCACTGCTGCTACGGTCGCAGGTTGGAATCCTGCCTCGGCATGGTTGTGTGTGATGTCCTTAGGTTAGTTAGGTTTAAGTAGTTCTAAGCTCTAGGGGACTGATGACCTCAGAAGTTGAGTCCCATAGTGCTTGGAGCCATTTTTTGAATCAATTGTGATTCCTTGGAGTGTGACATTATCAACATCTCCTACCAGTCCACAGTCAGAAAAGCTCCATAATTTTTGCTGGGTTTTATCTCAGACCATGAACACTCTTCAGAAATTGTCGGCAAGTACATACTTCGTCGGGTATCTCATTTTCACGTCAGAGGCCATTAATATACAATGTCTGATCAGAAGTATAAGGACACTTTTATGTGTAATTCGGAGTTGACGAATACTTTCACTTGAGATGGGCTCGCCAGTATAAAAAGTGGCAAGGAGTATTGTGCAGGAAATATTCTCATTCCTGCAACACTATCTTTCCAGCCAAATCCTCAAACGTAATTTAGAGCATCAGTTAACCCTTTGAGCCCCAACAATATATATAATTGACTTCCACCATCATATTAACGAATACAAGAAGAGACTGGCAAAAACCAAACAATTATTTTAAAGAGGTGATTTCACTTTGGAAGAATTAATCTTTATTGTCATGGTAAGCAACGAATACAAGAAAAAAATGGCAGAAAGTAAACAATCAGTTGTTTTAAAGTCGTGGTTTCTCTTTGGATCCACTGGGACATACAGTTTTGAACCACCTGTCATTTCATGAGACATATTTTAAAGCAATTTCACGTTTTTCCTAGACAAGATCCCAAATCTCGAAACTTCCATGAACTCATGATGCTTAAAACGAACCATAGTTAAATTAAAAGCAAATATGGGCCTAAACTGCTATAGTGGTTTCATGTCGAAACCACTCATAACAGCAGTAGTATTGACTCAAATTTACGTTAAAATGGGTTTAGATGTACTTCCTTTCACTGTCAATTATCTCCTCAATATGATTACTATCATAAAAACATATGTCATAGTCTCCTACAATCACGTAGCACAGTCTCCTCGCCGACTATTACTTTGAGCGCTTTAAGTGATTGCTACAGTGCACTACATTCGTAGAAGTACCTTATCACTAAATATCTGTCTCTTGCAATAGCATCGATTGTTGTTGGAGGTACTGGGACTTAAAAAGAAATTAAATAGTGGTTTCAGAGAAGCTACTGATACTCAGAGGGTTAACAATCCCGACAATGACAGCAGCGGAGATTTAAGACGAGCACATTCTGATTAATGAAATCACATACCGAAATCAGTGATTCTATCCACCAACGACGACATACCATTCTAAAACGAAATGGCAGTAGAGGAGCCGCACGGGATTAGCCGAGCCATCTCAGGCACTGCAGTCCTGGACTGTACGGCTGGTCCCGGCGGAGGTTCGAGTCCTCCCTCGGGCATGGGTGTGTGTGTTTGTCCTTAGAATAATTTAGCTTAAGTAGTGTGTAAGCTTAGGGACTGATGACCTTAGCGTTAAGTCCCATAAGATTTCACGCGCATCTGAGCACACGCGCAGTAGAGGACTACACGTCCAAAGAGCCCCAAGACACATCATCCCCATCCTCTCTATGCTTTTCAGCTTCTGCATCGCCCACGAAACCATACCAACGAACTGGAAGGTAAGTAAGACGCTGCTGACAATAAAGTCGGACAAACCAGGAACATACCCCCGACCATACAGACAATTTGTCTGTTAGACGTAGTAGCAACGACCTTCGACAGAATCGTAACTGATTGACTCAAACACTTTGCAGAGAACAACAGACTCCTCCCCATGATTCAAGCTGGGTTCAGACGCATTCGCTCACCAAATGGAGCAGACACGAAATCGGGAACATTTAATGACCAGAAGAAGGGTAGAGTGAAAGGGTGAGTTAATCCCACACTCAAATTCGGCAACTTTATACGCAGGTAGCAGGACAACCCGACCCTAGAGATGAGTCCACGGGAATGGTGTCCCAGGCCGTCACCGAGCTTGTCAGTGCCGTGAACGACAGCAAATCTCTAACGTTTGTGCAGAATCATATAGTGTTGCATTGTGTAGTTCAAGTTAGTCATCGAAGCGGAAAGCAAGATTTGCATCGTATTTTTAGTGACTGAGGTAATATTTAACCTGCGATGGTTATAAATTCAAACCTAGAAACAGAAAAATGGTTCAAATGGCTCTGAGCACTATGGGCCTCAACTGCTGAGGTCATTAGTCCCCTAGAACCTAGAACTAGTTAAACCTAACTAATCTAAGGACATCATAAACATCCATGCCCGAGGCAGGATTCGAACCTGCGACCGTAGCGGTCTTGCGGTTCCAGACTGCAGCGCCTTCAACCGCACGGCCACTTCGGCCGGCTAGAAACTGAACAAAATGGATGGCGATGCCGTGGTAGAAATTCGCGATATTCTGTAAAATTATTTACAGTAGGCGGAGGAAACTTATTTTCGCGTTTGTAAGGCACTCATGACCTCACATAAGCTCCGAAACATGTATTAAACAGGAGAACGTTGCTGAATTCTGTTAAAACAAATAGTGAAGCTTCGGATCAGAGATCTCAAAGCTTATATGCAAAGAAGCAGGTGACAAATCGACAACCGTAAACTAGTTAGTGACGGAGGATGTAAAATATCGTACATTCGCAACAGTACTACTCGTGCTCGTTGGAGAGTATGCCGAAACTGCCGAAATCCCCGATAGTAATTAGTGTTGTCTTATCGCTGATGGAGGTGACAACTACAAAAGGCGAAGCCTTTGATCCCAACAATAATAAGGAAAATTGTACTGTTATTTTTTTCAACAGACTCCAATCTACAATATCTACGTCAGCAGGGATCTTTATTGATGGCTGTCATTTTTCAGTATTCAGAGAAACACTTTCTACGGTTATTCACGATCCACAGCTACTATGGAGGTTCTTACATGCTATTATTGTTCAGCCTTATAATGGATAAAAAGAAGAAAAGACGTTTGAAAATTATAAAGCGTGTTCAAGATGAATGCAGGAAGAGGCAAAGATCTTTTAACCCAAAAACAGTGGTAACTGACTTCGAACACCCCATCCATGAGAGTATCAAGGTTCCGTTACAATAAGTAAGGTCACTTGCTGTCGGTTTCACCTGGATCAAGTTTCGTAAGTGCAATTGTAACTGTTATTTTAAGAACGCCGTTTTAGTTGAACGACAAACGGCCACAATTAGTACAGAATACCACTGGCTTTTTTAAAACACAGTACTATACAGTTATTCCTAAAATTAGCGATACATTATTCACGCTTTAGACGAGGACCTTAAAAAACATTTGCCTTTTAAATTTCCACAAACATTATTTTTCTACGTATTTTAGGTGGCGAAAAATACAAACAAAAATACAAGGCCAAGACAGTTTAGATGGCCAGTGGCTGAATTACATCTTTGGGCTTAGTTACTTAGATCCTCAAGGTGTTCCTAACGTTTTTTCTGACCTGGTCAGCATGTAGCCACAAGTACAGAAAATCACAAAATTTGCCGATTACATAACTCAAAATTATATTGTTGAAGAAGTTGCGCCATTGCCTCCTCACGTTTGGGCAACAGTTAGCACTTCCTTGTGGAGAATAACTAACGCTTTTGAAAACTTTAATTCCCCTTTCAAAGCTTAGTATGAATCTCCTCACTCAAAGATCTTCAGGTTTCTGAAAAGTCTTAAGCATGAATAAACTGATACCTACATACTACGCTTGTCCGTCCTCTTTTTGAGTGCTGCTGCGCGATGTGGGATCCTTGGCTGGCCCTGAGCACTATGGGACTTAACTGCTGAGGTCATCAGTCCCCTAGAACTTAGAACTATTTAAACCTAACTAACCTAAGGACATCACACACATTCATGCCTGAGGCAGGATTCGAACCTGCCACCGCAGCGGTCACGCGGCTCCAGACTGTAGCGCCTAGAACCACTCGGCCACATCGGCCGGCATTTGGTGTTAGAGGCGTGATCCGTACAGTGAACTGTAAATTTATTTTTTCTTTTCCTCGTCAAGTGTTGGTGTTGGAAGAGTATTGCCACTCCGGCCGGCCTGTGGGATCCTTACCAGATAGCATTAACGGACTACATCGAGGAAGTTCAAAGAAGAGTAGCACGTTTTGTATTACCGAGAAACAAGGGAGAGTGTCACTGACATGATACAGGATCTGTGGTGGACGTCATTAAAACAAAGGCGTTTTTCGTTCAGCGGAATTTCAGTCAGCAACTTACTCCTCCGAATGCGTAAATATTTAGTTGACAACGGCCTACTTAGGGAGAAAAGATCATCATAATAAAATAAGGGAAATCAGAGCTCGCACGGAAAGATACAGGTGTTCGTTTCTCCGGGCGCTGTTCGAGATTGAATAATAGGGAATTATTGTGAAGGTGGTTCGATGAACCCTCCGCCAGGCACTTAAGTGCGATTTGCAGTGTTTCCATATAGATGTGCAGGTATAAATTTAGAAGAATTAACTCTGCAAAAAAAAATGACCATATGGTCAAAACGAACTCAAAAACCTGTAAGACGCTAGCTTTACTACAACAACAATTAGATTTACTCGGAAATGGTGGAAGTGATAACTTAGAATTTGTAAAGTGCATTTCATATAAAGCAGTAATGAGCAGAACATATGATAAAAGAAATGCTGTTGGTATTTATGAATAATTTGTTTTCTTTTTCATATTCTTCATTGCTCCAGTATTTGCAAAATTCTGTAAGAGCGTTGTAAATAGTGGCGGAGGTCGTGCACTAGCTCCGTTCTGATGTGGAAGAGCCGGCGAGTGTGGCCAAGCGGTTAAAGGCGCTACAGTCTGGAACCGCGTGGCCGCTACGGTCGCAGGTTCGAATCCTGCCTCGGGCATGGATGTGTGTGATGTCCTTAGGTTAGTTAAGTTTAAGTAGTTCTAAGTTCTAGGGGACTGATGACCACAGCAGTTGAGTCCCATAGTGCTCAGAGCCATTTGAACCATTTTTTTGATGTGGAAGAGTTTGCCGAGTTTGTGCAGTTAGTTCTCCACAGGTTAGTGTACGCCGTTCAAGAGGCGCTCATCGAAGAACTGCCGATACGACTATTTCGTTTTCCACCAGCAGATAGAAATTCCGAGTTCAGGCGAGCCGAACAAATGACCCCCTTTCCAAACTCGTCACATCGTTACGTAGAGCTCTGACAATGGCCAATGCACACTCGCAGTGTTTCTCGACATAGAACGTGCATTCGACAAAATGTGGCACCAGGAAACTAATCCTCAAACTAAGCTACATGGAAATCCTCACAAAACTGGTGAAAGTAGTACCACCCTACCTAACTCTACCAAACCGTGAGGACCTACCGAGTACAGAAGAAACATCAGGGAAATTCGCATCCCAGACAGGAGTCCCATAAGAAGGTACACTATCGCTGGTATTGAGCACGCTCTACATCGGGAAGGGTTCAGATTTCATGAATCCCTGTAGAACGTTATCTGTTATCATGAGTAATGCCAACACTGGAGTGCAGAGGAGATGATGCTACAGTGTGCGGGTGTTTTTCATGGTTACCATATGGTAGCCTTATTGCGCTTAGAAAAACGCTAAATACAAAAAGACATGAACAAACTTTGCGGCATTGCTTACTGTGTAGAGTCGAGAAAGTGTTAGGAGACGATGACTGTAACAGTGTGACAGCTCACCCTGTCACGAACGATAACCAGCGAGGCAGTGGTAGGTGGACAGTGACATATCTGAAATTGACTGGTACGCCAAGAATCCTGACCCGAATACAATGAAGCACGTTTCAGATGAGTTACAACGTCGACTTCGCTCCAGACCCCAGTGTCAAATATCAGTATCTCATGAAGAGGAACGGACTGCCATTCCTCCATGGACATTCAGACACTTTCAATGATCCCCAGCAGAGTTCCAGTAGTCGTTATGGTACAGGTTTGAGATAGCCCATATTGATGTCCACTAATAGGTGATCAGATACTTTTAATCATATAGTGTAATCTGCCAAAATATCTACAATGATGATGTAAGCTGTAGCAACGAATTAAAATTTGTGCCAGTACCAGTATTCGAACCTGGGACTCATGCTTACATTTTTGTGTTTCCAAGCCATTTTTAATATGTGTAGTTCGTGGGACCTTTACCCCTCAAAAGGAAGTTCTCTAACTTTCAGGAACAATGCACATAATAATCTTTACTAATGATATGTGTGGACAATAATCATCTGTAACCAAAGAAAAGTAAAATTAAGCTAAAAGGTGTGAGATTGTAGACAAAGAGGGGAGAAGGGGCAGAGATGCGGTAAGACTTGCAAGCAACCTCCTGCTTGGTGGATAGGTTGTGGGGGCAGAGTGGGCAAGCGTCAACATGTGAGACTGGACCACATTGTCCCTGGCACCACTATTGGGCAGAAGTGCATAAGAGGAGGGAAACCAAGGAGGGGTACAATAGACTTGGGGGAATGCCTGGCCTGGCCTGATATAAAACATGCATGTCCATGCATCTACCCCGCTGTGTGGTACAATACAGAAACGTAGCACAAGCTGTCTCAAAAGTCAGCAAGGGGGTGGGATTGCCGACCACATGTGGCACCATCCAGCTGAGGTAATTAGCGAATAAATGCAAAAGCTTGCTTAATTTCACAGTTGGTGGTTTGTAACTACTGCCAGAAGTCAAGGTGTGACTATATGAGTAAGTCGTTGGCAATGTCTTGATCCATACAACAGCATGATTTTTGGTGGTGGGGAAATGAGTGTCCTTAGGATGGATAAAAGTCTAACGGATCCAAGTGGTGGACATCATTGTCCATGAGATGGAAAATTATAAAACCATAGCGTCTGACAATCTGATTGCATGAAGGCTTTGATCTGAATTTCCACATGCAACAAGGTGCCATGAACTATTGCACACAGACTACAGGCCATGTTCAGATATTTTCGTATGGCCAGTATGCACTTTTATCGTTGGTTCAAGGTAGATGCATGCTGAGTATGGACTTAGTAATTGAAGTCTACGATAAGTTCAGAAATGTGTGCCAGATGGGGTGTGATGTGGCCTACAGGCTCCAGTGGAAACAGAGACATGGGCATAAAAATGTCTATGAGCTGTGTATAAGGGAGGCGTCTGAGTTCCACTGTTTGAGCATGATATCCATGTGGAAAGACGCTGCTCAGACTCGAATAGCGAAGCCAAAGCCCCTACATTCATGGGGGGAGTGTGAGCACTACGTAACAGACCTTAAAGAGCATATTGGCTGTAAGGAAGTATCTGAACATGGCCTGTAGGCAGTGTCCAATAGTTGATGGGAGTTGGAGCACTTGTGTGATGTGGACCATCTTGATGCCACATGTTGATTGAGGTATTCGGCATATAACAAATCGAGTTGGTGGAGGGGTCTTGGTCGCTCTGTCATGTGAGTACACCAAAAATTGTTGGCAGCATCTCGATGCATGGTAAATGTGAAAATGATCACAATGCGTCAAAGGTTCTGTATACTCAGGAAGGGTGCTAAGTTGTGATGTGAGAGGGTATGACCAGTGGGCATCTCTGAGGATTTAGCCACATACATGGTACTGCACATTGAAATTCCAGACACTGGGATTACATCTACATCTACATCTACATTTATACTCCGCAAGCCACCCAACGGTGTGTGGCGGAGGGCACTTTACGCGCCACTGTCATTACCTCCCTTTTCTGTTCCAGTCGCGTGTGGTTCGCGGGAAGAACGACTGTCTGAAAGCCTCCGTGCGCGCTCTAATCTCTCTAATTTTACATTCGTGATCTCCTCGGGAGGTATAAGTAGGGGAAAGCAATATATTCGATACCTCATCCAGAAACGCACCCTCTCGAAACCTGGCGAGCAAGTTACACCGCGATGCAGAGCGCCTCTCTTGCAGAGTCTGCCACTTGAGTTTGCTAAACATCTCCGTAACGCTATCACGGTTACCAAATAACCCTGTGACGAAACGCGCCGCTCTTCTTTGGATCTTCTCTATCTCCTCCGTCAAGTACCATGTGTTCAAATGGTTCAAATGGCTCTGAGCACTATGGGACTTAACATCTGAGGTCATCAGTCCCCCAGAACTTAGAACTACTTAAACCTAACTAACGTAAGGACATCACACACATCCATGCCCTAGGCAGGATTCGAACCTGCGACCGTAGTGGTCGCGCGGTTCCAGATTGTAGCGCCTAGAACCGCTCGGCCACCCTGGCCGGCAAGTACCATGTGTCCTTTGGTCCATGAGTGAACCGAGAGCAGGAGCCCATCTGCAAATGCATCAGAACAAAAAATGTGTGGTCGTGAAGTGAAACCAGAAAGTTTGGTTGTCAGGTTCCTGATGAGCATCTACAGGGTAATGGCATGTAGTAGTGTTGAAAGAGAACAACCTTGCCTTACAGAGAGGCGTACGGTCACTGGACCAACCATAACGACCATTGACCTGAATCAGTGATTTTGTGCTGCTGTATAGGCACCGGTTGATGGCAAAGAAGGGTGGTGGCAACTCATTTGGCCAATGATGGAGAATAGAATATGATGCTATATCTTGTCAAATGCACTGTTAAAATCAAAGGTAACCACTGTGGCAGAATCTGCATGCTGCTGATAGTGCAATTACATCACAACATTCCCCTGTGGCAATTTATATATTAACTGGGACACCTGGAGGTGCCCGTTCTGGGGATGGTGCACAAGATAACGTCTTATGCCAATGCATCACCAAGAGATGTGCAAAAATCTTATACGTTAAATAGAATTATGGGACTGTCGCATGCTGCTGTTGCTCCTAGCATCAGTTTGTGGATGGCTATAATAATTCCATAATTCCCTTGACAAAGGTGGCAGTACAGCATTGTCCATCGTCAACACTTCAGGTAATTTGTTGTCCACTGTAACACCATTAGCACAAGGAAGGCACGATAAAATTCTACTGGCAACCTGTTAAAGCCAGGCGACTTATTTAAAGCACCTGTTTTGATTGCATTGCTGATCTCGTCGCATGTAACCTCCTTTATCAGCTTGTTCACTTTGGCGCCAGCAAGGATGTGTGCAACATGTGATAATTAACCTCCTCAGCATCGATGCCGGTGGGCTCCTCCTGGTACATAGTACAGAAGAGGTATATAAAGGCACAAATAATTTTGGCCTGACAAATGATGGACTGACCACAGGAGTTGGAGATTTTGGTAATGAGTCATCATTGTTTTCCATTGGAGTCGAAATGATGCATGACAGGATGATTCTTTCCACTGAATCATGATGTCAGATCTTCAACATCACCCCTTGCAGTCTACAGAGTGTCTGTGGCACTATATTCACCTTAATCCTGCTGCATATACGCTGAGATTAAGGGGAGGGCAGCTGGGTATTGACGGCGTGGAGAATGGTGTAGAAATAGTAAGTTGCGTTCCAGCACTACAGAGTTACTTGCTTGCCATGTTGAATCAATGTGGTCAAATGACAGGGTTGGAACATTCCAGCCACCAAGTCAAAGTTGTATGGCACTTAGGCAAGCAAAGGTCACAATGGTCACAGTTGGCCCAGGTCTGCTGGCCGGTGTGGCCGTGCGGTTCTAGCCACTTCAGCTTGGAACCGCGTGACCGCTACGGTCGCAGGTTCGAATCCTGCCTCGGGCATGGATGTGTGTGATGTCCTTAGGTTAGTTAGGTTTAAGTAGTTCTAAGTTGTAGGGGACTGATGACCTTAGATCTTAAGTCCCCTACTGCTCAGAGCCATTTGAACCATTTGGCCCAGGTCTCAGTAACGCACTGAAGGTAATGAGGATAATGAAGATGGGAAGTGCCCTACACCACTTGTTGTTGGAGGAGAATAGTGCAGATGTAGGCACAGTGGCCTGAAGTCTACGATGAACTCTGAAATGTGTGCCAGATGGGTTGTAATGTGCCTACTGGCACTGTCTGAAATATGTCCAGCAAGCTGTGTGTAAGGGAGGCATCCCAGTTCCATTGTTTCAGCGTGGTGACCATGTTCTCCATCTTGAAATGCAGATGTGAATTCCTGAGAGATGTAAATCATGTCACCATGGCTCATGGAGTGACCTATTTGGTAAGCAGGTCCAGGTGCATTCCCATGCTGAACATCAAGTGTGACTGAGGAACAGATAGTGGACGACAAGGTCCAGTTCTTAACAGGTTTTGTAGTGAGGTATTTGATGCTTAGGATGCTGGACACTATTAAAATTAGTCCCAAGAATATAATAGTTACAGCAGAGGCGTGCTCTATAGCGCCTGCAGGTGTAGCCTGACATATAAATGCTGACGATATGCATTTTCATGAAGTGATCGCCATCCCTTTGGCTAGCCAGCGGAGTAGGTGCCAACGCAACAGATCCAGTGTGAAGATGTCGTCAATGGTCGTCGTGCAGGTTCTCTGTAGCCTCATGAGTCAGACAGCTTCAGAAACTTCGGGGAAGTTGGGCTATTTGTCGTGTTCTGAGACCATACAATGCTTCTTCTTGCGCCATTTAGCTGAACATTATTCAGATGTCCATTCCTCTGTGTTGGAAGATGGGAGCAAGTCTTGGCAGTCTAGGATGGAGGCCATACAGCGATGATGAGCAATGTGGCCTTCATATCATCGGCTAGGAGGGGATTGCCAGTCATTGCCGTTGGTAGTGTCCCTGAATTCACGTCAGGTTGTGAGGTGATGTGTCGACCCTGGGGTTATCCGTGGCAGCTCGAAGGGTATGGGTTCTGGCTGAAGATGGTCAGTGGGTGGGAAAGAGAGTGCTGATACATAACTGTTCAGTAAAACTGTCATCAGAGTTGGAGGCGCCACAACAGTGGTCTGCTATTGGGTGATGTGCAGCTGAAGATCCTCAGACCTCAGGTGGTCTCCTTTGCTGCATCTGGAACAGGTCTTGGGTTGCCACTGTATATAATGACCGTGCAGCACCTGCTGATTGGTAAGCAAAATGGCACATTGTAAAGAGACTGATGGTGATCTGTTGTACACCGTTAAGAATGTGGTATGTTTAGAACCATGGCCTGCATTTGACGGTATGATCATGTACGGTACCATAGGTGTGAAAAGCCGCAATAATGTCTTCTGCTGGGAGCTCGAATGGTAGTTCGAGGACTCATATGTTGAAATGCACAAGCCAGGCTGTTCGACAATGACTATGCTGACACTACTGTTAGTGTGGCAAAATCTAATCCATGTTTGGTGTCAGAAAGAATTCGTTCACATGCTGTGACACTGACTACTTTGAAGTACAGCATTCTGCTTACAAAATGGACAAATGCATGCCCATAAAGTCAGAAGCCGGGATCTTACCTTCATCACATAGGAAGCATTCCACTTCCAAAGGCTTTGGTCTGGTGTAACCATTACAAAAGGTGAATCATGATGTGGGTTTTAGAAAACTGTTGACTATGGCTCTTGTCTACATAAGTGACACATAAGTGAAGGCCTCTAAAAGTAAACAACGGCGAGGACTTGCACCCCACAGGCAGAAAAAAAGCAGCACCTCTTGTACTGTATAGCTGTGAAAGCCGGACCCTAGTGTAATAGGGAAGTTCGCTAACTCTGCTGCCACACTGTCACTGGGACTACCATAGTTGCACAGAATAACTTATAGCATCTCCAGTCCCGATATAAATTCCAACTCACACCCAAACCCATTGCTGGTCCCCTTCTAATTTCGCAGCAGTATTGCCAAGGCTTTTGTAGCAATGAGTGAAATGGAGTTAATCCTGCCCATACATTGGGCGTAGGTGATATATTAATTACATAAATTTGATGTTCCTCATACATATTGAGTCTCACCTTTATCTGTGGTAATGATGTAGCCTCGAACAATAAATTAAGATTTGTACCAGCACTGGGATTCAAACGCACATATCCTACTTACTAGACAGATGCGCTAGCCGTTATGCCACACTGGGAATGGCAATGAACTGAAGTGTGAGCTGGAATTTTTATCAGGGAGGGAGACATACTAGCATATTTGGTGCAGCTGTCGTAGTGTCTGTTCCATCTACTTTATGGCAAGAGGGATGGGAAGTTGCCCACCTAATTGCCATGTATCACAGACACATCTTTCAAACATTCACCTGCTGTCATGAAACACATAATATCGAACATGTTCCTCACTGTTGTTACCTGCATTGAACATCATCTGATGATGACGCCTACTTACAGTTTATGGCTTTTGGGTACCTCGAAAAGACGAACTGGGAGGACTGTGTTGACTCAGACAGTATTCAACTGTCTCTACACAATCAGTTTGGCATCTATATTCAAAATACAAACAACAGTATTTAACTCCCTCACCCCAAAGCAAAATGGTAAAATGGTGCACAAAGATGTTGGACAAAGGAACACCCGGATGGCTCACTGATGTCAGGTTCTCTTCACTGACGAGTGCAGCATTATTTGTCGAATATTGATGATCGTCGTTAAATAGTGTACAGGAGTACACTCTAATGAATGGAGCAGGGAAGTGGATGTGTGATGCTCTGGGCTGCTATCGTGTATGGATGTTTGCGTGGAATCACTGTCCTGGGTACTTTGTGCTCTATGCAGTATTTTTCAGCATACAGCCTTCATTCCACTGGTAGATTCGTCTGTCAAGATGATGATACAACAACGAACACACTATATTAGTTCACTTAATTATATAAGTGAACGAAAGATTTACTTAACTTTGCCACAGATCTTTGCCACAGGACTGCTTGGTAAGTGACAGCTGTTATTATTAAAGAATCATTTTATGCTCAAATTAACAAACTGTTCCCTTGCAGTGCAACTTTTCACATTTAAGTGAACAGGTCCATCATAAACTTTAACAATCACCTTGTCCCTGTACTATGATGTTGACTCCTTCAGGTGAGGTCACACTAGGACAGATCTCTTGCCAGTCTCACACTATATTGTCCCCAGACCGAGCGAGGTGGCGCAGTGGTTAGCACACTGGACTCGCATTCGGGAGGACGACGGTTCAATCCCGTCTCCGGCCATCCTGATTTAGGTTTTCCGTGATTTCCCTAAATCGTTTCAAGCAAATGCCGGGATGGTTCCTTTGAAAGGGCAAGGCCGATTTCCTTCCCAATCCTTCCCTAACCCGAGCTTGCGCTCCGTCTCTAATGACCTCGTTGTCGACGGGACGTTCAACACTAACCACCCCTATATTGTCCCCAGTGTTAGGGCACTGCCATACTCAGAGGGGAGGCGCGGTCTTCAGATTGCAACAAGCCCTCACTAATGTGTGTAGAATCGATTCGAATTGTCAATTTGGCTGTGGCACCACGATTTCTTTATGAAACCACAATGTTGAGAATGTACATAGCAGAGTTCTTCAAAACATTATTAATGTGGCAAATAACAGAAGCCATAATCAATCATGGTGACAGTCTAAACTAGGATGAGGAGATGAGACAAGTTGAAACTTAGCGGAGGAGTGGTAATTTATGTTCTTCATGTACATAGCAAACTTCTACGAAAACGATTAAAGTGGAAACATGTAACAATCAGAGTGATATATTATAACTTGAGAACTCGTCTTTTCATAATAGAGTGATAAGTAATAGTGCCATGGTGCACAGTCAGTGTGCTGTACACTTTATGTGGGGTCAGCAGATATCAGGGAGGCAATACAGCACCTGCCATAGAGAAGAGGGGGGGCATTTTAAGAATTACCGCCTTTGTGAGGGAGCCACAGCGCATTTTCTCACATGGACACTGGGGTGTGTGGAAGGGCAGCACGGAGCACCTGCTGCGTTTCATTCAATTGCTGATGGCTGCAGGGGCAGAGTGTGTACGCAGAAAGTACACGTTCTCTGCTGTCTGGTGGATGTGCTGCCTCAAGGCCAGTGTTTGTGTATGATAAAGACTTTTGTAATTTTATCTTCCTGCCTAACCTCATCCCCACTGTGTAATTGCTGAAGTTAACTAACGTGTAGGTAGATATCATGTGATAATGACATTGTGATTATCCTGAAGAAGGCTCACTAAACGGCGTAAGCGCCAAAGTGAACTACAGTCTAAAAGCTCCCCCCCCCCCCACCCCACTTTTGTAATAATACATAGAACCAGTGAACAGCCATTGTAATTGTGCTTATAAATAAATCCTATGCAATAAATCTTCATCTTGAAGTTGGTTGCAATGTAACTGTAGAGTCTTGTACCGCAAGGAAGCAACGAATGAATGTTGTTATGGGTAACTGGTATCCTCTTCTACAACACCAATGTACACGTGGATTAATATGGTTCTTTATTTACATGAACTGGAAAGATGTACTTAACTTGAATAGAATCCATGTTTTGTGGTACTAGCTCATCCATAATAGACCTCTTGCAGACTGATGTAATGTCAGTGTCGGTAATCTTGGTATTACCAACTTTAGTTTCTCACTGCTAGTAAAGTACAATTCGGGTTGAGGTAACTAGTCCTGCTATAGTAACTAAACTGGTCGCTATGTACTGTCACAGCCTGTGACGAACTAAACCCGCTCTGCAGGTAAACTGACAGATGAAAAACTGGATGATTGAATGATGCTTCCAGTCAGTGGTGGCGGCCTAATCACATGCTGTCGAGAGGGCGTTGGCAGAGTGTTCCTTGTCGATGTGTCTCTGGTCTGTCCCCTGATAGGCACGCTTGATCCAACACCTACTAACCAAACTGTGCGTTTGATCTTTGCGACTGGTGTGCTGGCGGCAGCTTACGCCAGCACATTCCTCCAACCCCCCCCCCCCCCCCACCCCGAATTCGAAATGCCGTGACGTTAGGAGAATGTGAACGACAACAGGGAGGCGGGGGGGGGGGGGGGGGGGAGAGAGGCAGGATGCTGGACATAGAGGTGAGCCGCCATTTGGTTTGCGAGGCAGTCCGAAAAACTGCTGTCGGTGCACAAGTTCAGGCCTGAATGTGTGTCCTGAGGCAATGACGGCGACGACGGGGCTACGTTCCTCGAGTCGGCGTGCGGGGATGGCGTGGGCGAGGGCGCATCGTCCATCCGCTCCTCCTGTGGTGCCCTGGTGGCATTTGCGGGTGCTGCGAAGGCCGCGAAATCCCATGCACTCGTGAATCTGGGAGAAAAAAAAGCAGCAGAATCACAGGGCAAATGACAAATGAAAAGTTGATTCCCGTGATAGCGCTGCAAACCATCGGGACTTGCTATTAGCTACATAAATGTGCCAATGCTTTCCTGGATCTCGCCTGTTTCCCAGCGCCCACGGTTGCCATAAGCCCTGAAGAGAACAAGAGCGTGCGGGCAAAGCGGTACTTGCGGATCACTTCCGGCGTTGGATGCTGCAGTGGGTTTAGCAGATGTAGCAGCGGTCAATGGTGGCGGCCATGTAGAAGATCCAACGGTGTTGGCCCGTCGCGTAGGTGGGAACGATAGGAGGCGAGAAAAAGTTGCAACGCCTGTTCCCGTGTGTGAGTGATGCAAAACTAGGCCATCTGGTAGTTTAAACGTGCGTACGAAGCGTTCTGCTTCTCCATTGGACTGGGGGGTGAAACGGAGCGCCGGCCGGAGTGGCCGAGCGGTACTGGGCACTACAGTCTGGAACCGCGCGACCGCTACGGTCGCAGGTTCGAATCCTGCCTCGGGCATGGATGTGTGTGATGTCTTTAGGTTAGTTAGGTTTAAGTAGTTCTAAGTTCTAGGGGACTTATGACCACAGCAGTTGAGTCCCATAGTGCTCAGAGCCATTTGAACCATTTTTTTTTAAACGGAGCACTTGTTAGATGACGAATGCTACCAGAAGGCTTAGGCAACAAAACGAGAGGACTTGCCCATTGACTAGCTTCAGTGGGAGAAATTACACCATTATCTTGCAATTATTTCACACTGGCTACTCTTAAAGCAATTGGTAAGGGGTCGACATAAAATACATTAGGCTGTGTATTGTCTTTCAATGTAACATGCGCTACAAAGTTATTAGTTTTTCACATTCCTTCTGAAATTAGTTCAGGAAATTCTTTAAGCAAACTAACTACACTGTCTTTTGATTCAAAAACAGACAGAGAAAGTACATTATCTTAGATGCTAAATCCAAAAAAGTCAATGGCATCTAAATCGAATATTTTCTCAATGTCTCTTGATTTCAACACAGTAAATTTCACTGTCCTAATGTGAGATCTGAAAGTGGCAGGCAAACTACACTGTCCAAGCACTGGAATTTCCTGTCCGTTGTAAGTATTGAGGTGCTTGCTAGATTTAGAAAGGCATGGTGAACCTAAATGTTCGTACATGGCACGATTATGCAAAGTTACTGAGGCACCTGTGTCCAACTGTAAGTTCACACGACGGCCAGCAGTTCGTAATGAGGGAAATAGTTTGTTAGAATGTCGTTGCACAGCACTATGGCGAGAAGGAGGCACAAGCTTAAACCTGCTTTTCTCACAACCTGTTGTAGGTTTGGAAAAAACAACGTTCACTGCATGTACACGAGCCTGTTTTTTTTCTGGGAGCTGAAAAATTTGACATTTTTGTGCGGTCGGAAACAAACTGCTTGGACATGGCCTTTTTTTACGTACATGTAACACGTTACGCTACGTGATGGTCAGTCCTGTCTTTTACGACAAGCAAAACATCTAGGGCAAGACTTCATTCAACTGACAGGCCTGTTTAAATGTCTACGTGGATGACCACGCGGCTGTGTACGTGAGGCGGTCACGAACAAGAGGCGATTCGACCCCACAAATCGGGGCCTGGTCCAACTTATCGGCCGCTATGGCACCCGAATCATATTGCTCTAAGATTTGGAATACTTGGGGAAGTAATGAATCAGAGTACTTTAAGATCTGTTCCCGTATTCTACTATTTGCGACTCTGAATGTTATTGTATCACGTTTCATTAAATCACTGTAAAAGTTGCCACAAATACACCTAAATTTACACTTCCTAGTCATGCCCGTTACTTCTGTGTACCACTGCAGGTACATCTTTTCCATGTTTTTCTGCAGGGGAAAGAACTGATATCTAACTGCAGGTACTTAGACTAGTATTGAGTTAATGATTAGTCACAGGAGAGTTTGTCGGGAGACGCGGTTGGGAATAGTTTTTGTATTAACCTGAACAATGGGGACCCCGCAATCGAAAGGAAGTATTGTAACACTACAGCACCTTGAACACGATGAACTTGACAGTGCGCTTGAAACTGAGTAAGGTATTCAGTCCATTCCTCCTCATTCTTAAATTTCCGGATCGTTGGTGTAATGGTCGGCGGCACTTGTTGACCTGGTTGGTTGGTTGGTTGGTTGGTTGTGGTTGTGCGGTCGACGCAGCTTGTACCGCCAGTAGTTGCTGGACCGTCGTAAGTAAGTTAGCGATTTGTTGGTTCTGAAACTGAAAAACTCATGTTAAATACATCACATTGGCCGTCTGCGGCTGAGGCGCGGGGGGCAAGGGCTGGAAGGGGCAGGGAATTCATGGTTTACACAAATACGTTACATCAAAAAACAAGCAAAGCCTCTGAAAAGAGGAATTTGCTTAGTTCTGTGGCTTCCATCCTGGAATACATGCATGAACGCAACAACAAATCAGCAAATAGAAACACTTGAACACGAGCACCCCTGCAAGCTAAAACACAAGAGAAGCCATCAAAATCTTCGGCCAATTAATTTCGTCATCACTGAATTATCCTAGTTCGCCACTGTAGAGTCTTGTACTGCAAGGAATAAGGGAGAAGACTTGTGATGGGTGGCCAGCATCCTCTTCTACAGTACAAATACACACGTGGATTAATACGGTTCTTTAATTACATGCACTGGAAACATTTGCTTAACTTGAATAGAGTCCATGTCTTGTGGTACAAGCTCATCAGCAATAGTCCTCTTGCAGACTGATGTAATGTCAATATCGGTAATCTTGCTATTACCAACTTTAGTTTCTCACTGCTAGTAAAGTACAATTCTGGCTGAGGTAAACTAGTCCTGCTATACTTACTAAACTGGTCACTATGTACTGTCATAGCCTGTGAGGATCTAAATCCGCTCTCTGGATAAACTGACAGACGCCGTACTGGATGATTGAGTGAGGCCCTCTGGCCAGTGGCGGCGGCCTAAATACGTGCTGTCGAGAGGGCGTTGGCGGCGTATTGCTTATGGATGTGCCTCTGTCCTCTCTAGTGACAGTCGCACTTGATCCAATGCCTACTAATCGATCTTAGTGCTTCATCTTTGCCGACTGGTGTTCTGACGACAGCTTACACCAACATACTAACCATCTCATCTTCAACAAATAGGATAACGCCCCATTCATTTTCTGCCATTTAAAAGTCACTCAATTGTCAAACACCTCTGTGTGAGTGGGTAATTGGAGGTGGAGGCCGAGAGGAACGACATTTTTGATAGAAATGTGGAAACAACGCATAGTGCACTGGAACCAGCAGTGTCCCATTACTCACCACCAAATCGATTCTGGCTGTACTTTAGAAAATACTTTACAGAATTAATTACGAGGGCTGGCTGAAAAGTAATGCCTCCCCCTTCGTAACTCTTCAACAGTTGGCAGCATTGGTATGCGGCAGGTACTGCCTTGTTCCGTAGCCTTTTCTCTACAGCTCCAGTTGGCGGGAAGCCTTAGCATTGAACAGTCGTGTTGTTAGGAACCCTGCGCAGACGGTCGGTCAGTGCGATGTAAGCAACGTGCATTCATTGAATTCTTGAGACCAGAAGGTGTTACCCCAAAGGAGATTTATCAGAGAATTAATGAGTGGAGAAAGGCGTCGCCTTCATTCTCGTAACGCAAACTTCAAGTCTGTGTGCTTTCATTTCAGGAGTCAGCATCCGGGGTATCCATCATGCACAGATCTTCCGATAGCCAAGCAAAGCGATAATGTGACCCACACATTCTTGTGAAATGCTGATTGTGCTTTCAATTTCTCTGAGTGACACGACAGTTGTCCTGAATCAATCTGTCAACATTTTGCTTGTGAAACTCGGTGGTTGCTTTTATAGGACGTCCAACTCTTTGTTTGCCACGCAGGTCAGATGTTCCCGCCTCAAATCTTTAAACGTACTCGCCCAGAGATGCACAGTACTCACATCAACACCATCACCATAAACTGATTTCGTTCTCTGATGAATCTCCTTTGGAGTGACACCTTCTGGTGTCAAGAATTCAATGACTGCACGGTGCTTACATCGCATTGACCGACCGTCTGCGCAGGATTCCATACTTTACACTGTAACAACACAACCATTCAATGCTAAGGCTTCCCGCCAACTGGAACTGTAGAGAAGAAGCTACGGAACAAATCATCCATCGCACAAAAAGATTGAAATGAAAACAATAAGCACACTAGACAAAAAATTAGTTACCTTGGAAAATCATACTAATGTGATGGAACACTGCACCTAGCCTTAAAAAACGGCCTCAGTTCAGTGAGGAAGACAGAATACAAAATTCGTGAGGTATGTTGTTTGGAGTTAAAGCCTCTCATTGACGATTAAATTCATTAGAGTTACCAATTTGTGAGGATGTTTGCTTTTAAGTTCCATTCGCTACTCCACATAGTCCTAGATATGTTCTATGGGCTAAGATCGTGTGTTGCCTGATTCTTCATTAAACAAGGAACTTCCGTGTGCATCCTTGCGAAAATGTCTGTTGTTACTTTCGAAGATCGGAATGTCCACAGTAAACTCATTATGAAGATGTAGAAGAAGGGGACCACTTGGTTACCGAGAATGTTGAAATAAACTTCGTGGTTCATGTACACGGTAACCTAAGTGAGTCAGTCCACGTCATCGTAAGAGAACCACTTCCAAAACATCACAGAACCAGCTCAGTCTTGAACTATATCCTCCTCATGTAGCGCTTTAAACGTGTCATCGGGAAGTCGGTGCTGTGGTTGCCTTGCATTATATAAAAAGAGGCAACCATGTGACTCATTAGATCACACTACTTGCCCGCAGCTACTCCCCACATCCAGTAATTTCCCCCATTACATATGTTCGACTTTATGTGCCAGTATGCAAAATGGCCTTCCACGAGGAACGCAACTCCAAATGTCCTTTCCGCACAGTTCCCTTGTCTCGGAACTTGTTCAGATAAACCTGCATTCGCTGATAGTAGCAGTTCTTTGTTGTGCTTTAAACTAGTTAACAACTCATGACACTATTCTGTGGTCCCTGTCTTATGGTGTCTTTCCATGACAACCCACATCGATAAACTAATAAACGGTGTCAACTCTTTCATTGTGTAGTTATGGACACTTTGAAAGGTGAAAGCTCCTTTCTACTATTACTAGCAACCCTCCGCCTGGAGGAAGGTGCCTTTGTAATAAATCACTGTATTTCTATTAATTTTTTTCGCGATTTCCACAACACTGACTGATGACCGATCTAGAGTCCAGATGCGTTTGGTTGGCTCTGAGCACTATGGGACTTAACATCTATGGTCATCAGTCCCCTAGAACTTAGAACTACTTAAACCTAACTAACCTAAGGACATCACACAACACCCAGCCATCACGAGGCAGAGAAAATCCCTGACCCCGCCGGGAATCGAACCCGGGAACCCGGGCGTGGGAAGCGAGAACGCTACCGCGCGACCACGAGATGCGGGCAGATGCGTTTGCACGCGAAGTTCAAACATCGCTGTACTTACGTTCGTTCTAATCGCTGACTATTAGAAATTATAAAAGACGTAATGTCTGTTTTATGAACCCTACTTCTGCCATAGATCTTGCTTAGACTTCACTTCAGCACTGGCGGTAGAATAGATATTCAGAAGTATTTCATGTTAAAGGTTCAGCTTATCATTGTGGTCGTAGTTATGCGGAATGCATTCTAGGGTAATGTAACTGTGAAATGAATAGGACTGATAGTGTGAATGTACTTATTATCGGGAATCATTTAAGGATCCTTACCACTGAAGTACTTGAGAAATACGAAAAATAGTCCGACGCGATTAGTCTAAAAAAATTGCAAGATTCGCAATTTAAACAGTCACAGTATTCAGATTAGTATCTACAATAATTAGAAAGTTTATCCAGTGCCTACTGCCGCCAGGTAAGACAGGTGCCGTTGTCGTATTGAATGCTAGTACTCGGAACTAAAGCACAGTTACCGCTATCCTCAGAGTGGTCTTAATTTTATAATAGTGTATGGGAAGTAATGCTTTGCGTTGGACCATCGCTGGTCATTTTCTTTCCTGTTCTGCTCGCAAACAGAGCGAGAGAAAAAGGACTGTCTATATACCTCCGTACGAGCCCTATTGTCTCTTACCTTATTGGCCCTTAGACGAAACGTGGGTTGGCGGCAGTAGAATCGTTCTGCAGTCAGTTTCATATACCGGCTCTCAGAAATGTTCAGCGGAAAGAACATCGTTTTCCATCCTTGGATTTCCATTCGAATTCGCAAAGAATCTTCGTAAACCTCATTAAACTTCGGGCTTTCGGCCGCATAAATTCCACTACTTCTAACATTTCGGCCGTATTTCGTTCGGCCATCTTCAGATTGAGTCAGACACTCATTCACTTTCGGCTCACTCTGACGATGGCCGAAAAGCATATTTGAAACAGTGGAAGTTATGTGGCTGCACACTCGAAATTTAATGGAGCAATTACTGCGTGGTGAAAATATGAAGATGAACACCTCCGTAATACTCAAGTGCTGACGGAACCTGACGGTAATAAATCTGCCAGACCGCCTCTAACGTCTTCAACGTCTTCCTTTAATGATACGGATCCCAAACACTTTAGCAATAATCAAGAATGAGTCACTTATATCCGCGGTCTCCTTTACAGATGAACCACACTTTCCTAAAATTCTCCCAATAAACCGAAGTCGACCATTCGCTTACACTATTACCGTATTTAAGTGCTCGTTCCGTTTAATATCACCTTACGGAATGATTCTCCTACTCACCTGAGTTAATCTATATTTTTCTACATTTATGGCAAGCTGCCATTCATCTCACCAACTAGAAATATTCTCTAAGTAATCCTGTATCATCCTATAGCCAGTCAACGACGACACCTTACCATACACCACGGCATCACTTGCAAACAGCCGCAGGTTGCTGCTCACCCTGTCCTTCAAATCATTTGTGTAAATAGAGAATAAGAGTGGTCCTATCCTAATTTCCAGGGCCGCTCCTGACGACAGCCTTGTCCTTGACGAACCCTTGCCGTCGAGTTCAACGTACTGGGTTCTATTAAGAATTTTCGATCCACTCACATATCTGAGAACCTACTCCATATATCGTTCGACCATATTCATATTGATACAGTCTGCAGTGGGGTTCCGTGTCAAACGCTTCCCGAGAATGTAAGAATGTGGAATGGAGTATTATAGTGATGTCCATTAGCAGGCAGTGCGTGTCAAGGTTCTGTTTTTGGTTCAGCGGCAGCCTGTGTGAGAAGGTAGACCGTGGCTATTGTGTTCTCGTGGCCCCGACACAGCTGGGCTCGTCGATGCATTAATTTTATCTCATTTCAGAAGGAGTTCGGCTTACTCGCTAGCGCAGTTCTAAGCACACTGACCTACAACATGTTCCAGTGCAGTGACTGTCGCTGTCCACCCACTACACTCATGCACGTGGAAACAGAGGGTACTTCCCAGATATCCGTGTTACATTTGCGTCCCACAGTTTCACTGTATCACAACTTAACCCAGAACCGAGTTGATTTGGTGGCTTGATTTGAGTCTAACACGAGCTGCAGACGCTATCCTGTGACTGCTGTGTCAGCTTCAGCTTAATGTGTACTACGAATAGCCCTCCAACGGTTTCCATAACTGTTATGTTGTGTCCCGGATACTGTAGAAAATGAAAACAAGGCACTTATTGTAGTGCATAAGGGGATACTGTGACGGGGGGGGGGGGGGGGGGGGAGTTAAATCCACTTCCACTGAATAATAAGATGAGAAGTTGTCTTTCTAGGTGGTTATTGCTGGACGAAATTTATGTGTTGTTCGTCAGGGGCGGCTCTGAGAAGGCGAGATAATAGAGTATGTCGCAGTAGCAGGTGGATAGGAATGGAACCTGTGAAAGAGAGACAACTATACTCAGATTAAGTCAGATTTTTGTCACTGTTTTAATGAAGTGGCGAATCTCCTTTTCCTCCGGTTAAGTGCTACTTTATATGTCTGCATAAACATTCTTATTACACTTTTGGCCAGCAGCGTTCCTGGGTTTGAAGGACGTCACATTAAAGCAGCATATTTTCGTAGCTCCCAAGTTTAAATAGGGAAACTACCAGACATAGAAGTTAAATTTCAGATATGTTTAATTTGGTAAGACGTTTGCTCGATTTACAAGTATCAGCTAATCACAGTGCAGGACAAGTGATGTCACGTTGGTATGTTTCTGGTGCTACAATACTGACAGTGTTTGTTTCCTTCAATATCATGTCCACTATTTTTTTGTAGGGACTTTTATGGTGAAGGACCACCTTGTAGTGAAACTCAAAGATACAAGGTGATGGATTTGTTGTTAGTTGCCGAAGCAGCAAATGTGACTTCATCAACAAAAGCTCAGTTACAATTATTTTGGCACTACATCATGAACTACTATGTAGTATACTGCACATAACTTTAGAATAAATACGAATCCCGCAGTGTGAATTAAACTCCAAATGAATTTTGGCTCTAAAGAGGAGTGTGCATTGATTTGAAACTTCCTGTCAGGTTAAACTTGTGTGCCGAACAGGGACTGGGACCTTTGACGTTGGCGTATTGAATTCTCCCATCAATCATGTGAAATGACGTAGGGTCGTTAGAAAATAAAACACACTTCGTGCTGCGATTAGTAGACAAAAACATATCCAGCAAATTCCGCATTAGCTTAAATCTGTGTATTGTTCACGAGTCGCATTTGGTGGCTTCCGTTTATAAAATTATGTTTTGGTATAATGGTACATTTAAGGTCTTTTAAGAACGAGCTGCTTGTGCGATTTTTTGTGACGAATCTCAGGAAATGAAACATCGGCGGATGAAACTTTCACCTACGCTCTAGCTGTCTGCAACCCGTAGCTCTTTCATATGGACCATGCAGTCAAATAATCAATGCATCCAACGATGAGATGATCGTCATTTCATGATCAAAGACCAACTATTAACCAGAACAGGTTAAAGTGATGGGAATTGACCTTGAGACTAATCTAAAGAAGAGAGAATCCGCAAGCGTACTAGCTACGTGTTTACGAAACGCTAAACTACCGCCTGGGCCAGCAGCAACAGGTAGACATGGTTGCACGCTGCAGCCTCGGGGTGAAGTAGCGGTGGGGAAACTGGCGTTTCGAGGGGGCACCTCAATCGTTGCTTGTTTCGCCAAGGAGCTCAGCTGCCGAGGCGCCTTTCGGCATACCCGACACGTGTAGGATCACACTCAACACAATAATATGCAGGATGTAACGCTTTGGCATCGCTCGAAGCTGAAATTGAATGTGGGACTGGCTGTCTGGTCTCAGTCATTCACCCCACGATTGGACAAGTGACCGCTTCTTCGGCATGGTGCGAAAAAGCGCAAGGAGAGAGAGATTTGGCGGTTATCGAGAGCTGCAATTTTAGGGCTGTTATGGAGCCTCTTAGGCAACTTGCGTACAGCGCCAGAAGTCCAATAACCGCTCGGTATGTCTGCTGGGGAGACTCATCCGGAATGTGCAAGGTGCAGGGTGGAGTCATCTGCAAAATGTGGCTCATGTTGGCACCAATGACGTGTGTCACGTGGGCTCTGAGACCGTCCCAAGTTTACACAGGCAATGGGCAGAAGTGGTGAAGGCTGATGGTCTTTATCGGGGATTGTCAGCAGAGCTTACGATTTGCAGTATCATGTCAAGAACTGAGTGTGATTCCGCGGTTTGGAGCCGAGTCAAGGGTCTCCACCAGAGTCGCCGCTATTCCTGGACCGTTTCTGCTGCAAATTTCTAGATCAGCGTTGTGGTAGGATACCCCTTGATAGGGCAGGGATGCAGTAGACAGAGGCAGCAGCTACTTGATTGACAGAGTGGAGTATATTTGTGATGAACGGTCACCAGTCAATACGCAGTTATTTATATTGAGTTTGACAGTGAAGTTATCTGGACTCGATAACCAGCCTAAGTGAAATAAAATTAATCATCAAATGTTTCTATTGGCATCTCTATTCCAATGTAACACTTGCAGAGTCACTCAAAGAAAATCTCCGCTCAGTAGCGCGGAGGTACCCCGATCATGCAATGTTAGATGGAGGCGACTTTATCCTACGGAGACTAGACCGGGAGCCCTGTGGATTCACTGTAGGTGGTACGGACATATAGTCCTGCGATGTAGTTGTGAACACTTCTCCAAAAACTGTCTTGAGCAGCTAGTTCAACAACCAACAATTAATGGAAATATTTTACATCTCATAGGCAGAAACCGGTCTGATTTTACCAGAACCTAGATAAGGATTAGCGTTCACAATGTCATCATAGCCACTATGGTTACTAACTTTAGTAAATTTATCAAGAAGGATGAGATTTTATGTTGAAACAGCAGATAAGTTGTCGTTAACATCCTACTTAGAAAATTCACCTAAATCATTTATTTCCAACCTGTAACCAGCCACGCCAGATTGTTTAAAGAATCGAGCTCCCATGGACGAGTAATTGGCATCCGTTTGATGAAAAGCTACTTTTTAAAGTCTCTCAATTCCTATGACACCATGGCTCCTGAACTTTGTATCGTGAAGGTAAAGTCTGTGATGGAAACCTGCAACCGAGCTACCGGCCTGAGTGCCGGTAAAGAGCGCCCTTTCTTCACCGTGGCACGAGGAGCGGAAGGTGGCGGGGCCATCGCCACTGTCGCCTTTTAGCCCTGGGAAACATCCTCGGCACCCACCTGGTTGCAGACTCAGTGGACTTGGAACGAAGGAAAATCCCCGCTCCTACCTGCGACCCAACCGGTTCCTCGAGGACGGCCTAGTGCTCTACCCGCTAGACCACCACAGCCACAAACTGTGTGTCAAAAATGTCTCTGAGCACTATGGGACTTAACATCTGAGGTCATCAGTCCCCTAGACTTAGAACTACTTAAACCTAACTGACCTAAGGTCATCACACACATCCATGTCCGAGGCAGGACTCGAACCTGCGACCATAGAAGCAGCGCGGTACCGGACTGAAGCGCCTAGAACTACTCGGTCACAACGGCCGGCAACTATGTGTCGTACAACGATATATTCTTGCAGTTTGATTCAATGGTGTATGTGGGTACTGTCTGAAGCTGTGTTGCAATTAGAGTTAATAGTAAAGAAGTAATAAATTAAAAAGTAATGCCTGATGCTGAAGTTTTACTGCTCGAACGGCGAAATGTAGATAAAGATAAACTTTTTTCATTAATCATTTTGCTGACGGCGTCAGCGAAAATTTTTTTTAAAAAAGGTTTCAAATTACGTATAATGTTTCTTAGATGTAGGTAAGTCATCTCATTCTGAAGTACTGGATGAATGAGTTACTCTGCGTCAAGCCGTACAAACAGTTTCTAACTTTAATGCTTGACCTACTGTGTTAAGAATGTAACGAAAGGTTATACCTCTTAACGTGTAGATAATGACAGCATGTTGAAGTTTTAAACTGAGCGAACTCTGAGTGATATGTTTTCGTAATGCAAATTCAGAAAACCGAGAACAGCTCTGAAAAATGAGACTGTTTGGACTACTGTATGGCAAAAATAGTTCTGCGGCACTACTGGCTGCTAGCCCCGAAAGGATAGCTTCAGCTTCCTAATCAGAAAGGCTTTTCTCACCCAGCAAGCAATGACAACTCTCACCGTAGTGAGTGAGTGTCACGCTTCAAGTGTATCTGCTGCGTGTCTGTGACTTTAATGTATGTGTGTGTAGTGTGGGATGTGTGACAAGGAAGTCAGAGGCCTACAAAATGTATTAAATACTGCTACAAACTGTATTAAATACTGAAAATGCAATTTTTGTTGCCCTTGGAAGCTGTCAGATGGTCGCCCTACAAGTGGGCCCGAATTACCGGGTGATTGTTTTAGCCACTTAGTAATGTAGATACAATGAACGTAGAGAAATTACGAACAATATTTAATTTGTAAACTGCGTTCTGGAGACGTATGCGCCGAGTAAGTTAATTATGGACGGAAAATATCCATCATGTTTTAACAACAAAATTCAGAAAATACTGACAGAACAGATATTCTTGCATTCTCGGTCCAAAAAAGAACGCAGGAACGTCGCATGGCAAAAGTAATTAGAAATTCATGTTTTCATAAAAAAAAGAGATTGACGCGCGAATTATAGAACAAATTCCATTGCCATACGTTGCATAAAGGTGTTGCCCAGACCCTGAGAAAATTATGACCGTACTCAAGAATAGCTAAGCGGTCTGAAGGCTTTTTGTTCAGTCTCTAGTCGACCTGTTTTGTGTGGAAATAGACGACAGCAAAATACAAGCTGAAATTTTAAATTTCACGCCCACAACATTATTCACGGGGGAGAACAGAATTTTTTATTATTTTTTGAAATCATTAGCTTTGTGTCTGGTTTGATACGGCCTACCTCGAATTCCTCTCTTGTCACAACACCTTTATTGTAGAGTAGCACTTGCACACTATCTCCTCAAATTATTTATTGGATATACTCCAATTTCTTTTTTTTTTTTCCTTACAATTTTTATCCTCTACAGCTCCCTGTAGTACCATGAAGGTTATTCCTTCATGCCTACCATCCTACATCTACATCTACATTTATACTCCGCAAGCCACCCAGCGGTGTGGTTCGCGGGAAGAACGACTGTCTGAAAGCCTCAGTGCGCGTTCGAATCTCTCTAATTTTACATTCGTGATCTCCTCAGGAGGTGTAAGTAGGGGAAGCAATATATTCGATACCTCATCCAGAAACGCACCCTCTCGAAACCTGGAGAGCAAGCTACAACGCGATGCAGAGTGCCTCTCTTTCAGAGTCTGCCACTTGAGTTTGCTCCCTATCTTCTTCTTGTCAACGTTTCCCAAATGTTCCTATCTTCACCTATTCTGCAAAGAACCTACTCATTACTCATCAGTGCCCAAATTATCAGCATCCCCGCACCAGTTCTCAAACACTTCGATTCTCTTCTTTTCCGGAACCGCACATGTATATGAGTATAATGGTTTGACCACCCCAGAAACTGCCATACGAACGACATAAAAATATGATCCCTGGTATTGAGTAGCTACTGAGAGCTGAAAACAAAACAATCCCAAGATCCGGATGGAACCCCAGTGCGGCTTTACTTTGACATTAGGTCGTTGCCTAACCTGCATCTGTCGCGAAGTTGTAGGTCTAGTCCAACGACTGTGAAAGGGGAACGCAAGTAAGGCGGATAAAAGAACTGACCCGCAATATTACCGACCTATATCCTTAATGCTTATCGAGCATTCAAATATAGTGCATATCCTTGAGACAGAAAAACTTCTATACTTCTGTCCACATACCAGCACGGATACAGAAAGCATAGCTCGTGCGAAACTCATCGTGCTCCCTTCTCGTACGGTATCTTGCGAACATTGGATGAAGAGCAAGAGATATCTTCTACAAATGGTTCAAATGGCTCTGAGCACTATGGGACTTAACGTCTGAGGTCATCAGTCCCCTAGAACTTAGAACTACTTACACCTAACTAACCTAAGGGCATCACACACATCCATGGCCGAGGCAGCATTCGAACCTGCAACCGTAGCAGCAGCACTGTTCCGGACTGAAGCGCATAGAACCGCTCGGTCACAGCGGCCGGCCTTCCAACTCTACCATCTCGAAATTCACAAAGTGTGCGATACCACGTTCTACTCAATAAAGCACTGAACAATAATGAACTGACATCCAACAATGAAACTCCGACAGCTATACATTAAACACAGGCGTGTGCGAGGATGACAACCGAACTTCGCCCCAACACGCCGTTGGCGCGAAATTTGTAATATTCCGGAATTTTTTCAACAGACCTCGTACATAAACGATCTGGCGAATGGTGTGAGCAGCAATCTGAGACTATTTACTGACAATGCTGCAACGTTCAGAAGAGTGTCGTTGTTGATTGGTTGTAGGAGGGTACATGATAACTTGGACAGAATTTATACCGTATCTGTGGTCAGCTACTTCAAACAGTCACGTCTATTAAGTACCATATCTAGGCATAACGTTGCTAAGCGATATGTAGAGGAACGAGCATGTAAGAACAATTGTAGGGAAGGTCGACTTCGGTTTACTGTGACAATTCTATGAAAGTGTAGCTCATTTTTAGACGAGATCGTGTACTGAACATCTGTGATACCCATTTTTGAATACCGCTTGAGTGTTTTGGATCTCTACCATATCGGATTAAAGGAAGAGATCGAAGCAATTCAGATTTGTTCTGCTAGATTTGTAACAGGTAGGTTCTATCAACATGAGTGGAATTCTGAAATGCTCCTGGAACTCAAATTGGAATATGGGAATTCCTGGAGGGAAGAAGACATTCTGTTCCCGATACGTTATTGTGAAAGTTTAGAGACCCGCATTTGCAACTGAAAGCGGAACGATTCCACTGCCACCGACGTACATATGGTATAAGAGCTGCATAATCAGGGTAAGGCAATCTGGGCTGTTACGAAAGCATGTGGAGTCATTTTTACCTCACTCCACTTGTGATTACAGTCGCTAGGGGACGTAATGTCATTTCCGAAAGTTTGTATAACTGTGGTACCTGCCCGAAGAAAAGTACGTTTACAACTTGGGTCGAATACCACAGAAGAGCTTAACCATTATGATTTTGCGTGAACTGTTCATACAACACACAGATGACAATTGCAGTCCGTTGAGTTTCAGTTATTTGCGCCGATCTGAATGAAGAACTTGTAACGTCCCCTTAGAAAACACTTTATAAATGACAGTGCTGGAGAACCTCTACGTTATTTGCTTTTCAAACAGCTGAGCAAAACTGAACGTACTCAGACATTTCTCTCTTTACTTATTCTGATCAACACTAAACTGACACACAATATTTTTAGCGCAACGCAATCTGACTTTCAATAATCCGTACAAACGAATGGCCCTGACTAACAATAACCTATACCTTTCATGAATCACTTACCTCACAAAAGTCTTCGTTACTCGAACTACTGCAATAGAGCGAGCGCCAATACTGCCAGCTAAATAAAAGATTCTAACTACGGAAGGCACTAACTACTGATAGGCATAGTTAGCAAATGAAAGATTTTGATAGAGAACAAACAATGTATTTTCCTTAATAATGTTCAGTTCATGATATTCAGTATTACAAATTTACTCTTTCTGATGGACACACGTCCAGATCGTCCGCACTCAAAATTCTGCCATCTCTCTCCCCACATCCACCACTGCTGGCGGCTTACCTCCAACTGCACAACGCTACGCGCTGTTCACATCCAACTGACCAACACTACAATAGCAAATATTCCAACAATAGAAACCAGCCACAGACTGCACACAACACAGTCAGTGATTTTCATACAGAGCGCTACGTGTCGTTACCAACATAAAAACCTAAACAGCCTACTTACAAACTTAAGGGATAAGGAAAGATGCACTTAATAACTCACGTGCGTAACTTCAGCGTAATTACTTTCTTTCGTGCATGCAGTAACTTGTGTATTTTTATTGTAGCTAAATGCCAGATTATCGATTAGGAACACAAATGCCGCGCGGAGTGACCGCATGGTTTAAGGCGGCATGTACGGATTGCGCAGCCCCTCCCGCCGAAGGTTTGAGTCCTCCCTTGGGCATGGGTGTAAGTGTTGTTCTTAGAGTAAGTTGGTTTACGTTAGTTTAGGGACCGATGACCTCAGCAGCTTGGTACCTTAGGAATTCACACACATTTGAACATTTGAAAAAATAAAGTGCAAGATGATCTTCGAACACAAGTAAAGAAGGCCGCGAGACCACCAGTTGCGCTAACACCAGAGAAAATGAGGCCAAGCCTGTTGCTTAACGATGTGTCTTCTCGGCCGAGCTACAGATGGCGCGAGGCTCTGTTCCTTCATCACGAAGAGTAGCCACCCGTTTCCTCCTCGTGTGGTTGCGCTGCACTCCGCAGGCGATAGATGGCGTAGTGATGCTGAATTTCGTCTGCCCGGATAGTTTTGGCTCCCAAATAAGATACAGTTTCGCAAGTTCAAAGGCTCAAGGCTCATTAAATCCATTAATTTAAAATATCCTGACCATGAGCTCGATCTTGTGCTACTGAAGCAGTTAGAATACTCCAAAGACACAAAGGATATTCCCACTCTAGCTATACACAAAAGCATAACAGTACGTACCAGCAGCTAAACAGAGACAAGTACCTTCAATGGATTTTATGTGCTCCACGAATCGCCAACTGTGTTTTTTAACTTTGTATTCACTTTTTTAACTGTCCCACAGTGAACGTATCCGTGCCTGTGAATATTTTAACCCCCGTTTTCTCCACTTATTATGTTCTTATGTCCCCGTTTTTTCGCCTTTTATATGTATAGTTGCCTCTTTTTGAATCTGTAATGTCACTCGGCTGAAGAGCAGCGGATTGTACCGCTGCCAGCCTCCTCTGCCCATATGGGGCAAGGGAATGAAATCACAATAAAAAAAAGTAAAAACCCCGAGAGACAAGTAGAACAAAGTAAGAGTGAGAAATGGATAAATGGCCTATCCAATTAACCGGCGTGAAGTCTAGTTTTGCAAAAAGATGTTTTGTTGCTTGAAAGTAATCAGGGTAAACAGGAGAAACTTAACTCGTGATATGAGGGAAAATTGAAACATTGAGGGAATATTGAAATGTTTCAGGAACAGCTGTTGCTACCTAAGTGAATAAAGTTCCAGAAAGTCGCTTTCCTCAAAACCTAATATTTTGCTCATAAAAAGTTACATTAGAGCAAAAATTGTGGAATTTCTTCTTTCATGCTGAAAGAAAAAAATAGAATCAAATTGCAGCATAAAATGTAACTCATTTCCTTTGATCTAAATACTGTTAATAATGTAAGAATACAGACTAGTATTTAAATATATCATATTTGATGCCTGCTGAACAAAAGTTGGAAATAAAAAATTTAGAGGAAAAGGTCAAATGTTTTGTGAAATTATCAATATGAGTGGTGTCTGTTCTGTCGAACATGCGATGAAGTTGCTGGGACAAATACGTGAATATTCGGGCTGGATGTCATTATTTGCTTCCTATCTTTTTCCCATCACGTTTCCTCCCCATTCCTTACACCCCAAATTATCCATGTTTTGTGGAATATTTTGTCTTAAAGTAAACAATAAAATAGATTAGCCAAATATTTGAGGTGCCTGATTTACTGTACATGATTTAGAGCACCATTCAAAGGCACGTTGAATGTTTCTTTAGTCTCTTTTATTTGTTGCTTATAGTCAAATCATTTTACAAAACATTTCATTCTTTTTTCCAAACATTTTTGTATATTTCTATGTAAATAAACCCGCCCGCTGCTTTCAATAAATTTCCGCTCTCACTGCGTCACAGTTAAAAAACAAGTAAGAAATGCATCTCTGGCGAAAGTATATTGTTCTGATTAAGATCAGTTATTAAAATGAGAAAATCCTGAATCGCACTTGTTCGTAATGAAAGTTGAGAAAATTGAGTCCACCTCTGAGCAAATAGACTATTGTATGGAATCAGAATGATGACATGATACAGGGTGACAATTACTGAACTATATGAAATGAAATCGTCATAACCTCTGAACGGTTTGCTTTAGGACGTTCATACTGCACGGTTTGCCACGGGGCATGATGAGAATTAGTTCAAATGGTTCAAATGGCTCTGAGCACTATGGGACTTAACTTCTGTGGTCATCAGTCCCCTATAACTTAGAACTACTTAAACCTAACTAACCTAAGGACATCACACACATCCATGGCCGAGGCAGGATTCGAACCTGCGACCGTAGCAGTCGCGCGGTTCCGGACTGAGCGCCTTAACCGCGAGACCACCGCGGCCGGCGATGAGAATTAGTACGCGCATGCATGCATGCATGGTTTATCGACGAAGCTCACTTTCATTTGAATGAATGTGTCAATAAGCAAAATCGGCGCAGTTGCGCGACAGAGAATTCACATTTCGCGATCGAGAAGTCTCTTCACCCTCAACGGGTGGCTGTGTGAGTGCAATGTCCAGTCACGGAATAATCGGTGCGAATTCCTTGACAGCACGGTGAGGAAATTTTGTGTGAAATCTTATGGGACTTAACTGCTAAGGTCATCAGTCCCTAAGCTTACACACTACTTAACCTAAATTATCCTAGGGACAAACACACACACACCCATGCCCGAGGGAGGACTCGAACCTCCGCCGGGACCACCGCGCAGTAAATGACTGCGGCGCCTTAGACCGCTCGGCTAATCCCGCGCGGCTTTTGTAGCACGGTGACCACCGTACTGTAAGTGAAGGTTTTGGAAAATGATTCCATCCCCACAATCCAAAGTGACCCTGATTTCGACAATATGTGGTTCATGCAACACTGAGCTCGATCTCATTGAAGCAGGAATGTGTTTGATGTCCTGGACGAGCACTGTGGGGAAAGCATTTTGGCTCTGGGGTACCCAGAGGCCACTGCAGCGGCCTCGATTGGCCACCATATTCTTCTGAATCTGAGCACATGCGACTCCTTTTTTTGGGGTTATATTAAAGACAAGATGTTCAGCAATAACCTCAAAACCATCACTGAGGTGAAAACAGTCTTTCAGGAGGCCATCGATAGCAGCGATGTTTCGACATTTCAGCGAGTCATGCACAATTTCGCTATTCGTCTGCGCCGTATCTTCGCCAATGATGGCAGGCAATCGAACAATTCATAACCTTAATCCAAATAGCTGTAGTGACGTTTAAGTGTCGAAAAAAATTTGTGGACGCCGTAGTTTGTAACTAATTTACGTTTTTTTCATATAGTTCAATAATTGTCACCCTTTATCTTTAGATTTATTTATTTATTTTTATTTATTTATTTTTTATTTTATTTTATATTTTATTTTATTTTTTTTTTATTTTTTTTGCAGTTTTGATTTCATTTGGTAGACAACTACCGTCAGGGGCAGCAAGAAGTAAAGGGGAAATAAAGAGCACTATGACATTCTTGGCTACGAGACTTCAAAGGATAGGTTAGGGTTGCTAATCGTAAAATGTTTTCTTGCCCAGCAAGCAATGGACCTGTCATAGAGGTGTGTGAAAGTTGTGTCTCAAACACATCTGCTGAGTGTCTACGATTGTAATAGATTTACATATAGTATGCAGTTGTATGCCAAGGAAATCTGACGCCTACGAACACAACACCACATTTCACAATGCTACTTTCAATTTCTTATCGTAAGTATTCCAATTTTTGCACCTAGATAGCCGGCTCCATAAGACGAAAACCCGTAAGTCAAAATGTCGCTACATTGAGCTTCGGCATAAATTTTTATGTGTACATTGTTGCCCTGCATTACTTCTCTGTACAGATTTCTTGTATTCTCTAAGCAACATATTCAAATGCACTGCGAATGTGACAGTACTGTTAAGGGAGACGAGAATGAGACGGATTCTTCTCTGAAATACACTGCCTAAGAATAATGTGAAGTACCCAGAAGATACGGTCAGAAGTCAGTGTGATGTACACTTAGATACCATATATAATTCTCTGTGATAGGTAGTACGGCCACCGCTGTACATAAGTGTTTTTCGTATTTAGTATTGTTACCATGCTGGGTGAGATGTATAAGGAGCGTGAACAGCGTCAGATGTTGCTTGATCACTGTGAAGGGCACGAAAACTCCGCGTAATAGTGTGAGATAGCATTATCAGCACCTGATACTCTTTGAAAGAAGCCTTACTGTGGGCTTCCATTTGGCCGGCTGTTCGAATCGTGCAGTATACATACGTACGACGCATTTGGATATCACAGTACCAATTGTAGGACTAGATGGGAACGTGAGGTCAGGCATAATCGTCATCAAAGTTCTGGTGAATCATGTCTGATCAACACAGGGTAGGATCGTCTTATTGTGCACCGAGCATATCGTAACTGCTTCACATCTGCGTCTGCCACCTGAGAGAAGCAGAGGATTCCTTCCAGCATTCTGCGTCATCCCACATCACTAGTCGGAGAGTGGCAGCAACGGACTAGGGAATTACGGTCTCATATGTGGGCTACCGTTAACAACACAACACAAGCGCCTGCATTTCGAGAAGTACCAGAACCTGGAATCATGGACATCCGATGAATGGCGCTACATTGTGTTCAGTGATGACGAGTATCACGGTGACCTTGGGAGAGGTCTCAGTCATCCAATGTTTTGGAGTGGCATGGTGGTGTTACGTGTAGCATCATGGTGCAGGGAGCCATCTGATATGATTTCACATCGCCCCTGGTGGTAATAGGGGGAACTCTGACGGTACAACGGTTCGTCACGGGCAGCCTGCATCCTCATGTGTTACCTCTTATGATTTTTCAACAGAACAATGATCTTCGACACTTGGGGCGTGTCTCTAGGAACTATGTGCATGATGTTGAGTTACCCCCATGACCAGCGTGGTCCCCAGATCTGTTCCCGACTGAATATTTGTGGGATCAGTTCCAAAGTTAATCTCGTCCCACTGTCAGGATCCAGAATATCAAGGATCATTTACAACAGTTGTGGGCCAGCCTGCCCCTGGACAGGATACAACGGCTGTACAACACCCTTTTCAAGCAAATTAGTGCAAGTATCCAGGCCAGGTGTCCAACGTCATACTGGTAAGTGTGCTCTTACTGTCAAGTTCTTTGTGAATTTGAATCTATTTTGTAATCACTGTAATGATATCACATTCCTTCTGAACCAGTGAAGTTTCTTTTAGTTTCCTTCTCCACTGGGTGCTTCACTTTTTTTTTCTGGCGTTGCATTTCCTGGTATTCGATGGGATCTTCATGTTACCTGAACGATAAAGTTACAGTCTTTATTGCACGTGGCCTTCGTGGGAGTAAAATACGGCACGTCGAGGAAGTCAGCTTGCAACATTGTTCGAAACATTAGTGCGCAAAACAACATGACGACGCCGACAGATACATGAATAAATTTTATTTAAGATGACAGCGGCTTTGGAAGTCTGTACTCGCATATATCTATATCTACATCCATACTTTACAGACCACTATTAAGTACATAGCAGAGTGTAGTCATAGTGCCAGTTATTAGGGTTTCTTTTGTATCCCGCCTGGAAGGCGGCGCGTGAGTCTGCTCCTGAAAACTGAAGGGTAGGCCGAATGTAGGGTGCTACGAGGAGCAGGTGAGGTAGAACACTTGGTACTGCTATTAAAAGTGGTTTTACTTAACTTTGACTGAGTTGAGCACGTAGGTGCGAAGCCGTGCAGCTAACAACGCTAACAGTAGTTGGACAAACTATCATTGAAGTAACTGAAGCAACAAAGTATGTAATTGCTAGCCCCCTATGAAGTAGAAACAATTTTGCTACGTCGTCTCCTCGGAATCAAATGGGCTGAATCTTCAGCGGCGCTCGTAGAGCTGCACAGCGCCGGCTAGATGGCGCTGTCGCCGGTGTCGGTGTACGAACTTGCACTCACGCCGTGGCATCGTAGCTATCCATACCATAGTTTCTTTTCTTTCCATTCACATAGAGGGCGCGAGAAGAATGATTGCATCAATGTATTTTTGATTCCTTCACGATCAATACGGGAGAAAATGCTTAGTGGATTGTATCATATTACTTGATTCATCACAAAGTTGTTTCTTGAAATTTTTTAAGTTGACTTTCACGTTCGTCTATATTCAAGTGTGGGTCAATTCATTTCTTTTTAGCGTGTCTGTGACGTTCTCCAGTGGGTCGAAGAAAATGTCCTTTCGTGCTGACCATCTTTCTCTGTGTTCACCGTCCCCTTTTAGTTCAAATGGTGCGGGTCAGCCACACGTGAGCGGTGCATTATTATTGTGTTTTGTAAGCAATCATCTTTGAATGCATTTCACTAGTGTTCTACCAGCAAACCGAAATCCACCATCAGCTATACCTACGACTCAGCGTATGTGGTCGTTTCATTTCCTAGCCCTGCAAACTGTTACACCTAGGTATTTGTATGAACTTGTTGATTCCAGTTGTAACTTACTGATATCTCAGTCAAATTATCCTACATTTTTTTCCTTTTTGTGAAGCGCACAATGTTATTTTTCTAAAGATTTAGAAAAATAATTGATCCACTTTGAACCACTCTGAACCGATAACCGTATCATCTGTGAAAGGACTGAGGTTTGTTTGAATACTATTTGCAAAATCATTAACATACAACAGGGACTAAAAGGGTACTACCACACTTTCCTGCTAAACAACAAAAGTTACTTACATGTCAGTCGCTGCCTCAATTTTCAGAGCAGTCAGAAATTTCTCTTGATATACATACGATTGTACTTTCGAGAATAAGCGTAGGTATGGTCCTGGGTCAAATGTTTTACGAAGTGATCGAGTAAGGGATGAAGAAATCTTGAACCAAAAAAAGCTTAGTCAGTAACCTAATGAATAGAAAAGATATCGTAGTTTGAGACATTTTAAGACATGGTTTGTTGTTGAAACCTGCAGTTGAAAGGATGGCAATAGTAAAGGGGCAGGCTTGCCTTTGAGTACAGAAGGAATATCAGACTATGTGGGATCCAGCTGCTACGTTAAACGGAAGACGACTGACAAGCGAGAGGAGTGGAGAACTACATTAAGGTAATTTAAGAACTGATTGCTGAAACGACAACAAATCCTTCCAGACTTTGCTTTGAAGTTCTGCGAAATTCATATTTATTTTTCTGTGTTCTGAACTTGTACTTCCAATGGCCATTAGATTTTTGATTTATTCAAATTTTTACTTCACCCTTTCCGCTTTGGATCCCCAGCACTTCCTATTGACGTCATTTCTACGTGCCTTCTATTACCGTATTTCTGTCTTTCCCTGGACACTTTTATATTTCCCTACCGTCATAAAAGTTCTCCTGTATATCTTGCGGGACTACAACTCCTGGAAGGGAGGATATAGCGTAGAAATTGGATGTCCATAGCTTATGTAATTATTTCAAGAATAGATTTATTTGCGCCATTTGAAACTTCTTGAGAGGTCAATTTTGTTTGCCAGACCACGACACGAACCTGAGACCTTCGCCTTTCGCGGGGAAGTGCATTTCTGATTGAGCCACCAAAGCACAATTTCAGTCCCCGCCCTCACAGCTTGATGTATCTCTCCTGCCTTCCAAACTGTTGGTAAGGCATTTTTCCGGTGTATCCACTCTTCCAGAAGTGCTAGTCCCGCAACGTATGCAGGAGAATTTTTGAAGTCTGGAAGATAATAGAGAGATGCTGGTGGAAGCAAGTCCCAGTCTGGCACACTGTTTTAATCTGTCAGGAAGTTTTGAATCAGCTCATACTCCACTGCAGAGTGAGAAATTCATTCTGCCTTTTTGGTGAGAAAAGTAGTTTTAAATTACAGCCCATTGTGGAGTGCAGCCAGGCCCCAGGAGCTGGAAATGATGTTTGGGGTTCCGAACCGGGATAATTTTAGTAATGAATTTACAGTCTGGCATTTTCCTTAAACTAAGGAAAACCTCCAAAACCAAATCTCCCACACATAGCTCACATTATTTTTTTCAGATCTGTACTTCCTTGTACAACTGTCTGATAAACTGAAGGCTCTTTTGTTCTCATTTCTGTGTGTCATCTCATCATTAGCTATCCAACGCCTCCACCTTCTTTCTACATTATTCTGTAGCATCAAGTTTCAAAAATTTCTTGTCAATATTATCAATTGTCCGTATTTCACTTCAATTTAGTTCAACGCATGCAAATGTCTTTAGAAAAAGCTTACTAATATTTAAATTTATATCTAAGTTACCAAATTTCTCTTTTGTAGGAAAACTTTTCTTGCTGTTGCCAATACATACGTATTTTATATCCTCTTTACTTCGACCATCGTCATTTATTTTGCTTCCCAAACATAAAAACTGATCTATGTTTAGTGTCTCGTTTCCTAATGTAATTCCCTCACCCTCTCCTGATTTAACTACACTCCATTACCCCTGTTGTAGTTTTATTGTTCATCCTATCCCGTCCTACCTAGAAAGCGACACTCATTTCCTCTCCTATCGTGTTATCAGGCAGTTCATACAACTTGTAGAGAACCTTACTATCTTTCCTTGTATAACGCTCCTCCTTGTGTTAAATAGTGAAAACCCTTTCGCACTCTTGTTGACGCCTTTGCTTTTAAATTCTCCGAAAGTCGCTTTGCTTTCTCCATATGCTGAATTTTTAATTCCAACGACTTATCTGTTTCGATTTTTCCACATTTTTTATTGCGGCCATTCCTCTCCCTTTTTTTATCCCTTGCTATTGATTTCATCTGAGTGCGTTCTGTTGTTGTACTTCTTCCTTTTCCTGGTAACTTTTATGTTTCCTTATCTTGTCAACCAATTGAAGTACTTCTTTTGACAGTCATAATTTCTTTGCAGTGAGCATTCTTTTACTTGTATTTGTCTATTCATCATCTGTGATTATCCATTTCACTAATGTTCATTGCTCATCAATTGAACTGCCTACTTGGTATCCGTTACCGCAGTATCTACATCCTCAGAGAACTTCAAACATTCATCAATAATTCCGCATCCCACTTCCTCGTAGAATAGTCTTTTCCGACGTTTCTCTTAAACTTCAGCCCACTATTTATCGTTATTATAATATGACAATATAAATTGTGCCTGTTAAAAGCAGATTTTTCAGGGCGACTCTTATATCTGAATAGTCATCATTGGAAATAATGCTCTTTCAGTTAACATTGCGTTGTGCGTGAAAGGGAATTACAGTTTATTATAATTTCTATCATCACTAATTTCATATGAAAGAAATTAATTGTGTTAATGACTGTAATTGTTGTAATGATGAAATGATGAATATTGTGATATATACAGCATTTCTCTTAATATAATAGTTCTGTCACCATGGAGTAATTCTAAATTAATAGAAAGTATGAAAGGACTAAACTCTGGCCAAGAGCTTACATAATCTGAGGAGGCATGAGAAATAGCAGAAAAAATGTGATAATGAAAGTAAAGCTATCGAGGGGCAAGAAGTGATAGAAACACCACTGAGGAAAGCTAGATGCCTGTTGATAAACTAGGTACTCGTTGTCAGGTGAACAGGAGGAAGAAAGGTGGGTAGGCCTATGGTAAGAGGAATGGTTAAAGGCTGTCCTTGAATGATTTAGGAAAAGACGCGTTTTTATGCTTAGTTTATTACACAAAGGTATGGCTGAAATGGAGAAGAAAACTAAGAATTATGGTCATGCATACGTACATTGAAGACACCGAATGCGGCAGATTTTGTGTTACGGTCACCCATAGAAGAGAGGTATTTGATATGAGACGAGAGGTACTGAGATGTGTTGTATATGGGAAAAAATAAAACTCTACTCATATAATGATAAAATGACATATAATTTTCGTTTTATCAAGTAAAGCAGAAATGTTCAAATGGCTCTGAGCACTATGGGGCTTAACATCTGAGGTCATCAGTCCCCTAGAACTTAGAACTACTTAAACCTAACTAACCTAAGGACATCACACACATCCATGCCCGAGGCAGGATTCGAACCTGCTACCGTAGTAATCACGCGGTTCCAGACTGAAGCGCCTAGGACCGCTCGGCCACACCGGCCGGCCAAGTAAAGCAGAATAGGCGTTGTTATACCTCTGTATTATCTTGATACCATTTTCACTGAATCTGTGTCAGTGAACTCTTCACCATGCCTGACAGAGACGTTGCTCTCTGAAGCACCCAATTGCCACTACAATCTCTTAACTGGGAGAACTCCTCTGCGTGCTCATGAAACATTGTTGACACTTCAATCACGTCCATCTAATCGATAGCAACATACTTTGGTAAACAAACTTCTGTCTTACTGCACAGTCTCACATTTTCTAAATAAGCAACACAAGTAAGAACACACATTCACACAGTTAACCCAGACAACAATTCATTAATGAAGAATAATAATAACATATATCATAAGAATTTTATGTGAGTATGTGTTATTTACCAATTAGGGTCTGAATTTAATGAGAATTTCTACTATTTACGGATTTCTTATTATTTCATACGCTCTGTAGCCAGTGTAAGCTAATATGACATCAAAGTTAAATCAGAGACACTATCGTTATTACTTGTCTTCTAAGATAAATCAATGATGAATACTGTCAAAAATATCTTGAAGACTTCTTACTATTAAATGAATTTAATTGAATACACATACACAGAAGTTTTATTGTGCTGAGAAATAAAAGTGACTACGTATTTTAATAGAGCTGGACTGGCTACCGTTTACTTGAATCTGTATTTCAAAGGCTTGCTCTGTAAGTATAACTTAATTTTATTATTCCATTTCCAACTGCATATAAATGTTTTGAGATTCAATTAATTCCCTTGTCTAAACTCATTTAGTGAAGACCGCGACGTTTGGTGTCGTCGTAAATATGCTTTCGTTGCGGTTTCCTATCTGCTGCAAGAAAAGTATTTCTGAGATTCTCCTACCTCCGGCTGTAAACTGTCGGTTGCTGCAGTGTATCGCTGGACGGTTCTGCTACCGCCGAGCTGAGATGGCTGGGAAAACTGGGAAGTTTCCAGTTCAAATGTGCTAACTTCTGTGAAAATTAAGTTGATACACGGAATATTCCGTTCCAAACAATAGTTCACTGTATATTAAACGTTTTTAAAATGCCTTGGAAAATTTAGTTACTGATTCAGATGAAGTACTTTGTGAGAAACACTAATGCTGCCTTCTAACAACGGGGAGCCACACTGTTATCACATTTGCTCAGGTGAAGTGCACACACAAATTACATCTTACGCCTTAACAAATAATAAATCCAATTCTAATTTGTACGTCTAATAAGAATGTCCACATAACAGTCACTTATTCACAAACAGTTCTTGCATTCTGCACAGTTTGTTTGCACGACACGGTTCATGTGCGCCTTCCACTTCGCCGACAAATTTTATTCTCGTGACTGCACTCGCCGCAACATTTTTAACAAGTTTTCAATCATAGTTCAAATAGTTACTCAAAATAATTTCTATCTGACATAGTCCCCGTCCACCCTTAAACAGTTTTTGATTTCTTCTGTTCTTCTCTTCTCTCTTGCAGCTCTTCATCAGATAATTAATTCCCCTTCTTCTTCCGCACTCCAACCGGCTTCTCTTATTTCTTGATATTCTTCTACAACCTTTGAATAATTTATATGGTAATGTTTTGTTGATGAAATTCACCAAAGCGATCTACCTTGACACCCTTACACAGTCTCTGACAACACTTCTCCTTACTCTGACAAATTATCTAAAACAATATCACTTCGTCACCTTCCAATTGAAATATTCCTTCAGCTCTCTTCTCGAGATTTTACGTTCTTATCATTGCTTCAAAATATTACTTGTTTCCCCATTACATAAACCATTTTCCCAATAACGTATTTCTATTTCTCACTCCATCTTTCCACACTCGATTGTCTTCTTGGTTACATATTCGATTACAAAATAAAGATTTTAACTTTGACCTGACAGGCACAGTATTTGATTACATATACCCAACAGATTTGCCTTACACACAAATGCCGTAACAAGAATTTATTTGCAAGTCAAGTTTCAATCCAATAGCTTAACATTACACACAAATACAGCAACAGGAGTGCATTTGCAAAAGCAAGTTTCATGTATTCGGAAACATCATACATATTAATCTCATGTCACATAGTTAGAAAGGTGCTTTAGCCGGCTTCTGACGTTGCATACCGATTTAACGCTAAAACTTACTATTTATTGAAAATTTTAACATAAAAGAGACTTAACTGTCATAGGAAAAAGGACATCATGGATACTCAGTTTCATACCTATATTTTACGAAACTAACTTATTAATCACGAATAAGAGAATCCCTTTTCATATTATCTTGTTACAAATACCATATCATTGGTTTTAAAGTACTTATTAACTGTTTAAATTGTGTACAAAATTGTAATAGACAATTAACGTGACCACGCAATAGTCCGTTATCTCTGCCGCAGTACAAATTCTAAACGAATAATATTTTCGAAACGACAAAATATTTGTCATTGTCGCCTTGAATTGCAATTTACCTACTGCTACCACGATGTAGCGTGCTCACTGAAAATGTTTATCGAGTTAAAGCTATAAGTTATGCGGCCCTAATCGCAGTCCCTGAACTCTTTGCCTGTCGTATAAGCCACGACAAACATTCTGAATCCAAAACATATTTCGGACGCATCTTTTGACACAATAGTATATTTGTAACTACTTCTTCTGTAGTGTCCTTTGGTATTGATTGTTTTTTGAGCCATCAGTCGCCTGAATGTTTGATGCGGCCCGCCACGAATTCCTCTCCTCAGTTAACCTTCTCACCTCAGAGTAACATTTGTAACTTCCGTCCTCAGTTATTTGCTAGATACAGTTTGTGTCCTCTACAGCTCCCTCTTGTAGCATGTAAGTTATTCACTGATCTCTTAACGCGTGTTCCATCATTCTGTCCCTTCTTTTCAGTGTCCTCCATATATTCCTTTCCTCGACGATTATATGGAGAACCTCGTCAGCCCTTACCTTTACAGTCTACCTAATTTGCAACATTCTTCTATAGCATCTTGACTCAATTGCTTTGATTTTCTTCCGTTTCGGCTTTCCCACAATCCCTATTTCACTAAGACACAATTCTGTACTCCAAACGTACATTCTCATAAATGTCTTCCTTAAATTAAGGCCGATATTTGATACTAGTAGACTTCTCTTGGCTAGGAATGCCGATTTTCCCTGGTCTAGTCTGTTTTTTATATCTTTCTTGCTGCGTCCATAATGGATTATTATGCTGCCTAGGCAGCAGAAATCCTAACCCTAATTTACTTCGTGATCACTAATTTTAATGTTAAACTTCTCGCGGTTCTCATTTCTGCTACTTCTCATTATTTTCGTCTTTTTTTCGATTTACTCTGAATCCATATTCTATGCTCATTAGACTGTTGCTTCCATTCAACAGATCCTGTAACTCTTCTTCACTTTGACTGTAGATACCAATGTCAATAGCAAATCATATCACAGATATCCTTTTATCCTGAATTTTAATTCCACTCTTGAATCTTCCTTTTATTTCCGTCAATACTTTTTCAATGTATAGACTGAACGGTAGGGGCGAAATACTACAGCCCTGTCTTACGCCCCGAGCACTTCGTTCTTGGGCTTCCACTCTCGTTGATCCCTCTTGTTCGTATTCATATTGTGTATCACATGTTTTTTCCTGTATCTTACCCCTATTTTTCTCTGAACGTCGAACATCTTGCACCATTTGAAATGTCGATAGCTTTTCCCAGGACGATGAATCCTTTGAAAGTGTCTTGATTTTTCTTTAGTCTTGCTTCCGTTATCAATCGCAACGTCAGAACTGCCTCTCTCGTGCTATTCCCTTTCCTAAAGCCCAACTGATCGTCATCCAACAGTTCGTCATTTTTCTTTTCCATTCTTCTGTATAATATTCTTGTCACCAATGCCGCCCACTTGGCGCCTTTCGCAGTCTTGGGTACTGTGTGGATGATGTCTTTCCGAAAGTCTGATGGTATTTAGCCAGTCTCATACATTCTGTACACCAACGTGAGTAATCGTTTTGTTGCCAATTACCCCAATGATTTTAGAACTTCCGGTGGAGTGTTATCTACCCCTTCTACCTTAACTGATCTTTTCCAAAGCTCTTTTAAATTCTGATTCTAATACTGCATCTTCTATCTCTCCTCTATCTCCTGTTTCTTTTTCTATCACGTCATCAGACAAGTCTTCCCCACCATGGAGGCCTTCAACTTACTCCTTCCACGTATTCGTTCTCTGCTCTCCATTTAACAGTGGAATTCCCATTGTACTCTTAAGGTTACAATCCTTGGTTTTAATTTCACTGGAGACTTTTTTGGTTTTTCTACACACAGAATCACTCCTCCCGACAATCGTTTATTTTTCTATTTTTTCTCATTTTTCACTTATTTCTGCTACATCATAAAGTACCAAGTGCTTTAAAACTCAAAATACAGTTAGAGGTTACTGCGGCCTTAGCTGTATACCGGGTAAGAAGCGAAGACTACTTTCTAACCTATACATTTCACAGGGACATACGTTGCAAAGAGTTGGATTGTATTTAACTAATTCCGTCTTTACTCACCGGCAGTTGTACGTAGGCTTTTCAAGGTTAATTACAACAACTGACAATTTTTTGTACTACCTAAAGAAAATGAAAAATAGAAGCTCATGAGGACTGCATTCTTCCCTCAAATATCGTTCACATCGAGGGATCGTAATGTTTTGTAATGAATTTTGTTCAAAATTATGTGCACGAAAAAATATACACTAAAACGTATCATAAATTCATGATTATTATTTCGGGCCTTTCGGTTCATTTTTAGAGATGTTTTGTCGTCGTTCCCAAAACTACCCTTAGGATGCATCATAAATTCATGATTATTATTTCGCGTCTTTCAGTCCATTTGAAGGAAGTTTTATCTTCGTCCCCACAACTACCCTTATCCCAAACACTATACACACTCCAAATAGTGGCATTATTTAAAACTATAAAAGTGCGGAAGTTTCACCTGCTTCCCTGGTTCATTCACATTTTACATCTGTATTAACAAGACTGACAAATAAAAAACATTCGATAACTGTACATTGAAAACAAAGACAATTAACAAAACAGAAACTATTGCAGAATTAACAATTAAAAATTTCCTAGATGAAAATTTCCGTTACAGTACACCAATACCCCGGAAGAAAAGTCATACATAATGTACACCAATACACCATCAGAAGAAGAGTCGTAGGTAATGTTTCGAAGAGAGCTAAATTATTCATTGACGTTGGATTGGGATTTTTGAAAATCAAATTAGAACTGTTCGTTACTTATCTGTATTCAACTATCTGTATTTTACAGCTGCAACTAGAGCTGAGTCATGAATATACCAGGGCACTTGAAGTATCCTTCTGTTTCTTCTGCGCACTCAGTTCGTGACGGATTCAGACTAAAACGGTACGTTTCGTATTCCTCCAATTCGTCACCCTTAGCGGACTGCGAGCGACAGAAACGTTTCGTGACTCACACGTCTTCTTCACAGTTCGTGCCCGCTAGCTAGTTTTAGAATTCCTCCAATTTTTTAGTCTCAGCGGGCCAAGTCGGTAGTGACACGGAGTCCCAAATACGTGTTAGTCACTCTCTATGTTTTCTGTCCTACATTCAAACGTCGTGATCAAGCTACACAGGGTGAAACATTCAACACAGGCTAATCCAAATATATCCATAATGAATAGATACATCGAGGTCCTGTTTTCACCGAGATACAGCGAACAATATGGTGAATTTACTGAAGCAGTTTTTATCGTTTTTATTCACCGACTTTGTTTTTCCCTAATAGAACTACATAATTTTTCTATGGAATTTGATAGAAGCTTCCAACAGAACTTCAACGACGTATGTTTTTTGGGACTTGATGAAATAGTATCAAGATACAGTGCCGCAAACCACTATCCCGCCGCCAGGAAAAAAGGTTCCACGAATTTTGCCCCACATAAACTAAATATAAGCAAGAACGTAACTCAGGTACGGTTCGTGTGTCTATTATCACAGTTGTTGTAACAACTGCTAAAAACTATTCACCTTCAGCATTGCTAAAAGCTATGTATTCTAGAGAAGCAATACTGCACGTTGAATCTCGTCTGGAGGTAACGGCAGCACAAGCCCATGTTATAAAGCCATTCTTACACGCCCTCGACAGTCGTCGGTGTTTCTTAACAGACTCCTTGTTTTAATTTTCACCGCAGATAAAAATATGGAAGTGTTAAGTTTGGTGAGTATGCAGACCACTTTGCGTTTCCTGAACGACCGTTTAAATGCTCTCCAAATGCTCTAGTAGGAGGGTCTGTCATTACATGTGCGGAAAGAGAGGTACATCCGTCGTGTTGGTTCCACACTGATCGCCTTACGTCCAGTGAGATATCTTCCCATAACTGTGGTAGCAGCGTGTCTTAAGAATTCGAGATATTTGAGTATATTTAGATACCAAGCAATAAAACAGCTACCTATGATGTAGTTGAAAAAACGCACCAAACGTTGAGAGACAATGAGCTTGGTTTTTATCCACTTATTTGAGATGGTGCTGGTTTTCATTCAACTGACAGTTAGTGCATAATGCGAAGATTGACTTGCCATCAACTAGTAAACGGTACTACTTCTTCAAACAAAATTTTTCATACACGTATGCATCTGTTTTCGCTTTTCGTAGGCAACATTCAGAGAACTATAACTAATTTTTGAAGTTACTGGCATTAAACTGGAGATGCAGTGAAATTTGAAGAGGATAAAGTCCGATGGAATATAGTGTTCGCAAAACACTCGTTTCGTCGATTCCTCTCGTACTTCTCAGATGCCTCCTAGTGACATCAGCATTGCGTGTAAATGGTCCTAAATTTCTAGTTTCATTTATTTCATCAGTTGCTCTTGTTTTTTACTTGGAGTACTACTTTTTTTATAATATCTGCAGACAGATCGTGAGTCTCTGGCATCAGTCAGTTCAATATACCTACAGTCCTACAAAATGTTCATTTCGACTGCAAAATTAAACTGTGGTCTGAGCCGAATGGAGACAGGAATTCTATTTTTCAGCGACTAGTTATGCTAATCATATGAGCTCATGTTAACAATAATATTTAGAACATTTTCTCACATGTAGATCAATCACCGTGTAGCGGAAGAGAAACAGACTGTGGCCCTTTTTTCCAGAAAAGGGCCATGAAATAAAATTAAGTGTATTTTGTGTCGATAATCATACTCAGTTGTAGGAGGATCGAAAAACGAAGTGAACCTAAAGATATCAAGTAACAAGTAACGAGTAATGAATGATTTGAAATGGGTATATGCCTCGACAATACCGAATACATACAGTGCAAAATTTAGTCACTAATCTTGCAGTTCTAACTAACTAACACCAAGTGAAAATTGAACATTTTCTAAATTGTTTCTTACTGCCGGTACTCAAATATTTACAATTCCTCTTGAAGCATCTTGTATTTTAATGCATATGTAAAGTGTGTGTGCGTGTGTGTGTGTGTGGGGGGGGGGGGGGATGGGGGTAGGTGGGTGTATATATGTGTGTATGGCGAATGCCAATATGTAGGTTATGAGAGAAAAATCACTTATCCACATATGGAAGGGAAAGGAGGAACGAGTCAGGTGATCTTCTGAGAGTTAAGCACTCTACAGTGATTGCATTCCGTTCACTCGTGCGAAAACGTGTTCGTATCTACGAAAATGCAATTACCATACAAATCGTGTGTTCTACAGGTATGTTAATTCCAGCATTGAAGTAGTGACCCGCTTTCGAAAGATTCCTGTTCTCAGTTATCAGATTTAACAAATCATTCGACGATTTCTATTTCTGCTTTCAAAAGGTACTATTCTCTTCGGTGTTCACAAACCACAAAACTTGCACACACATTTGAAAGTCGACGGGCTATCATGATAAAATTATTCCATAAAACTATAGAAATGTATTTGTATTCGGATAATATCCTAAGAATTGATAAGGAATTTACTTGAACTATTGAATAATTTTCTGCACTCCTTTTTCTGAAATTAAGGCTGCATATGCTCATGCACAATTCTTCGTGCGAAATACGAGGATAAGTACAGAATTCTGATCTATGATTAATGAGACTTACTTCAATGTTGGAGACAGATTTATAGTCAAAAGTTTACGTGTCAGCAAGTTATACGTCAAGTTGCACAGAAGATGAAACGTGTGACCTTCCCGATCACTTGCCTTCTTTTTCTCCTTAAAATGAAGAGTTAAATTTTCCAGTAGACGGCGAGTAATACATAATTCGATTTTACGATAGTGCTTAAGGATAATCATTAAATGCAGCCGTTGTTATCCCCTTTGTAGGCCTAATTTTGGTAAAAAATGTAAAGCTCTCTAACTGTAATCTGGTCTTTTTTTATTTTAATTGATAACCGATTTCGACCCTTTCTTGGGTCATACTCAGATTCACTTATTACGAACAACTCCGAAGCCCAAGTCGATCAGTCGACAAAGATTCAGTTAAAACTATTAGTTTTTGTTGAAATTAATTGTATCATTGCCAGACGGCGATCTGCGCTTCGAGATAATTCGTAATTAATGGATCTGAGGAAGGCCCAAAGAAAGAGTCGAAACCAGTTATACAATTAAGTAAAAAAGTGATGTACAAACTGGGGAAGTTTGTGACTGATGTATTGCTTTGTGACAATATCAAGCTCCAGCTTTTTGTTCTTAAATACTGTAACTCGGATCAACATTCAGGATGTAGCTGTGCTGCAGTCTGTTCTTCCACCGTGCGCCGATTAGTGATGGAAGTTACAAGCACGTGCATTACACTTGAGCTGGATACAAAGCCATTTTGTTTGTATGTGGAAAAACTGTTTACAGATTTCTCGAAAACTCTGCTACTGTCGATAACTTTCAACAGCTGACCAACTGAAAGTAAGAGCTATCGGTCCTAGATATTCCAAGATATTCTAGGATGTCTTAATTTCAGTAATGTAAATGTGACTTATAAAGTCATGCAGGAGGCAGGCGACCATTATTGTAATAATCACTAGTTCTCTATTCAGGCTGATTGCGTCTTAATGGTAAAAGTGAAACATCAGGCAAGGAATGGCTATATTGCTCATATGCAGCGTTTCCGGATTTATCCATCATCAGGTATCCAAAAGCGATTACTGCACGTATTCTGCGGATGTTAGTTTCGCATACAACTTGAAACGCCATATCTAAGAGCAGTAATCGCTCCTGGATGTCTGGTGATGGGTAAATTCCGAAACGCATCACATGAGAAATGAGTCGTTCCTTTGCTGATGTTTGGCTGTTATCATTTAGGCCCAGTCAGCCTGAAGCAAAGCTATTGATTGTTTTAATTTCAAGTCTGACGTCGGATAACAAATGACGAAAGAAGTATTTTTTCGTGTAATACAATTACAGATTAACAACTTTCGCACATTTTCCTTTGGCTGTGCTATGAAACCTTGATTCCTGCCAAATTTCACTATTCGAAGACATCGAGAAGTACCCCAAAGGATTTGTGAGTAAGTTTGTGAGTATCAAAATATATAATTTAAATGGCCTTTTCATTTGACTGAATTGACTTAGAAGCCTAAATTTATTACACCGCAAAGGACTATAGACCTTAGCCGGCTGCAGTGGCCGAGCGGTTCTAGGTGCTTCAGTCTGGAACCGCACGACCGCTACGGTCGCAGGATCGAACGCTGCCTCCTTTGGTTAGTTAGGTTTAAGGAGTTCTAAGTTCTAGGTGACTGATGCCCTCATATGTTAAGACCCATAGTGCCAGAGCGATTTGAACCATTTGACTATAGATCTTAGTACCTGACATACATTTAAACTTGATAGATCTACCCGCTCCTGAGAAAAAAGGAGTTTCAACAGACGAACGAACAGAGTCAGGTAATAAATGAAAAAGAAAAAAATTCCATGTGATATAGTAACAAATTTACCTTTTTAGGATTTTTTACTTTTGTTGTACCATGAAACCTTCCTTTTTCTCAAATTTCATGATTCTAAGCCAACGGAAAGTACGCTATAGGTTTTGACGAGTGAGTTTGCGAGTATTAAAATATGTTACACACACTATGTGATCAAAAGTATCCGGACGCCTTACTGAAAATAACTTACAAGTTCGTGGCACCCTCCATCGGTAATGCTGGAATTTAATACGGTTGTGCCCCACCCTTAGCCTTGATGACTTGATGACAGCTTCCACTCTCGCAGGCATATGTTCAATCAGGTGCAGGAAGGTTTCTTGGGGAATGTCAGCCCATTCTGCACTGATGAGAGGTATCGATGTCGGTAGGTGAGGTTTGTCACGAAGTCGGCGTTCCAAAACATCCCAGAGGTGTGCTATAGGATACAGGTCAGGACACTGTGCAGGCGAGTCCATTAGAGGGATGCTATTGCCACTCCGCCACAGGCCGTGCATTATGAACAGGTGCTCGATCGTGTTGAAAAATGAAATGTCCATCCCTGAATTGCTTTTCAACGATGGGAAGCAAGGAGGTGCTTAAAACATCAATGTAGGCTTGTGCTGTGATAGTGCCACGCAAAACAACGAGTGGTGCAAGCCGCCTCCACAAAAAACACGACCGCACCATAACACCACCGACACCGAATTTTACTGTTGGCATTACACACGCTGGCAGATTACGCTCACCGGGCATTTGCCATACCCACACCCTGCCGTCAGATCGTCACGTTGTGTACCGTGATTCGACACTCTACACAACGCTTTCCCACTGTTCAGTCGTCCATTGTTTACGCTCCTTTCTGGCATTTACCGGCGTGATATGTGTCTTATGAGCAGCCGCTCGACCATGAAATCCAGTGGATACTGATGCAGTTTGGAATTTCTGAGTGACGCCCGATCACCTGACCACGTTCGAAGTCCGTGAGTGCCGCAGAGCGTCCCATTCTGCTCTTTCACGATTTCTAATGACTACTGAGGTCGCTGATATGGAATAACTGGTAGTAGGTGGCAGCACAATGCACCTAACATGAAAAATGTGTGTTTTTGGGGGTGTCTGGATAATTTTGATCACATAGCGTAAATGCCCGTATCTTTTGCCTCCATTGACTTGGGAGGTTCGACGTTTTACGCTGCCAAGGGACCGTAGACCTGAGTATTTGATATAAATTTTAAATTGATGCATCCGTTTCTGAGAAAAAAGGTTTTTAACTGTCGGACAGATAGACAGAGAGACGGACGGACAACATCGAACTTTTAAATGCCTAACAGTTTGAACTAATTGCCTCGCTTTCAGATATTGTGTTCAATGTGAGCATTACAACGTGTTTCGATTTCACTGAACAGACGTCTAAATAAGAGTGTAAATTTTTCATTTAAATATCTTGCTTAAAGCAGTTTATTTTTTTATTCTTATGTTATTTCTATTAGGATAGGTTTCTAATTACTTGGATTTTAATAAAATCACCAAGTTGGCAAATTTTGTGGCAAATGTTTCTCTGTATGTGAATAAAACAAAACTCATAAAACTGGACAAATTTGTAACAAAGGTACAACTGTGTGTCATAAAGAGACACTAGGTCAGTCTACCTTCCTGACAGATGAATTTAACTCTAGTTTCCCTGTCTTAGACGTCACTTCACAGTCTTGTCCTGAGCTGCAGAAGGGGGCGAGAGGGAGAACTGTGTGACAATTAACAGTCCATATCTCACTGCGCTCAAAAGTGTTAATGTTATCTAAATTTAAAATTGCTAATAGTGACACATAGTTGTCCAATATTACGATAACCTAGTTCTTTGACTTTCTATTCAATGCAAGTGGTTCGGTTGCACTGTGGACTTTATGTCCTCAGTTAAGAAACCTAAGAGGAAACCTCCACATGTGCACAGCACATCTTGCCATCTCTGTCAAACTTTACTGTTTTAAATAATAAAAAGTTCAAACATATTGTATTCGGAGGCTGAGACTACAGTCGATAAAGCGCGATTACATTTTCACCATTTTTAACACTTTAGCATCCCTGCCCATTGGAGATGTCAACTGCCACCGCGTCTTGCAACTGATGATCGCCGTCAGGGGAAGATGTAGATTGTCTCATGGGCCTACCTGCCCTTACAGGAACAGTGCCACACTGACAGCTGCTAGTTCAATCCTCCTTAGTACATCATTTGAGTTACTATCTGTCACACCTTGCTACTGTTCTAATTACACCCCTGCTTTGGTCATTGACTTTGTTTGTTACTTTATCCATTTCAGATCCTGCGAACTCTGCAGCCATTAAAGATCGTGAGCGAATAATGCAAATACTTTATTTCAGAGCCTTAATGTTTTTGGGCTACCATACACATCTTCATATGGCTTATATTTCCATTTACATTGTTGTTTTGGTCAGCTGCATGTTGTCTGCTGCTGCAATATATTCCACTTTACGGCGATTTGTTTCGTTATGGCCCTTATGGCTTTCCAGGTAGATTTACAAGCTGGATCAATTTCGACAAAGTTTGGCACAGAAACAGCAGGCCGTACAAACATCAGCACTGTGGTGTTTATAGCCTCCTAGCTCCAGTGTAGGTTCGGAGATATATGCTACAATGTGTTTTTTTCCTTCCCCTGGTATATGGGTTGCCCTGTATGTCAGGCATGATGTGTGGGGTAGTATTGCCCTGCTAAATCAACCTTCTTTGAAGGGCAGCCTACATGCCAGAGACTAGAATGGTTTTCCAGGACCCAACATGTGTTCTCCCCGACATGATACGCACGTTGTGTTGAAGTAGTAGTGGCCTGCTTGGTCGACCTACTTTGCATGGCAGCCTGTATCTCAGGGGCAACGAAATAATTTTCAAACTCCAGATGTGTAGCTCACTCGACATGACAGGCTTGTCGTGGGAATAGTACTGACCTGCAGGTGCTACATATGCTGCTGAGCATGAATGGCGATAGACTGATATGGATAAAGGTGGTGATGGACAGGGGGAGGAGGAAATGGTCAAAGAGAGGGGAGGAGGGGGAGATGCATGAGGCAGGTGGAAGGTGTAGAAGGGTACTCAGAAGATGGTAAAGGATGAGAAGGAGGTGAGGATGGAAAGAGAGAGGGGTGAGGAGGAAAGACAGAGGGGAAGAAAGATATGTTAGAGTAAGGAGGTAGGAGGAAATAGACAATGGGAGGAGGAGGTGAGGAGACAAAATGGTGAAGAGGAAGCAAACAGATACTCGTAGGAGGATGAGGTGAACAGAGAGATGGTGGTTAGGTGCGCACAGATAGACGAGGGAGGAGGTGTGTTCAATATATGTGTCAAACATGTAAGTGGTCAAAGCTGCGAGGAAAAGACTAGTAGTAATTAAATAACAGCTGCACACTTTATAATGTTTTTAATGCTAGTTTGAGCATCACACATGTGCTTTTCACTCAGTGTTTTCGTTTACAATCGATTGCTTCACTTAGACATTTTCCTTGTCGCGTAACTGTAACACCGCCAGGTGCTGTTCAGCCTCGCGGTGGCAGTCTTCATAGTGTTTTAGTTCATTAATGTTTCAGTACATGCTTGGAGCAGTACGGTCTACAGACAGCCTAAGGGGTGGACTCCGTGTGTTCGGTTCTATGTCTTCTTCGTTACCCAGAAGGCTTCCACAACGTATATGGTGCCACACGGCATACGACTATGCACTCCACTTGCTGTTCAGTACGTGATCTGCTGTGGTGTAGCGGTTAAACTCGCTGGCTGATGACAGGCGTCTCACTGGTTGTATTCTCACGTCTTGCAACCACATATCTTTAAATATTTGTTATTTCTACGAGGTTCTGGAACATACTCATTGCTGGAACACGGAAATTTATTAACACATTCCATGGCAGGTCAACTCTGCGTGTACTTACTTTCTGCTGAATAAACGTACTCTCACTGTGATGTGTAGTTTTGTTGAAGACCATGCTCCCGTCACACGTACTTAATTTCGGATTCTACGTGATAATATTGCAGACTCCCGAAAGCGACGCCGACGGAATTCTAGCCCGATATTGTATACACTACACCCAAACAGCACTTTCTGTCAGAGAATAAAACTGTATAACAAAATGCCAAAGGAAATGAACAATCTTGCTAAAATACACTCCTGGAAATTGAAATAAGAACACCATGAATTCATTGTCCCAGGAAGGGGAAACTTTATTGACACATTCCTGAGGTCAGATACATCACATGATCACACTGACAGAACCACAGGCACATAGACACAGGCAACAGAGCATGCACAATGTCGGCACTAGTACAGTGTATATCCACCTTTCGCAGCAATGCAGGCTGCTATTCTCCCATGGAGACGATCGTAGAGATGCTGGATGTAGTCCTGTGGAACGGCTTGCCATGCCATTTCCACCTGGCGCCTCAGTTGGACCAGCGTTCGTGCTGGACGTGCAGACCGCGTGAGACGACGCTTCATCCAGTCCCAAACATGCTCAATGGGGGACAGATCCGGAGATCTTGCTGGCCAGGGTAGTTGACTTACACCTTCTAGAGCACGTTGGGTGGCACGGGATACATGCGGACGTGCATTGTCCTGTTGGAACAGCAAGTTCCCTTGCCGGTCTAGGAAGGGTAGAACGATGGGTTCGATGACGGTTTGGATGTACCGTGCACTATTCAGTGTCCCCTCGACGATCACCAGTGGTGTACGGCCAGTGTAGGAGATCGCTCCCCACACCATGATGCCGGGTGTTGGCCCTGTGTGCCTCGGTCGTATGCAGTCCTGATCGTGGCGCTCACCTGCACGGCGCCAAACACGCATACGACCATCATTGGCACCAAGGCAGAAGCGACTCTCATCGCTGAAGACGACACGTCTCCATTCGTCCCTCCACTCACGCCTGTCGCGACACCACTGGAGGCGGGCTGCACGATGTTGGGGCGTGAGCGGAAGACGGCCTAACGGTGTGCGGGACCGTAGCCCAGCTTCATGGAGACGGTTGCGAATGGTCCTCGCCGATACCCCAGGAGCAACAGTGTCCCTAATTTGCTGGGAAGTGGCGGTGCGGTCCCCTACGGCACTGCGTAGGATCCTACGGTCTTGGCGTGCATCCGTGCGTCGCTGCGGTCCGGTCCCAGGTCGACGGGCACGTGCACCTTCCGCCGACCACTGGCGACAACATCGATGTACTGTGGAGACCTCACGCCCCACGTGTTGAGCAATTCGGCGGTACGTCCAGCCGGCCTCCCGCATGCCCACTATACGCCCTCGCTCAAAGTCCGTCAACTGCACATACGGTTCACGTCCACGCTGTCGCGGCATGCTACCAGTGTTAAAGACTGCGATGGAGCTCCGTATGCCACGGCAAACTGGCTGACACTGACGGCGGCGGTGCACAAATGCTGCGCAGCTAGCGCTATTCGACGGCCAACACCGCGGTTCCTGGTGTGTCCGCTGTGCCGTGCGTGTGATCATTGCTTGTACAGCCCTCTCGCAGTGTCCGGAGCAAGTATGGTGGGTCTGACACACCGGTGTCAATGTGTTCTTTTTTCCATTTCCAGGAGTGTACATCTCTTTTAACAGGCAGCTAAGACATTCTTTATAAGTAATGCATACTACACAATTAAAGATTACTTAGAGGTATCAGAGTAGTTGGTAGTAATGAAAGGGGATGACTAGAACATCCTGTCACGTTTTACTGCTTTTACGAGGAAATCATGTGTCAAGGTGTAAAATGCATGATATAAATGTATTGTCATTCTCCTTAGTTAAATATCTCTCTCGGTTGTCGGAGGTGGGGGGGGGGGGGGGGGGGAGGACGTTAACTCAGTTTTTAACGTGAACTGAGGAGCATAGTTGAATATGTGCGGCCATGGAATTTTATTTCTGAAGAGACCGGAGTTGGTGCAAGGGGCACAGCAGCATCTACACAGCCCAGGAGTCTCCAGGGGGTGTCAGTGCGTTCTGCGATGAAGAACGGGACTGTGTTTTCTAATATGTGTTACCTGAAACAAATTGCATATAAATCAGGGAACATTGTACAATAGGGACCAACTAAATGGGACACTGAAGCTGTTAAGATACTGACCTCATATTCGAGAGGATAGAGTTGCTACGTCTGCCCATCCTGATTTTCCATTCTTTTTGTGTATCACTAAGGCAAACCCCAGGATGATTCGTTAATCAAGGCCACCTGTCCTATCCTCATAGACCACCTGTCTTATCCTCACAAAAACTTGTGTATTGTGTATTGTGAGTGTTGCATATTTTGAGTGACTGATTTATATTGTATTACCTTGATAGTTCCTATATCAACGCGAGATGATCCTTGGATGAATAAAAATAACACCAATAATTAAAATAATACAAAAGAGGCATAAGAATAATAATGATAATAATAATAATAATAACCACTTCTACAACCCTTTAGATCACATAACATCAACAGATACGAAGAAAGTAAACTGGAAAAAGAAAACACTACATGACAAGCACCCGTATCATTTAACACAGCCACACATCGATCAAGACGCATCCAACACATGGCTAAGAAAAGGCAATATATACAGTGAGACGGAAGAATTCATGATTGCAATACAGGATCAAACAACAAACACCAGATATTACAGCAAGCATATTATTAAAGATCCCAATACCACAACAGATAAATGCAGACTTCGCAAACAACAAACTGAAACAGTAGATCACATCACAAGCGGATGTACAATACTAGCAAATATAGAATACACCAGAAGATATGACAATGGAGCAAAAATAATACATCAACAACTTGCCATACAACATAAACTAATAAAACAACACGTTCCCACATACAAGTATGCACCACAAAGTGTACTGGAGAATGATGAATACAAATTATACTGGAACAGAACGATTATAACAGATAAAACATCACCACATAGCAACCTGACATCGTACTCACCAATAAAAAGACGAAATTAACACAACTAATCGAAATATCGATACCTAATACAACAAATATACAGAAGAAAACAGGAGAAAAAATTGTAAAATACATCCAACTGGCTGAGGAAGTCAAGGACATGTGGCATCAGGATAAAGTTGACATTATACCGATTACACTATCAATTACAGGAGTCATACCACACAATATCCACCACTACATCAAAGCAATACAGCTACATCCAAACATATCTATACAACTACAGAAATCTGTAATTGTTGATACATGTTCAATTACCCGAAAGTTCCTAAATGCAATGTAACATATACCGTACAGTTAAATGGAAGTCACGCTTGATCAAGGTCCGCGTCGCATTCCATTTTTAACCAGACATAACGTCTGAGAAAGCAAAGAAGATAATAATAACAACAATAATACAAAAGAGACACTTGTAAATGCGAGAGAGTTTACGGCATGGATACAGTACAGTAATTCGCAGTAAGCACACTACTGCGTTGCTACGCAACATTTAGAGCTATTTTACAGATTTATCTCTGCATAAAGTAAGGTTAAAAGCAAGTATAAATTACGGGATATTGCCCTGTCATAAAAGTGGCAACCTATGACTGTAATTCATTTCTAACATAGTTTCTCTGAAGTGTGACTGGATAATTACAAAGATTGCCACGCGTCGTAAATATAGTGACCTCCTTTACGGTGTTCGTAATGTTTGCCAACTTCACCATGAGATGCAGCTAATTTCTTGTAGGGACCACGTCGTTATTAACACTGTACTCGACAAAGGGGAGAATGTTATATACAACCGGCTTCTGAGAACTGTGTATAACAATTTCTGAAACGAGTCCAACATGAAACAGACAGAAATTTTGATTACACTTTGTCGAAATGCAAGTGAGACAGTTTTATACCAGGCAGCTCGTGAGATGAAATGCCTCAACTTTTTGCGAATCTGGTTCTTTAACACTGTGGTGTTGTCCGCTTCACATTAAGTTAGAGTGTGGATTTGTGTAGTTACATAGGAATTAGCATCAATATAGTGATACCTTTTCAATTTCATTGATAATATAAATTTCTGCCAGCGATGTGAACGTGAAACATTTTTCCGGTTGAGTTATAACGTCGTATTTCTGAAAGAACTTTTGATATTGGCTAATGTGTTTGCATGAGGAGTGTAACGTGAAAGGAAAGGCAATAAACAACTCTGGAAAAATCTCCACATGTACACAAAAGCTTTAGCGAAGTAGAGATGGCCGTGGCAGTGTAACGAGTAGAGCGGCTTTGGAGGTCCTGTGTTCTATACCGGGTATGAACGGGCATTTTTCCTCGTTCCACTCTCTCTCGGAGGGCCTTAACCTGCTATCAGGTCAAGTACCAGGGATCTTCCCCTGGGGTAAAAGGCGGCGGGTGCGGTGGGTTCTTTTCCCTCCCCCTCGTAGTGATGTGGCGAACGAAAGGCTGCATTTACTTGCAGTCAGGCCAGAAGCCCGTTAACGGTCTGAGTATATACAAGTCTTTTACGGGGAAATAAAGAGAGATAACTGCAGAAATATTAGAAGATTCTGTAGAATTCTTCACCCGTATCAATCTATGACCGTTTGCATGGACTCTAACTACATCTAATCGATTACTACATATGGAAAGCTCTTCGTTGATCGTACCAAAACTTTCACGCATTAAAACTTGGTAGTGACATTACATTACAGGCATTTTTGACTACAACATAACATTGCCTGAAGTTATTCGTCTCTTTTTAATACCAACGATTTTACTCATTTTTAATGTGTCGGTTCTCATAGTGTGTTTCAAGAATTTAATTTTTGATTATGTCTTAGAAATTGTATCAAACGTTACTAACATGTACTGGGAGCCAGGACCACCTCTTATTCACAGAAGCTAAATGGGTTTCGCGGTGAATACCTCCCATGAGCTAATCCAGCCAAGTCTGACACCGGAGCACAACTCAGAAGTCTCTAAGAAGGTCATTTGCAGCAACTGCATGTCATTCGAAGCAGGAGGTCAAAATACATTGATTTAAATAACGATTCATCTGAAATACGATGTTTTAATTAACACCAGTGAATTAAGAATCTACAAAAACACATCGATAACCTTCAAAATATTTCGTCTTGATAATATCCGATCCCAGATTTGTAAACAAAATTCAGTATTTTGGTATTCACAAGAACAATGTTCTGTTCTATTTTAAATTCCTCATTTATGTAAAGGTTATTGTCTTTTTGTATGTTTTGAGCCCATAGAATTTTGCACAGCCAAATATATATAAAGCCAGAGTCAATGCTAATGTGGTAACTCCTATAGTAAAAAATTATCTTAAATTTTACAACTTATTAAATTATAATAATTTTTGATATAGTTCTCTCATCCTATTATTGTAAAATAAATGTATTGGTATATCATTTTAAGAATGTACATAACCTTAGGTCGTCACAAGATGTAATTGTTAAGACCACAGTAACATGAACCTTTACGGATATGTATATGATATTGCAATATATGCTTATGTAGATAGTGTAGCATACCAATTTACCAATTTGGTCCCAGTTCCAACTCCCTCCCTTCCTTCCTCCTTCAGCCCCATATGTCCACCCCTTTTCCACCCATCTTTATTCTCCCCCAGTCCCCCAGCCCCATCCCTCCATACCCCTTTACTGAACAATTAATTTTAAATAATATTCCATAAGAACTGTTTTGTTTTACAAATGGGTATGGAATATCGTCGAGATTGTTCTGGACTCGATTTTGTGTGGGTGTGTTGTTTTTTGAGTTTTGTAGAGTTGCCAGGAAATTCCCATGAACTTTGTATGTTCGCGCGTGCACAGAACTCCACTGGCAAACTTTCAGATATTGTTCAGCGATACCTTCGCAGTATTCTGTTTTAAGGGACCCACGGTCTCGGGTAGTTCGTTACAAAGTTACTGGATTTAGTTTCGATTCTTGCCGCAGTTAACTTGGAGTATGTATTTCACTGAACACAGTGTACTACAGCCCAAATGTCGTCGGTATGCTCTGTCTCTCTTGTTTCCATTGGCTCACGGTATCTGCTGTTGACAATAGTAATGCTCTCTTTAACCTGCTTCTCTCGGGTTTGCATTCAGTACTGCTGGGTTCTGTCTAGATTTTGTTTACCGGCAGGGTTAATTGTGAGTTAACAGTGATATGGAGCAGTGCTATGGAGAGATTTGTTGATGATATGGATTCACTGAATGCAATGGAAGACGGACACAAATACGCTATGATGAGCTCTTCTCGTACCTACGGCATCCGCATCACAATACTTTCGCGTCCCCTGATGGATTTAGCACTGCACTGTATTGTGTGCTGTGCCTGTTGTTGATTCCATTTGATGGACAGTATCCGATCCCATATTTGTGACCAAAATTAAGTATTTTGGTATTCACAATAACAGTGTTCTGTTCTATTTTGAATTCCGCATTTATGTAGAGATTTTTTTTTATGTTTTGAGCCCTTCTACGTTCATGTTATTTCACAAGTATTATGACTGTATTATCGAATTTAGCTCAACCATATGGGTTAAGCCAGAGTCAGTACTAATGTGTTATCCCTACAGTAAAAAATTGTCTTAAATGTTTTAACTTATTAAATTTTAATAATTTTTGCTAGATTTCTCTTAGGATCTGCCAGTGACCGTGGGTCCCTCATACCTAAATACTCAGAAGGTATCCCTGACAGCCTCTGAAAGTTTGTCGGTGGAATTCTTGTTTACCCTGTATATATTTTCCTTTATGTAAGTCACCAGTTGCGAGTGTATTACGAATTTATATTGTATTATTGCATTTGTGAGATTATTTTTCGAATAAGGTTTTGCTATATGCCCTAAAATGGTTGTATTTACACTTTTAGAAGGGTGTCTTGGATTGTATCTTTGTATTATAAGGCTATATTAAGCACTAAACCAATGTAGCTTTATAAGAAGCTTGATATTATCATGTATTCTAAGAATATCTTAAGCAATAAGCCAAGTAAGTAATCCCATTTCCATTTCCTGGTAGTGCCTTTGGCACTCCAAATAGCATGACGTAGCCATCTCTGAAATGGTTTTAATAAATGTTGACGTTAGTTGATGTTTAGACGTCACGCAGTCATATCACAGCAACGCAATTGCAGTAATGTATGCAGTACATATGTTAAGATTTGTCTGTTGCGCACAACGTCAGCCACATTATGTCTTTTTAACCTTTACTCATAACCAGTAATGCTTTACATATATATATATATATATCGTCGGATTACTGGTCATATATTTGAAGACTACACAGGAAGACGGGGTCTAAGTCCAAATCTCACGAAAATGAGTTAGTGGTATCATTATGAAGTTCATCAGATGTAATTTCAGTTGGGTGAACTTAAATGAATGTGATGGGCATAGTCACGGAGTTGTAGCCAGATTAAAATATGGTATATTCGGAGAAAACGGATCAAGTCCGTCCAATACACAGACAGAAAGGCTGAAGTCCAGCAGGTGCGGATTTCTGAGCTGTATTGATTTTTTGTCTGCTTTTATGGAAGTCTCATTGTTGACATCGTTAAATGCAATGTCTTTGTTGAGCCTTCTTATGTATTGTCGAAGATAACACGGAGCACATTTGACAGTAGCTTCTTTGCTTTGTGCCATGGTGGAACTAAATTTCGGGCCTTGATTTGTGCTAACACAGAGCAGCCTTGGCAATCGCTTCAGTGAAGCTGCAGTGGTAAGTCTAGAACACGACAGAGCTATGGTAGACAATCTGAAGTATCTAAAAAGCTAAGAACATTGTCACATGAAATACGGGAACATTGTAACTGCAAGAAGAGTTGTACTGATTTGCTGACTGATGCAGAGAAGTCTACATTAATATCTAATTTCAATTTGCTGAATGACTGCAATGAGGCAAGTTGTTACCTGACAGGACTGATTACTGTTGACAATGTACAACGCTGAAGGCCTCGCAGAGCTGAGACAGTAGCTACTTTGCGTGATTATACACTTCATTATAAGGTGAGAATAATTAGAGACAATACTGAGACAGAATTGTCTGTTTGTCAAAAGGCCTTTATATCCTTGCTTGGCATTTCAAAGAAAACATTAGAAACCGTCAGAAATTCCTTAAAAAATGAAGGCGTGGCGCCAGTTGATAAAAGAGGGAAACACAGAAACCAACAGAACAGAGCAAAACATTTGCGCTCAAATCAACTCATTTAAAGCCATTACAGCATAAATAAAACAAGGAAACTGTATTTGCCTGAAGAGCTCACAATCTTGAAGATCTTCGAGATGTTTCAAGAGACTCATTCTGCTTTTTCTGCATCAGATGAAACTTATCGTAAAATATTTAATGCAAAATTTAATATCTCATTCGGTTTCCCTCGAAGTGATACATGCAATACTTGTGATAAGTTTTCTGTTACTTTCAATGCTCTGGAAGCACAAGTCAAACATGCAACAGATGGAAAAAAAGACCGGACGTTCTAAGTAATATTAAGAGAGAGGAGATTGAATACGAACTGCACCGACGTAAAGATGATGTATTCTATCAGCGTAAACGGCAACCTCGACAGAGAAGCAGAAAGTTTACAAACACAGTATCGATATGTATGAATTTCCAACGAAATCTTCCATGTTCAAACATCAGCACCTACATTGTCTATTATAAGTGACAGTAATGCAGTGTTTTGTTTTTATCCTGAAACTATAGGGAAGAAAGGTTCAAGTGAAGTTTCTTTCCTGCATCATTATGTTACTTCGTTTCTGGATCCTGAGGTTAAAAATTTGGAAATCTTGTGTGACTCATGTAGTGGCCAAAACAAAAACTATATCCTTTTCACGGTCATCCATTATCTCGTCCAGCACGTCAAATCGTGTGACATTCTCAGTAAGAGAAATTTCATACCTGGAAAGTGACAAAGACATGGGCCTCATCAGACGTAAAACAAAAGCTGAGATCCCAAAGGACTGGACAGACATAATTAAAGATGCACTTCTTTTCAGATTGTTGAAGTTGATGGCTCAATGATATGTGACTGGACTGATTTCTTCCAACCAAGACACTGACCAAAATGACCATTCCCAACGCGAATTATTAAGGAGATGAAGATAGAACGTCATCATGTAAGGCTCATCATACTTCCTTAGGGTAAGTTCGTTTAAGTTAGATTAAATAGTGTGTAAGCTTAAGGACCGATGACCTCAGCAGTTTTGTCCCATAAGACTTTACCACAAATTTCGAAAAAATTTCACAAAATGGATGTCGTCGACGTTCGAGAAATGTTCAGAACGAGCCATTTACTTGTACCACGAACAGCGGATGGAAAACAGCACGTCGCAGTGACCATAAAGGTTCTCACCATCAAGATCGAAGGCGAATTCCTTGCGAGTTACAAACCGTGCAGGACGATCAGCTAGGCATCCACTCTTAAGGAATACATATAGAATCATATCGGTATAACGGGGTGATGAGAATTGATGAAACCGAATGCGAAACAGTCTGTCGTGGAGCTTATCGTGAAACTGGCTATCCTTTAAGGCATAGGTACAGATAGTGCGGTAATGTTTTATAGGCACTGAAAAAACAAACATCGAGAGGCTGAATTTTTCCAGTGCATCCAGGTTATTTCTAATGCTACGGCATACACTCTTCAGAAGGGATATTTTGCTCTAAAGGGCTATGATTTTTATAGCAGAGCAAGAAAAAAGCAAAACAAGCTATTTAAACTAAAGCTCATAAATTAAGGATAATTGCAGAATGTGGTGCCACACAACGTGGCACTACACATAACTGGGGCTAATAGCGTAAGCACATAGGGAACACACACGACGCAGATCTGTAAGTCCACGGTATTGGTGATAAGTTGAGAAAACCGTCCCGAAATACATGTGCTAAAAACGCCACTGTTTCCTGCGCGTGTACCCCGACATCAATATGGGATATGATCACCATGCACATGTACACAGACCGCACAACGGGTTGGCATACTTTAGATCGGGTGGTCGAGCAGCTGCTGAGGTACAGCCCCCCATTCTTGCACCAGTGCCTGTCGGAGCTCCTGGAGTGTCGTAGGGGTTTGAAGACATGCAGTGATACGTCGACCGAGAACATCTCAAACGTTCTCGATGGGGTTTAGGTCTGGAGAACAGGCAGACCACTCCATTCGCCTGATATCTTCTGTTTCAAGGTACTCCTCCACGATGGCAGCTCGGTGGGGCCGTTCGTTATCATCCATCAGGAGGAATGTGGGACCCACTGCACCCCTGAAAAAGCGGACATACTGGTGCAAAATGACGTTCCGATACACTTGACCTCCTACAGTCCCTCTTTCAAAGACATGCAGGGGTGTGCGTTCACCAATCATAATCCCACCCCACACCATCAAACCACGACCTCCATGCAGGTCGCTTTCAATGACATTAAGGATTCTATCTGGTTCCTGGTTCACTCCATATGAAAACCCGACGAGAATCACTGTTCACACTATACCTGGACTCGTCCATGAACATAACCTGGGACCAATGTTCCAATGACCATGTACTGTGTTCTTGAAACCAGGCCTTACGGGCTCTCGTGTGACCAGGGGTCACTGGAATGCACCTTGCACGTGTCCTGGCGAATAAACCATGTCTGTTCAGTCGTCTGTAAACTGTGTGTCTGCAGACAACTGTTCCAGTGGCTGCGGTAAGGTCCTGAACAAGGCTACCTGTAGTACTCCGTGGCCGTCTGCGGGCACTGATCGTGAGATAGCGGTCTTCTTGTGGTGTTTTACACTGTGGACGTCCCGTACTGTGGCGCCTGGACACGTTTCCTGTCTGCTGGAATCGTTGCCATAATCTTGAGATCACACTTTGTGGCACACGGAGGGCCCGTGCTACGACCAGCTGTGTTTGATCAGCCTCCAGTCGCCCTACTCCTCATGTCATCAATATGTGTTCTTTGAGCCATTTTCAACACACAGTCACCATTAGCACGTCTGAAAAAGTCTGCACACCTACTCGCTGCACCGTACTCTGACATGCACCAACACACTTGTGCGTATGTGGACTGCTGCCAGCTCCACCATGCGATGACCGCAGGTCAAATGCACCGCATGGTCATACCCCGAAGTCATTTAAACCCACAAACCACCCACCATAGCTTTGTTTCATCATGTATCAGCATTATCCTTAAGTTATGAGCATGAGTGTAGATCAGCTGTGGGCCAAAAGCAGTGCTCTTACCGTAGTTGTAGTTCTCTTACGTGGATTTTCCCACTCTTGCTTTCTGTGACGTAAATAATCTCTATTGCCCTTGAAAAATCACACACAGGTTAGGGAATCATAGGTGACAGAGCAGCTTCAACTTCTCGCAGCACAATAAATAACTTTCCAGTGAATTTTCCGTCCGGATTAACAGTCGCCGTACTCGTATACAAATGAGTTAACGTGTTAATCTTGGTTGATCTTAATAAAACTTTCTTGTACCTCTAGTTTCCAGGGTTGCTTTCATATGCATTTCCTCTTCAAATACCGATTGGTCGGAGGTGAAAACAAATTCCTTAGTGAACGACAGGATATGTTTATCTCATATACAATATTCTTCTGGAGTTTGCTGTGCATCATCAAGGTGACGCTACTTTTTAAATTTAGTTATATGTTCCAATTACTTAGCCCTGTTTGAAGTTATGTAACCATCCACTACTCCCCTTGAAATAATTGTAATGTATGTAGTGCGCAATTTGATGTGGATGACGTGGTAGGTCTCTACCGCGTACATTCTGCAAAACAAACAATGGAAAATCCAGTATGGAATGCAACAATATTATGAGAAGAAATGTTGCTACTCACGATGTAGCGGAAATGCTAGGCACAACAAAAGGACTGTCAAAAATTAGCTTTTGGACAGTACGGCATTAGTCAAAAATAGACGACAGGCACACGCACACGCACTCAAGCAAACGCAACTCACACCTGAGTAGCAACTTCCCTTATCATACGGGTAATATTGTTACATTCTGTAAATTGTAGAGAGCATCCTTGAAAACCTCGAACACCACTGCCTGTAACAAATGCACCTTGTCCTCCCTTGAACACCTGCAGCTTTTTTTAAGCATTACACTCTCATATTGCTGCGGTCTTCACTCGAAACCAGATAATAACTGGTGTTTTTCTTTTTTTGCTGTGGTTGATCTCTCGACAACTGTTTTAATAGCACTTTCACTTATCAGGCACGTATGGTCATAGTTGTACTGTTCATGTACGTTATCTGTACGGTGAATCGTATACACCACACATTCCACTGACTAATCTTGCAGAAAAGCTGACATTTCATGTGCCACTTCTTTTTCACTCTGCGAAATTCCTTGGGTTCTTTACTGACGCAATGTCAACTGTTGCCGGACGTTGTGGCTGAGCGGTTCTAGGTGCTGCACGCTGGAACCGCGCGACCGCTACGGTCACAGGTTCGAGTCTGCCTCGGACATGGATGTGAGTGATGTCCTTAGGTTAGTTAGGTTTAAGTAGTTCTAAGTTCTAGGAGACTGATGACCTAAGATGTTGAGCCCCATAGTGCTCAGAGCCATTTGAACCATTTTTTTTCAACGGTTGTTGTAGACATATTGCAGTATTTGCTTTGTTTATCGTTGCCATTGCTCAGCTTTGCATCAACACTACTAGAATTGTAGCACTTTTGCGAGTTACCCGTCGACTAAGCAGTTCAGCTGCGCTCCGTACCTCATGCTGTGCTCACCATCGGATACCTTCAGTCCCGCCCACCGTTGCCATTAGCAGCATGGTAGACAGTATATGGGGCATCGAACGCCGTGAACATCATTGGCTTTCTGCGAATTCGCACCCAAAGTGTTCCTTGTAAGTTTCATACGTACAAAACAAACCACAACAAAAAATATGCTCTGTCAACATTTATTGTATGCTAACAGAATCTTGCAAGTAATTTAAGGCGGTAAACTTCTTTCAACATGCACCGTGTCGATATCACTTGATACTTAGGAGTTGTGAAAGTTACAACAAATTTTAAACCCCTTAACAGCGACAACCTCCCACAGATTTGCATAAGTACTGTGTAATTTTTTCCATTATTTATGAAAATTTAAATGATTCTACATGTAGGTGCACGTTTCTGTGGTACTTTTCATGTTGTAAAACATTTTCTACCGTCAATGAACCTTTTATGATTTGTAGTTCTTCGTAATACTTGGTAATATCAGAGTTCGTTGTTAACAGCATGACGACCCATACGCGTTTCTTCTGACCACAGGACATCGTCAATTATGATTACATTGGTTGCGTGATCGTCGAGACTGGACCCTAGATCAATGGAAAAGTGTCGCCTGGTCGGATATATCACATTTCTTGTTACACCATAACGATGGCCGTGTCCACATACGTCTTCAACGAGGCAAACGGCTACGTGTAACACGGTTTCAGGAGCATGTCAGGGAACCTACGTTGATGTCCTGCTCACCAAATTCTTGTGATACGAACACATCTGGGACAATATGGGCCGTCAACTCAAACACCCACAATCCACTGCCCCGTAATTTACGGCCACTGCATGACCTGTGCGTGGACGTCTGATGTCACATACTTCCTGAAACCTACCAGGGATTTGTCGAGTGCGTGCTAAGCTTTACTGCGCTCCAAAGGTGGACTAACATGCTATTAACCAGATGGTCGTAACGTTTGGCTCAGCAATGTAGGTTTCCCGCAGGCCGTTGTGGCCGAGCGCTTCTAGGCGTTTCAGTCCGGTACCGCGCTGCTGCTACGATTGCAGGTTCGAATCGTTCCTCGGGCATGGATGTGTGTGATGTCCTTAGGTTAATTAGGTTTAAGTAGTTCTAAGTCTAGGAGACTGATGACCTCAAATGATAAGTCCCATAGTACTCAGAGCCATTTGAACCATTTTTGTACGTTTCTCGAACTTAATGTGAAAGGTACATTGAGTTTGTCCCACGTATTGGACAGAATCTTAATTACACGTAATTTTGTAAATAACAAATTTTGTGAATCTTTCATCATTGGTTTTAAATGTATAAACTATGTGTTTCAACAGCATTTTAATAACAGCTGGAAAATAATCGTAACTGCAACTGAAAACGTGTAGTTTTATAAATTTTATTATACATTCGCAGACCTTCGCCAATTTCATGCAGTGTGGATAAGGGTAACGTAAGGGTAACATTAGTTCTACCACAGACAGGCAATCTGTGACACAGCTTGCTTTTGCATGAGAAGGCTATTCCTGTTTTACGCAGGTTAAAGACGTTGACATCTTTTTTGTAAAACGTTAGCTAAAAGTGGGATGTATGCAGTATGTTTTCTTAATTTTTTCTCTATCCATTACGCGTTTACTTCTTGATCATCTGCTAATGTGGGTACATAAAGATAAACAGTAGCAATCTGTATCATTACATCTATTTCTACAAAGTGATTCTCTTTTACCGAGAGCGATTTTAAATGCTCTATTTTCCAAGGAGTAGTGGGTAATATGTGCACCTTCTTGCAACAACAGGTAGAATGAGATTTTCACTCTGCAGCGGAGTGTGCGCTGATATGAAACTTCCTGGCAGATTAAAACTGTGTGCCCGACCGAGACTCGAACTCAGATGGTAGAGCACTTGCCCGCGAAAGGCAAAGGTCCCGAGTTCGAGTCTCGGTCGGGCACACAGTTTTAATCTGCCAGGAAGTTTCATATCAGCGCACACTTCGCTGCAGGGTGAAAATCTCATTCTGGAAACCTCCCCCAGGCTGTGGCTAAGCCATGTCTCCGCAGTATCCTTTCTTTCAGGAGTGCTAGTTCTGCAAGGTTTGCAGGAGAGCTTCTGTAAAGTTTGGAAGGTGGGAGACGAGATACTGGCAGAAGTAAAGCTGTGAGTACCGGGCGTGAGTCGTGCTTCGGTAGCTCAGATGGTAGGGCACTTGCCCGCGAAAGGCAAAGGTCCCGAGTTCGAGTCTCGGTCGGGCACACAGTTTTAATCTGCCAGGAAGTTTCATAACAGGTAGAATGTTAGGGGTCACGGGCTTCCTATAAATTGTAAGATCATGCTTATCATTTGGGCTGCGTATACTGAAATAACGAACATTTATTGTATATTCTACTTGAGGATCAGAGTTGAGGCTAAATGTAGTTTGGAGAACACAGTCTTTGTTGTCGCCATCAGTGATTCATGATGGTTTTCTCATGTAGAATGATCTTCTCTATCCATTAGGTTTTGGAAAACAATCTTTGCCTTGATTAACTTTCTTCATGTTTCAGTGTATCTTTGAATCTGTGCTAGTCTGCTTGGCTGATCTTAATTATGCGTTGTACCAGTTTTTTTTTTAATCGAACTGTTTGCTTGGTTTTTTTGGCTGATTTGGAAAGGAAAGGTGGTCTGCATAATCTCAATCTGTAAAATGTACCGGAGGCAAGGCACTTTCATTGCAAAGGTGAAAGCATATACATCAATACTTACTCATTGCTTAATCAAATTGCTTTGGATTGGTTTTGAAGATTTATGAGAACCACCAGTCTTATTTTCAGTCATTGTACAATTAATTATGATTGTGAAAATGTCACTCTTTGCATTTACAGTGACTTCTTTCAATTAAATTAAGTAAAATAAGTATTGCAACAACGATTTAGTCTCTTAAGACCTTGTTCTGGGGAATTGGTGAAAATATATTTTGCAATTTTTTGGCTTTTTTCTTATCTATTCTTTTTCTACTACTTTGTTTTGTCTCAATTAAATGTAATTGCACTTTTTTCTAAAATTTATATGTTTAGCTACAGATTACTACAACTCTGCGTGCTGTTTCCGCCTCTGACTGAATTTGACATTTCTGAAATGATAGCCTTAAGTTTTCGATCTGTTAGGCAAAGACTCGCATGATCGGTAGCATAGCCGATTGGAATGATAAGGGCACACTTCCAATCTCATTAACTGTTTAACCGATTTAATCCGATATATTTCGATCTCTTATGGGCGACTTTCAGTCAATGTATAAATTTAGAGACTGAAGAACTTCAGATATTCTGAACTTAGGTGAATCGAACACTGTTAATAAAAGCTATCAATGGCTGGTCAGGTATTTTTCGTTCACTGTTCAATTACCTAGTGAAAATTTTCCATCTATGCAAAAAAAGGAACACAACCATTCAATATTTTTACATGTTAACAGTTAATTCGTTTTTTCTTGTTGTGATAGTGATTGTACATGATATTTTGTTATATACTGTTTCTTTGTGCCCCGATTGGTCCTCTGGTCTTTCTGGGGACCAGATACCGTTGCTTGAAGTCCCTTCTGGTCTTCTTGTTAAATATTGTTAAACTACCTACAAAACATGTGGCAATGTGCGCCAGCTAACAAGGCGTTATGTAAATAACTCACAATGTTCTGTTGCCAGTATCGATAAATGGAAACTTGCATGTTCGTTGTGTTATTTATCAGTAAGAAATTACAAACGTATTTCCTTATTTCTAAACTAGATACCTGACAGGTCAGGCTGTTTTATGGTAAGGGTTATTTTCCTCGTAACTAAACTAAATTGCACAAGTAGGCAGTTAACCATCAGCGCCGAAGCCAATAGTCAGTTATAACGACCATATCATATTCGTAGGTGATTGTCACAAAACAAGCAAAATCATTATGAACAGTCTAAAATATCTACTACTTTTTATATGCAGATGACAACTCCTCACCACTTCATTGGACTACATTATTTGTAATGACAGTACCAAACCATTCAGACAATTATTATTAAAAGTAGATTCATTATCAAAAACACAGCTGCATGCATTGTCTCAAGGTGGATTCACAGAGCCATAAATGCATCGTAACTGCAGAAGTTCATATAATTTTCGCTTCTGGTAGCTATAAAGTATATTAAAATGAAAATTACACGTAATGTACAGATGTAATAAACTGAAACTAATTTGTTAAATAGAAAGCAACTGTTAAGGAAAATATTGTATCAATTTAGTGTGGTTCGTATGAACAGCCACCACGGACATCAACTGATTCCACTGTCGCGGAACAAGTTGAATTTATTTTCATAGTAGAGTGTAAGAAATTAGAGTCCTTGATAAAACACGAGATTAAGAGCAAAAATTGAAAATAAATCATACATGACGCACGTATAAAATTTTTACCAAAGAAATGAAGATTCGTTAGAAGTTTCAAACGGCATATAATATAAGTCATTTAATATTCGAAGCAGCTTTAGATGAGAAAAATTCTAAGAGACACGAGAGACAGCAAGCCACAGCCCAGATAGTAAAGACATTGGACGTGGTAGGTAAGTAAAAATTGAAATTCTACACAGGATAATAAGAAAAGGGGAATGCTTTGAATTAAGGTAACAAATTTGACGCTGAAAATAGGGAAAAAAGCCGTATACGTCTTAGGCTTGAAAGAAATTTTGCTGGAAATTTTCCAGACTGAATACAAGCTTTCGCCCGCACAGAAACCAGGCAGCCATGTTACGGCGGCGTGTTTAGAGAAGGAAGTGTTGTCTCATCACAAATTGCGATCGATAAACACGCGGAGAAAGCAAGAAGGCGTGATTGCTCGGAGGTACACTCCGCCGCTACAGATATTCCTGAACACACACAAGAATCGACTTCAGTTCGCCAGTTTCTCACGCGTGATTACACCGTGCAGCTTTCTAAGTTATGAATACCCAAATGTCTGGTAAGATAGAGCATCCTAAAACTTCGCACGAAGTTGCATCCGAACTTTAGTTATCCCAGGTGTCTTTGTACAAGGAGGAGGATAAACTCTGCCGAATATCGTGTTAAAAGATAGGCGGCAGCAGTCTCAGATGAAAACCTAATTTAAACCCCTTTACTTTATCACATTTAAAATTAATATTCAGTTGATGAAAGAAGACAGTAATTGAATATCATCATATTTCATCAGACTGTTTATTAAAATAATCTATCTCTAATTTTTGCATGTACGTGTGTGTGTGTGCTTTAGGAAGTAGCTACTGGAGCATATAAACTGTTTCGACAAGTATGATCTCTCCAGGATGGCAGTCGAAAGGAGAGAAATACGTACATAAAGAAAACAGTACATCAAAATGCAGTGTCCGTGTTCTCTTGCAACATTTCTATTTCCACTAAGCATCGACAACAATGTTTATACCCAAATTTCACAAGATAAGGCTCACGGTGCGGACTGAACACGTTGATTCTAAATCTACACGTAGTTGCAGTTAAAAAAATATATCCCGTTTATTACAGGAGGTAGCGGCGGTAAAGACTGGGAAAATCTTATAAAAATGTGGCCGCAAAAGTGTACTTGTTCACATATAGACAGTTTTACGGTCGTAGAGAAACGTCGGTTACTACATAAGAGTCACTACTTCGTTAAACACTACTTCGTTAAACATTTATATCATTTATTAAAGCCTGATTTATTCTAGAGACATTGCATATTCCAAGGACATTCGCTAAAAACCTGTAACAATCTCATGCGAGAAACAAGTTTCGACTTGGTGAACAATGGGTTGTTAGATCTAAACACTTTCACATGATCAGTTTTTATAGTAACCAATTGCTATTAGTGTCCTACGTCGCCTAAGTAACGTAGCTGCTATGCATGTGGAAATTAAACTTCCACTGCAGACAACCTGTTACAAGGGACAGCAGGCATTCATTATACTTGAATTCTGAAACATGGCGCAAGATGTGCGAGAGATGCTGACATCTAGCGGAAATTCAGGAAACTCAAATACTCGTCGAGGCTTTGCCGAACGACTGGAGATTTCTAACACAGGCCTAATTCTTTTTTCAGGAAGCTCGTTTCTATATTTCTAAAATGCGAATACTTATTTTTATTCTTTCAAATGAGTGCAATGAAATGTGAGAAACCCATTAATGGTTTCGTTCATGCTTTTTTAAAAATTGAACTGTGGGAAAAACGGCTGAGAAATGGAAATTCACGGGAAGAGTAAATCTGAAATTCAAAATATTTTGATGCCCGTTGAACCAAACAGATTTTCCGTAGTTTCTGTACTCCGATTAAGTAAACGCAAATTATTCGCCTTAATAGAACACAGCCGATTTGCTTTCCCTTTGTTGTATTACCCGAGCTTGTGATCCGTCTGAAACGACTTCATCGCCGATGGGACTTTAACCACTAAAAACTATCGTCACTCTCCTTTTGAATTAATCGAGGTACTGGTGACAGAAGCGCCATCTCACGGCGATTCACTCTTATTCCCACGCAATGCCACAAGTAGCAGTTCCTGTCGCCTAACAGTGTGTTTCACGGACCTGAGCGGTTCGCCACTTGACTAACAGTCATTGACGAAAGATTTATTAACACGTTAAACATGAACGACACAATCGAACCAAGACGTCACATGTTAATGTTTAGCTGTCTGATAGAAACTGATGATATTTAAAACAATTCGATTTGGAGGAATAATGCTGTTATTGTACATTAGTGCGCAAAACTTACGGACAAAACTAACTTTCTTACGATATGTCACTGCAAAATAACATAGCTCGTTGAAAATTGGACTTAATTCAGAAAGAACTGCTACGTAAAGTACAGGAGATCACTAAAAGAAATACGCAGTAGTGATGATGAAGTCCCATACTCCTTGACAGAATGCGGAGACCCGCACCGCCGTACTAGGCAAGGTCCTAGTGGAGGTGGTTTGCCATTGCCTTCATCCGACCGTAATATGGATGAATGAGGATGATGAAGACGACACAACAACACCCATTCATCTCGAGGCATGTGAAAATCTCTGATCCCGTCGGGAATCGAACCCGAGACCCCGTGCTGGGGAAGCGAGAACGCTGCCGCGAGACCACGAGCTGCTGACTATACGCAGTAAGACGAACAGAAACTGGCTACTATTGACACTGTTCATGTGAGACTGTTTAGAACTAACAACCCACCGTTCACTACGTCGAAACTTGTTTCTCGTGTGAAATTGTTACAGATTTTCTTTGCTCAAAGACAATCAGTACACCGAAGTCACCGCCATTTATGATGGTCCCATGGACATTACGAAAGGCGGGACAAGATTCTTAATAGGGTGTGTGATCTCTGCAAATGGCAGTGGATGCTCTGCAAAGCGCTCCAGTGCTGGCCACGAGGCTGCCAAGGAGTTCTTGTGCGAGAGCCCCATTCCTCAACCAGCTCAAAAATGTCTTGCTCTTTACCACTTTTCCACCACGCAACCATCAACCAGCGCTTGTGGCAACTGCTGGATGGTCGTTGGTGCTTGTGGACGGGTTACAATACGTGTGCTCAGCACATCCCACACGTGTTCGACGAGCTTTAAGTCGGGACAAGAGGCAGGTCAGTCCATTTGGCGAATATTCTCTCTTTCCAAAAGATCCTCCACGTGCGATGTTCGATGCGGTCGCGCAGCGTCATTCATAAAAATGAAGTCAAGACCGAATGTTCTCCTGAAAAGGTGCACATGGGGAAGGAGTGCAGTATCACAATAACTTTCAAAGGTGAGTGTACCGTGTTCAAAGATTTGAAGGTCAATACGCCCATGCAACGTTATGCCTCCCATTACCATAAAACCTAGATCACTAAAACGATCGTGTTCGATAATGCTTCCAGCTCCGTTACGTGTTCCAACCTCTCCCCACATGACAGTTTAGCATTGTCGAACGTGATCATTTTGGTGGTCCAGGTGTTTTGCTGGGAGGAGGCGTAATCTGCTTCTTCATGTTCATCTTTTCAGGGATGCATTCGCCCCTGACACCATTTCTGTGGATGAGATTACGCGACCACATCGAACAGTGTAGCTGGAAGAGACCTTGGAATGATAAGATATTCGGCGATTGGACTGGTCTGCCCGTTCCCTGACTCCAGTTCCGTCGAGCGTATGTGTGATACTTTGGGGAGACGTTTTGAAGCACGTTCACAGCCACCAACGAGCATTCAGCACACGTTACCCGTGTGGTGGAGGAACAGGACGCCCTACCACAACCACTCCTTAGCACTCTTAGGATCAGCGCGGTTGTTCGTTGGAGGGCATCCACTGCCGTCTGTGGTGGTCTCTCACCCTATTACTAAACACGTCCAGCGCTTCTAAAGTCCATGGTACATTATGAACCGCTGTGACTTCAGTGAAAACATCTTCCCCGTTGCATAGTGGTTAGTACTGCCCTTCCCTGCTGCCACTCAACCTGTAAGGTGTCAGGCAAATCCAACACCTTCCAGGAAAACCCTTACATGATAAGCAAATCCAGTAGTATGTCACATAGCTCCGAATAAATCGTGACATTAAATTATCCAAAGTAATACGAGTAACGAGTGAGCAAATGGAATACCACAGACTAACACAAGAATGCCTAGATGCATGTCACACCTTCCCACCGTGAGACAGACGCAGTTCCGAGGGGAGAAACGAGAACAGAAGCCGAGAGCAGAACCGTGTTAAGTTAGAAGGCCCTACGATAAGGGACGGGCACCCACGTCGTCAGCTAACCGCTAGGACCACCCCCCAGCCCATGTTAAATGTTAAAAGCTACAGCCCTCCAGAAGAACAGTATAGATCTTACGATAACACTAAAAGGACCACACCAGCTGCAAGTTTTAGCGTGAGACTTTTTCGCATCTCTGTTACGTTGCAAACTTTAAAAACATTGTCCCAACATGAAAAGTATAACGTTTCTCATTGGATAGACAGAATTTTTGTAGGCGGAGCTTAAGGTTAACATTGAGACCCTGACTGGTCAGATGAAAACACAGCCAGATAGTTTTTTTAAACCAACTTCGGTAAATTGTAGTAAGGAGAAGTTAGGAGAGAGTTGCTTCCGGGACGGCGAGGTGAGCGGAGCTGTGCTGCCCACCGCCCCCTGACGAACACCGACAAGGTAATGAAAGCATGTGATGCCGCATAACAGCGCATAAAGCTTCACTCAGAACTGCAGAAGTCTCATCTGTTACACCCCCTTTTTGCGTAATACTAGTGTCGATCGTCAATTAAAGCTCATGGTGTTCACATTTGCCACTTGAAGTAAAAATCTGAAACATAATGATTTTTCTGTTATATAGTTATTGAAAAGAAACATCAGCCACTGCAATTTACGACAAGTTGGATAAGTAATTAAAGATAATTGAGGGTCACTGTAGACCATTTTGATAGTTTTCTCTCTTGTGAAACTTAATTTAAACCTGGATTATAGATGTGATATGGCATAGGTCATCCTTCGATCCATTGTAGAACTTGGAAACCCACTCAGGGAATATTCGTTCACATTTTTGTTCAACGCTGTTGGTTTTTATCATCCTGTATTAAAACATTTCCTTTTATCAATAGTGCAATTTATAAACAATGTTTTGTGAGTAGAATTAAATTTCCAATGGTGAACTTAACTGCTTTTTCGACGTTATTTTACCAGCTAACTAAAAATAGGAAAGCCTTGAACCCCTTCCACTAAATTTAGTTAGTATTAAGATTCTTTTACAGGGAGAGCAGTGGAGCTGACGCTGAAATCATTAAGTATTTGATTATATCATCGCTAGTCTCACTGAACTCTTCTGAACTCTACATGCCGTGTGTGGTCTGGCGTCTCCTTACCAGCAACAGATCCCAGGTTCAAACTAGTCAATTCCCTAAAAAACACGCTCAGAGCGTCGTTGCGCGAAAGTGGTAGGGAGACACGACTTAGAACAAACAGATACCACGCAGAATGTTAGAAAATATCGACCCTGCCAGGATGGTAAAATACCATGATTGAAGGTCGACCACATGCCTAACTAGGTCTGAAAAATATCCTGTTAAAAATTTTTCGTAATAAAAAAAATTTTTTGAAGGGCATAAATAGTTGAAAACAGTAGCTGCAGCGATAGATAGTGAGACATTCTAGCAGAGACAATAACATAATTAAGTTATGAATTTTAAAAACTGTTAGAAGTAAGTTTTCTCTCCAATGCAAGCGCACAGGTGGCGGATACATCGTTGACAAGTGGGTTCTGACCCAACAAGTAAGTGAATGGATTGTCAAGTCGTGTGTGCAAAAAGTTTATGAAACGCGTGAGATCGTATGAGCGCATGTTGATGCGAAGTAGGGCGCGTGAATTGCTTTTAAAACAGAAAATAAGGGATTCGGAAAGATTAGCAATGGCAGATCGAGACGTTGACCGAATTGAGGTAGAGACCCAACATGAAGACGGACAGAGAATAGAGGAAAGTACAACAGACGATACAGTATCGCGAGAAATAGGACAGATAACGCGCCATAACGAGGATAATGTACGCCAAGGCACAGAAAACCTAGGTCAGCATACGACAGACGAGCAGGAAAGTAGAGAGAGAGTCGATGAGGATTCTAACTTGCGCCTTGAATACGTAGAACCCATAGTACAAGTAATCAGAGCTCCCTCACCACAGAGTACAAGGAATGCGAGCAGAAACGTGTCACAGCACAATTCAATGCAATCGGTTGCGAACCAACACCTGGGCGAAAACAGAGCGTAGGACGTCGGAAGAAAACGCAATAGGACCCACCAATCTGGCAGAATTATTACAACAAATTACGGAAAACATGACAAGGCAAAATAAAGACATAGCGAACCAAATTCAAATTCAAATTACAGAAGCCACGAGACAAATGCGTGAGATTAAAGAACAAAACAAAAATATTCAGTTACACCTAAGTCATATTGAAGACGAGGCAAAAGAATCTCGAGAAGTGATAGGAAACTTAATAACAGGTCACAATCAATTGAGAACAAACATTGACAAGGTACAAGCGGACGTACAAACATTGCGTAATGACATTCAGGACGAGATCAAAACATTACGTAACAACACCCAGGGAGAAGTCAAGAAACTAGAGAAACAGATAAACGAAATTACTAGACAAGCAGCAGGAACAGCGCGTGAAATTGTTGAAAACAGTGTGTTACACAAACGTATCACAAAAGCAGCGCTGAAAAGATATGATAACTGCACAGTCAAAATAGAAGCGCAAATGAGGCGACAATTTCAGAAATTGCGAACAGAGTTGTTGCAAACCATTGAAGAGCGTAGTGAACAGGATCGAACAAGCACAGAATCTGCAACCACATCCGTATCTGTAACAGCACCGGAAAAACAAGCAATTAACGAAGATATGACGCATTTGCGATTCCAATCACAGGCGGAAAGTAACATACGTGAAATCAGACAGCCTGCACAGCAACAAACACGTTTCGAAATTGTTGATGAACAAACGTCATCACAAACACATGCGGAACCACAAATGTATGTCTCAAGACAGTTTGAATCCTGCAATGAAGCATCAAGGTTAGCCAGACAAGATACCGAACCAGTACGTGACAATGGAAAGCCAGGTCGCGATGAGTACAGTGCAATGCATTCAGCTACAAGTTCTCAACCGATGGAAGAAAATTATTGCGTACCACTCCAACAATACGACGCAAGGGTAGGCGAAAGTTACAGTGGGCAATATCCAATGGATCTACCACAACCGGAAAGAACGACGGGAGAAATGATCAGAAACAAAAGTGGCGAAGAATCGCGAATTTCATATGAAACTCTGACGAAGTACGACAACGATCATTTCCTCACAGTCAGAAAATTTCAACACTTTCGAGAAGGAAACTCATTACATCCACGAACTTTTATTGATCAATTCAGAGTAGGATTACCAGAACACTGGACGCTAGCACACAAATTAGACTTTATACGTGCACACATGTCAGGACCAGTCGCAGAAACCATGCAGAATGTTGCAGCGACATGCCGATCGTACGAAGATTTCAGAGAGAAGTTTCTCTCACGATATTGGTCCAGCGAAGCACAGAACACACTGAAGTACGAATTATTACAGAACCCATATTTTGAAAATTCAGGAGAGAAGAGTCGCGTGAAATTTTTCGAATTAATGGCAAAGAAAAATAAATGCTTGGATGTACCATACAGTGACGGAGTGTTGATTAAATTATGCGCGATGAAGCTACCATTGAAATACCAGCAATCATTAGTAGGTCGCGGAGGCAATGACGTCGAAGCATTTAAAGGTATTCTAAGGGAACTAGAGCTCATATTTTCGGAAGATGACGCAAGAAAAAGACGAAGCGCACGTGAAATCGAAAGCAAAAAGCAGTGGAATCCACAAGACACAGTACGAAGAAACAATAATTACGAACCATGTGATAACTTCGCACCAAGAAACGACAATAGATTTCAACAAAGAACCGGTTATGGGTTTAGAAGAGAATATGGCAATAACTATAATTCACCCAGGAACTGCAACAACTATTACAGAGGGAATAACGACAACCGGAACGGGTACTGGAGAACCAATAGACCGACAAATTATCAACAAAGAAACCACTATCAACAAGAAAGAGAATACAGATAGAAGAGGTGGAGGTAAGACCACCAAACCCCGATAAACGTTGAATTGACAGCTAAGCGCCCATGCCAAAGAGAATGACGCACCGACCCAGGACAATTGCAGCACCTTGAGCAGAGAAGTAAAAATCTTATCACGAGAAGAGAAGAAGGAAGAAAGAAATCCGCAGGGACCAGATGAAAACGAAGACAAGAAAATAACAATATCGTGTTGGGACGAAATTAATTGGGAGAATACTGACGAGGAGGATGAATTACCAGAGGCATGCACAACGAATGTAGGAGGAAAGGACGAAGTAATGAGTATTGCAGAGCTATTTGAGATGGAAACCAGGGAAAGCGAATTCAATGAGGATAATGCGCAGTCGACAGAAGTTGAAAATAAGTTACGAGTGGGCACACAACCCAATGTATATAATGAAGGAAGTTATGAAGCGATAATTAGAGCATTTAGATGCGATTATGTGGAAGTAGCGACGAAGAAGGAGAAGATAGACGAGGATGAGGAAAAAGTAGAGGATGTTGAAGAAAGCGTAAATGAAGGAAGAAATAGAGAAGAGGAAATAAAAGAGAGACAAGTAGCAGTCGAAGCTTATCCTACAGAAAGTTCGAATTCACAAGGGAAATTCCTAAAAAGACTCATGTATGATTCAGTGGAGGATTCGTTGATGCAAGAAGAAGAAGAAGAACAGAACCAACCCTTTCAAATACAACCAATTGTGAAGGCCATGGTAAAGCATATCCCAGTCAATATCGTAATTGATAGCGGAAGTGAACTGACTGTGATCTCAGAAAATTTATTCATGCAGTGTAATGCCAATGAGGAATTGCCAGTTCTGAAAACACGTAAGATTAAAGTAAGAGGTCCTATTAGAAACAATGCTGTGGAAGTTACGAGACAAACAAGGTTAACTCTTTCGTGTCAAGGTCAAAAGATCGAAGCCAACTTCGTGATTATACCTAAACTAACTGTAGATTTGATTATAGGTGCAGATTTTTTAAATGAGAGACGAGCGATAATAGATATGGGGAAAGGTAGCGTAACATTCGGGAATGTCACACTTCTCTTTGAGCAAAAGCTAAAATTAGAAGAAATACCAGTTATAAACAAACAATTAAGAATGACACAAGATAAAGATGATGAAGAATTAGAATGGTATTCACAAAAGGGGGAATCGCCTCAAATCATGTTACAAGTCCATAAACAAATCGGAGAAAAATTGCAAGAAGTTCAAGGTATTTTGGAACACAGTAAAAGAGAATTAGAGGGTATTTTACGAGATAAAGCAGAGGTCTTTATACCTAAGACTGACAGTATTAAACACATTCAGTACAAGTTTGAAGATTAATTTTATTACTGGTAAATAATCAGCATAATATTTCAAGATTATGTTGCAGATAAGATCATCAGGAGAAAGAAGAATGAAGAGAGAGGAAGGTGGGAAAAAGAAAGCAGTTTCAATAAAAACAAAAACAAAAATAACACCAATAGTACCATAGATTAAGGTGAAGGGATAAAACGTAGATAGTCTAACAGCATGAAATACTAAAATGCTATACACCACGACACTACACAAAAATAAAAAACGAATTTGAGGATTCTTGTAGATGTGAAGACTCAAAATATCTTAGAATTGTAACATGGAAAGGGCGCCGAAATTTGTAAAGTTTTTTAAGAAGGCATAAAACAATGTAGGTACTAGACATATGTTAGATGATTATAAGTAAAATTTTTTGTAAGAACCATTGTAAAAACTCCAACAAAGACCAGATGCAACGACCCACAAGTTGCAACGCGAGAAGTATCAAGAAAGAAAAGGACGTAATTAGCAAGACACAATTCCTACAAGGCAGAAGTGTCGAGAGAAAGGAAAGGACAGTGAGACCAACAGAAGGCTCTTGTATCGGAAGTGGGCCGTAAATCTGCCCGCTAAGCGGAACCCTGCTGGGACAGAACGTGGAACCACACAGTGGCGGAACCCTGCAGAGACACAACAGGACACTGAAAGCCAGAAGGGTCTCCGAACGCCCCCACTCAGTGGAGCGAACAAAAAACGGCCTGACGAGAAGACCACTTGGGCAAGCCACCGCTGGCAAAAAAATATGTGTAAAAGTCACAATACTGCTATTAAACAGCACGCTGATGCACGAAACTGAAGAAAACTTCCACAAAGTAAAAATGACATGCCCAAACAATTTATCAAACTGTTACTAAGAGGAGAACTTCAAAGTGACTGGTTATCAATAAATATTTCCATATCCTGCCCAGAGAAGAACCAAGAAACAAGTAAGAAGCAGAGAAAAAGCAGGAAGAACAGAAGTTGAAGATTCGCAAGATTGAGATCAAGAAAGAAGATGGGTGAAGAATAGACGACATAACTTCCCAAATCCCTATCCTATTGTAAACTAGTCATCTGCGAAGTATTACAATGGAAAACGACCGCTTTCAGCGACACATAACGATGACTTTCACGCATACAAAGCCAGTAAACCACGAGATTCTCCACTCACAGCTCCATTCCATTATGGGACCTCCACAACAGCAACACACACTTGTAAAGCCGACAAGGAATGACGAACGAAGCTGTACATCAAATACTTGCCCACATCCATCTCGCTCAAGTCCATCACCTTTGTGCAAAAAACATTCGCCAACCTCATGCTTAAACATTCATAGGATTGTGTGAATGTGTGAAATCAAATTATGTGATGTAGGAATTGTGCAAAAGAAACGTGTGAAAAACTAAATAAGTTAAGCACATCAGACAGCTAATAAACTACAAAATAACAGTCATTGACTATGGACTTAAGTAAAAAATAGACTATCGATAAAAATAAGTCATTAGTTCTGAAATGGACAGTATATAAAGAACAAAAGTAAGGTATAATAAGCACTAAAACTATATGCCACTTAATTTCTCCTCATAAAAATAAAAGAATAACTATATTTTACTTATTTTCTCCTTATAAAAACAAAGAATAAAAAATTATCTTGTTGGTTGTTTTCCCTTTTTTTAACATTTGTACCATTTGTTAGGATAATATCTCAATACTTATGTATGTATATTTCTTTGTCAAAGCAATTCTTGGAAATAATTATTATTTGTTAGTGTAACAATGTTGAAATGAGTGTCTAGAAACAAAAACATTTTACTTGTACATGATATTTAGAAAATGTGCTAGGAATAGATTTTACTTAATTAGTACATTGATAGAAACAATATTTCTAAGAAAATCGATGTGAAAGACTCCTCACTTTCGATAACAAACTTCTTGAAAAACAAACTTCACAATTAAATAAAGAAAGAAAATAATTTAAAAAATAATGATTATAATAGAATAAAAAATATTCTTCCCTTGTCAATACAAACATATTTTTGATAATAATGTGGAAGAATATAAAAATATAAATTAGTAATACAAACTAGCATAGAACAGAATAATGTGGCTGAACAGTAGGCAACAAAATTTAGATAACGGAATAATTTTTGACTGGCTTAGACAACGATTCAATCATTGCCTAACTTCAGTGCAAAAATTAAGTTCGAAGGGCGGTGATATGTAAGGTGTCAGGCAAATCCAACACCTTCCATGAAAACCCTGACATGATAAGCAAATCCAGTAGTATGTCACATAGCTCCGAATAAATCGTGACATTAAATTAACCAAAGTAATACGAGTAACGAGTGAGCAAATTGAATACCACAGACTAACACAAGAACGCCTAAATGCATGTCACACCTTCCCACCGTGAGACAGACACAGTTCCGAGGGGAGAAACGAGAAAAGAAGCCGAGAGCAGAACCGTGTTAAGTTAGAAGGCCCTACGATAAGGGATGGGCACCCACGTCGCCAGCTAACCCAGGTTCAAACTAGTCAATTTCCTAAAAAACACGCTCAGAGCGTCGTTGGGCGAAAGTGGTAGGGAGACACGATTTAGAACAAACAGACACCACGCAGAATGTTAGGAACCACCTTCTTGGTTGTGGGGTTATTGTACTATCCCCTTCGTTTTAAATAAGGACTGCCGCTTTTAGCGCGCTATTTGTTTAGAAAAAACGTGAATGATGGGGAATAGCTCCAAGGCAGTTACCTTCGGCGATGACCTGTTAAAAATATACATGATTGCTTGACACTTCATATAGCGTAGTTTTTTTTTCTTTTTTTTCTTTTTTTTTTATGTACAGGTGTCAAAACTATTAAAATTAGACTGAATGAAATGACCAGTGATCCGTTGTAGCTGTATTTTTTCATGTCTTTTATAAACCCATACAGCCGATTTCGCAACTTTTGAGGAGTATCTTCTGGTTCAAATATACACGCTATGTCATTGGTTACAGAATGCCACACTGTAACATTTGGCTTGGCTGGGTAAGGATTTCAGTCCAGTACTTCTCTGAATATCATCTACGAGGGGCATTTTGTTGCTTGACATAGTCCGAAAATAGCCGGCCGAAGTGGCCGTGCGGTTAAAGGCGCTGCAGTCTGGACCCGCAAGACCGCTACGGTCGCAGGTTCGAATCCTGCCTCGGGCATGGATGTTTGTGATGTCCTTAGGTTAGTTAGGTTTAACTAGTTCTAAGTTCTAGGGGACTAATGACCTCAGCAGTTGGGTCCCATAGTGCTCGGAGCCATTTGAACCATTTTAGTCCGAAAATAGCAGACTTTAATCGGAAGGTGTACAGTTTGCAACACAGACATGACTTCCATCATTGACGGTTGTCTTTTTATCATTTGACGATGGTTTTCCATCAGTCGAGGAGCGCTGAAATCTTTACGCAGGCACACCAACTGTTACACTGTGCGTTCTGTAACACATGACATAGTATTTATATTTACACCAGAAGATGCAAATCAAACGCTGCGAAACCGATTGTGTGGGTTTGTAAGTGACCTGAACAAATACAGCTACAACGGACAATTGGACATTTCGTTTATCTTCATCTTAATAGTTTAGACACCTTTATTATATAAAAATGTTCACTGTATGAAATGTCAAGCAGACATGTACAACTGTCTTACCTGTGGGTTTGTAAGTGACTTGAACAAATACAGCTACAACGGACAATTGGACATTTCGTTTGGTTTCATTTCAGTAGGTTTAACACCTTTATTTTAAAAAAAATGTTCACTGTATGAAGTGTCAAGCAGTCATATATAACTGTCTTAGCTGTGGTTACCCCAGTTTCAAAATTATCAGTTAAAAAGAATTTTTATCACCTGAGGATGCGTCTTCTAGTGGCGCGAAACTGGTCGTGGCTTTCAACAAAAGTATTCTACAGCCATTGCGGATCATATCTTTCAAATTGTGGAAGTTTGGCTGCGGTTGCCCGCAATTTAAAATAACATACTTCTGTGTAATTATTATCTTTGAATATGCGGGTCATTTCTGCTCGTCTCAGTGTGTATTTCTTTGTCTTCCGTGCAATGCTGTAGCTGTTCTTTCTATGTATGGTTGAAATTTCATAGAGCTATGTTACATTTCAGTGGCATACGGTGCAAAAGTTGCTTTCGTTCTTAAGTCTTACACACCAATGTATAATGATCACAGATAAATTATTACATTACAGTTGCTTCGTATTCTCTAACTGTTGGATAAGAAACAACTTTTTGGGGTGTATGTTTCGAGAGGATAAATTAGTATTTGGGAGTACTTATGAGTTTGTCATCTTATTATTCCGTGAAAGTAATCCCACAGCTGTATGTAATTGGCATACATACACCAAGACTTCGATTTTCGGTAGTTTATGAATCTGTTTCATCTGAACGCTTCACTTTCACTTTTAACTGTCTGCTACTTGTGTGTATTTATGGTTCATAGTGCTGCCAACGGTCGCTGTTTTTTGTTGTTCGTCTTTTGTAAGTGTTGTGGTGTCTACATGTAGTTTGATATTCGTTTCTTACTTTTATGTGTATTTTATAGTGTGCGGCTCCTGCTCGGTGAACGCGGGGGCGGGGATTTTCAGCGAAGAGAGTAATAAATGTAGTTTTTTTATTATTTTAATGACTAGCATGTTCACTGAGTTGTTATTTCTATTGATGCTGTCACGTTCGATGTCAAAGAGCAACAGTCACTCACAGATGGAATTGGTGGCACTAGCGGTGAAAGGTACATAAAGTTTGTAGTGGGAATGCGCGAAACACTGCAATCGCTGTCTTAATGCGGAAACCGAGCAATTTATCTGACGTCCAAACAGCGCAATAATTTGGCTTTCGGGATAAGAGTGGAAGCATAGCCGAAACGGCTAAATTTGTAAACTTTTCGCTTGCCGCCCTGGTTAAAGTATATCGTGCATGACAAAATACAGCTGTTCAAAACCCGTCTCCGAGGCAACGTTGGTACTGGGGACTGATGACCTCAGATGTTAAGTCCCATCGGGCTCAGAGCCATTTGAACCATATGAACAACGGTGGTCCACCGAAGGCCACAGATGACGAGGGCGAACGACGGCTGAAGCGATATGTTCGGACGGATAGAAGTGCAACTGTTGAGAAACTGACCGCCCAGATGAACCAAGAGCCGACCAACAGTTTCTTCTCAACTGTTGCTCAGCGGACGTTGCTGCGTATGTGCCTCCGCAGCAGGCACCTGGTTCGTGCCCCTATGCTGACTGCTGTTCATCGGCGACGGAGGCTGGAATTCGCACCAACACCGCAACTGGACTCCACTGAGTGGCAACAGGTGGCCTTTGCAGATAAATCTCTTTTTATGCACCATCAGATAGAAGGCCGTTGACGTGTCCATCATCAAACGTCTCAAAGCAAACACCCCTCAACAATCGTCAGAAGGGTCCAGGCCGGAGGAGGGAGCGTTATTGTCCGGGAAATGTTTTCCTGGCACTCCCTGGCTAATATCGTGATTCTGGATCAACAGAAGTATGCATCTATTCTTGGGCGCCACGTCCAGTCCCTACGTGCAGTTTTATTTTTCTCGGCACTGACAATGCAGCGAGTCACACAGCCCACAGCGTACGTGCATGGTTCTGAGAGCACCAAAGGCGTTTACATACTCCTCTGGCCACCAAACTCTACAGATTTAAACCCAGTCGAGAAGCTGTGGGCCACCTCGATCGGGTTGTTTGCGCCATGAATCCCCAACGGAGAACCATAGCGCAGCTAGCCACGGCGCTGGTTCAGCATGGCTCCACATCTTTTTCCGTACCTTCCAGAACCTCATTGACTCTTCCTGTACATCCCAGAGCGGGCCGCTCTGCAAAAGTTGATTATTCAGGCTTTTGACATGTGGTAGCGCTAATATGACTGGATAGACCATGGGACAGTTTCCTGTATTGCTACGTGTTTTCTATTGTAATTTTTCCTGTTGCATGTAAGGTAGTTCATGCATTTGTTTTGTGCGCTGTATCAGTTGTTGAATATTTTAACAGGTCCCCAGACTCAATCACTTCAGACATAATGACATCCTAAATTCGGTGGCACGGAAGCACCCTAACCATAGGGCTGTGGTAACAGTAGTAGAGGCACAGTTTAAGTCTCCCAGTATCGTCTGGGATTATTATACGTGACTTACCGCGGCCATGGAAAAAACAGCCTTGTGAAGTAATGCTGAACCCTTTATCGGCCATGTGACTCGAATATTTAGTTTGAAATTCAACAAGAAAAAGAAATATGTAAGACCTGCTGCCCACAAATAGACCTAATATGTTCGACAGTCCCACAAAAGAGACAGAATTAGTGACTATGGTGTTATCGTACTGACGATTGTTCACAAGTGCACACCGGAACTGATGCGAGAAGAAGAAACCGTGCGCATTCATTTTTACTAATAAGTGATCAGGAGCTTTGCGCCATCTCCTCATGTGGGAAATTAAAGTTTCTTTCGCTTATCCCGAGTGGTCTAGGGCGCTGCAGTCATGGACTGTGCGGCTGGTCCCAGCGGAGGTTCGAGTCCTCCCTCGGGCATGGGTGTGTGTGTTTGTCCTTAGGATAATTTAGGTTAAGTAGTGTGTAAGCTTAGGGACTGATGACCTTAGCAGTTAAGTCCCATAAGATTAAAAAAAAAAAGGTTTCTTAAAAACCGTGCCTCAATGCCTTAAGTCATAAATGCTAACAGTCATTGATTACAAACTTTTCTTATCGTACAATAACATATTACAAAATGCAGGTGCTGTCTTTTTAAGTTACAGTGTGCGTTCCATAAATATTGCGACCAATTTTTTTCTGAAGAAACGGTACACGACAGCGTGTTGTAACCGGCTGGGCTAAGTGCAGAGGTGCGTTAGCTTCAAAACGCTCTTTGTCTCATTCGGCTGCGACCTGACGGAGTGTCAGGACGTGCGTTTCCGTCAACCCCGTTTTGAGTTTATGTAACATGGCGCAATGGACCATTCTGTAGAGCAACGGTACGCTATCAAATTTTGCGTTAAACTTGGGAAGTCCTCCACCGAAATGTTTCCATTATTTCATCATCCCTTTGGGAATGATTGCTTGCCCAAATCACAATTTTTCCGATGGCATAAGTCGTTCATTGAGGGCCGAGAGGCGATCACCGAAGAACCTCGCAGTGGACGGCCATCAACCGCACAAGTCGACGAAAATGTGACACGTGTGCTCGATTGTTTGAACTCTGACACATGGCTGAGCCTTCAATTGATAGCACAAACTCTAAACATGTCAAAAACAACCGTTTTCCGCATTGGGTGACCTAAGATTTGAATATGAGAAAGGTGTGTGCCAAACTCGTCCCAACAGTGTTACACAAGCACATGCGAGTGCTTCGGTGCCGAGAAATGTTGGAAATGTGTGAAAATGATCCTCATTTTTTAAACTCAGTTATTACTGGTGATGAGTCGTGGATTTTTGAGTACGACCCTGAGACAAAAGGCAGAGTTCAGAGTGGGACACCCCATCGTCGCCCCGCCCCGAGAAGGCACGCATGAGCAAGTCCAGGATCAAAACCATGCTCATTGTCTTCTTTGGCGTCAGAGGCATTGTCCACCACGATTTAGTACCTACCGGGACTACAGTGAACTCAGTTTTCTACTTGGAAGTGCTCAAAAGACTGAAAAGGAGGGTCTCGCGCTGCCTAAGCGACATCAGGGACACGTGGAAAGTTCACAACGACAACCCGCCGAGTCACAGCGCCTTCATTGTCAACGACTTGGTGGCCGGGACCAAGATCCCATTGGTTCCTCAGCCTCCCTACAGTCCTGACCTGGCTCCCGCTGACTTTTTGTTTCCTCGGTTAAAAGGAGTCATGAAAGGAAAACATTGGGACACGATTGAAAGCATCCAGTCGCATGTTATATCAGCTCTAAAGGACATTCCGGAAAAGGCATTCCAGGTTGCCTTCAGGGCTTGGAAACACCGCCTCCAGAGGTGTATCGACGCAAGAGGGCGCTATTTTGAAACTTTTTTATTATTTGTACGAATATATTCAATAAACGATTTTTTATGAATTTGGTGGCATTAATTATGGAACGCACCTTGTACTTAAGTGGCATGAGTTCGATTGAGATACATGGCTGGCCTCTGACAAGCAAAAGAAACAAAATTGCTTATTTAAACACATTTGCCGTATCTGTGCTCTAGGGGCTAACGTCTTCTATAAATAATCAAAACGTCCTGGGTCCCAGGTTCGATCCCAGTCATCATTTAAATTTTGAATAAAGATTATCATTAGTGGCGATCTAAGAAGCACCCTCGTTCTACCAAAGGCATTGTGAAAAGGGGGAGAGAGAGAGAGAGAGAGAGAGAGAGAGAGAGAGAGAGAGAGAGGGTTTCAGAGCAAACTCTTGCACTTGGGGTGGGTAACTGCCCCTAAGAGATTGAAGATTCAGCAGTGTTCATCAGCTTGAGGTGCGGAAGGCAGTGGACACTACTGCTGAAAGGTGGCTACACTGAGCCACTGCGCCAGAGATTGCGCCAAAGAGTATTATTAAGCCGCCTCCACAGTGCTTGTCGAGAACTCGTAGAAGTCAGTGCCTGTTAAGAACTCGTAGAAGTCAGTGCCTGTCGAGGTCTCGTGGTAGTCTGTGCTGAGATGTTGTAGCAGAGAGTGTTTGTTGAGATGTGCTATTAGGCAGTGGTTGCTGAGATGTGATATTGGAGAGTTCTGGTTGAGATATAATGTAAGGATTAGAGTGATTTTCATCAATATAAATGAGGTAATTAACTCAGTTTGTTTTTATTTTAGTGTCCTAAATAATGCGTCATTACAGGTTCAGTCAACAAAGCATCTGGCGTGTGTTCTTGTATTAGAGTGTAATTCTACTTTCCTTGAGCAATTATAGTATTTGTAATTTTCTTTTATCACGTCAGTAAAATTGGTATAAAAAAAATTCTTGTCTTGTTGAAGAAGAACCGTGCCAGATGTGCGTTGAGTCATACTTCCACATACAGAACAGTTATACTTATGCTTTGGTTTTGTAGGTTTTATAGTTGCTGGGGACTTAATTAATTAACTGCGTTTACGAAAATTTTCTTTCATTGTTTGTTGTTATTCTATGCAGTCAGATTGCGTAATAATACTAGTCAGGGCCAACCGATTACGAGACACAGCGTAATCGGACATACAGCTACGAAAAAACTAAAAATATTTTCAATCTTATATTTAATTAAGCCCCCATGCACTGCATTAAAGACACAAGTGGTGTGTTCACAGGACATATTGCGTGCAATTGAAAAACTGTAATGATGATCTCTGCATCGAGAAGAGATTCAGGACTAGTCCCGCATCTTGATGTCCGGGAGGGGGCTGCCAAGGGGGAGGTAACCACGAGAAGAAGATCGAATGACAGATGAAGGGGCAAAATCCTACCAGATGGAGCCTGGGAAGTCAGAAGTTTGAATGTAAAGCGAAGTTAGGAAGTCGGAAAAGAGAAATACAAAGATACAATCTGTGTAGAGTAGTGATTAGTGAAGTTAGCTAGAAAGAATATATGGATTTCTGGTGAGACGAAAAAAGGTTTACATCAATAGCATCAAAAAATGGTATAGCGACAGCAAGTTTCGTTATGAAGAGGGAGGTACGGCGGAGACTGAGTTACTGTGAAAGGTTCAGAGATATGGTCGTTCTCATTAGAATCGACAGCAAACCAACACCATCACTAATAGTTCAGTTTGTTTAATCAACATTTTCACAACTCATTTTTATTTCTTCTACATTTGTATTACTACGCTTGCTAGTTTTGGCAGAACTGGTGTGAAGATGATTGTGTACCCAGTATCGACTACAAACATTGGTATCTTTGGGGGTTTGAAAGAATCATGCTTTGGAGCGCTACCGGACAAGGCCCAGTGAGAGTGTAGCTCACTACCGAGTTCAACTGAACGTAGCTTTGGAATCGTTATACTGTGGTGTGGACTGCAGATAGACGAGGATGTGCCGGCTGTTGAATGCGGTTTGCCGCTGGATTCCAGGTTGGTGAGATGGTGTTTCGTTGTTGGGATTATCCGCAGGGATTTCGTATCTGCAAAGCTCTTTCGTTTATCATTCGTGATCTACTTGCCTTTTATAGTCAAATTTTCACTGTTTCACGTTGGGGAATTGGTATGAGCAGCGCAAGCGTACTTAAGTTCCACCCGATGCCACACACGTGTTGGGTCTTTGTGAGGTCAGAAGCTACGAGGCTAAGTACAGAATCCGACTTTATCCACTTAATGCGAAGAGTATTACCTCCAATTTAATCACTCTTCTCCCCAGTTTAGCTTATTAAATGCTTTGTGTCACTTACGGATACGTTCTTCAGATGATGAAAACGTATTTCCATTTGCCCAACACGTGGCGTTTTGTGCACTAATAGGGTATTTAGTTGGTTCACATTCTTTCATAATTCAATTACCAGTACAATGATGCACAAATATTCTCTCTGTAGTTTGATTTCCCTGGTTATTTATATTTTATTTAACCCCATTATTCAGCGGACATTTTACAATCGCACAATACAATAAACAACATTTGGCTGCGTTGTTTGATTCATTCTCCTATTATCACATAATACTTTCACTTCAATGATAGTGCCTTCTATTCCGAATATTACGTATCCCGTTCTATACACGTGTTTTACTGCAAACAAGATGAGTATGAAGCTGGTTCTAGCTCCAGAGGTCTAATACTATACGTGATTCTACAGAAGTATATAAGTTCATGATTCACATTAGACTGTTATAATCACAAATCGGAGATTACACCCTCACTGCAGGTTGATCGACTGTAAGTGCCGGCCGCGGTGGTCTAGCGGTTCTACGCTCTCAGTCCGGAACCGCGCGACTGCTCCGATCGCAGGTTCGAATCCTGCCTCGGGCATGGATGTGTGTGATGTCCTTAGGTTAGTTAGGTTTAAGTAGTTCTAAGTTCTAGGGGACTGATGACCACAGATGTTAAGTCCCATAGTGCTCAGAGCCATTTGAACCATTTGACTGTAAGTCGAGCTGCTAAAACATATTCCCTGGAATATGTGTGTGTTCAGTTTAATGAGCTACGTCTACTGTTTACCGTCGCACTATTAACGTAGTTTTGAACTGCACAGATTACTTTCATATCTCATGACAAAGTCAGATTGCGTTCGTTAATTAATAATGTGGCTCATAACTTTATTTATCTTAGGGCAGAGTTTTTACAAATCAGGGCATGTTGGAATTTACTTGCGCTGGGAGTCCAATTTTAAACAGAACAGTAACCTTACGAGATATACATGCTGACGCCGCAGGCAGAAGATAAAGAGATAGAGAAAGGATATAAAATGTGTAAGTCAGTACTTAAAGGTAATATAATAATGGGGATTTCAAACTCAGTAGAAGGGGAAGAAATAGAAGAAAGATTTACGGTAGAGCCCGCATCTCGTGGTCGTGCGGTAGCGCTCTCGCTTCCCACGCCCGGGTTCCCGGGTTCGATTCCCGGCGGGGTCAGGGATTTTCTCTGCCTCGTGATGGCTGGGTGTTGTGTGCTGTCCTTAGGTTAGTTAGGTTTAAGTAGTTCTAAGTTCTAGGGGACTTATGACCACAGCAGTTGAGTCCCATAGTGCTCAGAGCCATTTACGGTAGAATATGGGCAAAGTGGTATGAAACAGAGAGTAAATTATTAGTTGAGTCCCGAAATAAATATTACCTAGAAATAAAAAACATTCTGTTCAAAAATCATACGAGGAGAATGTATACTTGAAAAAGGCCCAGGGACACAGGAAGATCCCAGCAGGATTTCATCATGATCAGACAGAGATTCCCTAATCAGATACTGGATTGCAAGGAGTGCCCAGGAGCAGATACAGTCTCAGGTTGTTGATGATGAAAAGTAGACTGACGTTTAAGAGAACAGTCCACAAGAATCACTGTGCAAAGAAGTGGGATACTGAAATACTGAGGAATGATGCGACACGTTTGAAATTTTCTAAGTGTAGATACTGAAATAATGAATACCACAGAAGGTAGTTAAGTTGCAGAGAAGGTGACGTCCCTAAAAACGGCAATCACAGAAGTTGCAAAGACAAACATAGATACAAGGAAGGTAAAGGGTAAGAAACCTTGAGTAACAGAAGAATTACTTCAACTAATCGAAGAAAGGAGAAAATGCAAAAATGTTCTGGAAAATTCAGGAATACATCAATGTGAGTTACTCAGGAACGAAATAAATAGGAAATTTAGAGAAGCAGTGACAAAATGGCTGCAGGAAAACTACAAATAAATCGAAAAAGGAGGAGGAGCTTACGGGCGCTCAACACCGAATCGAAAAAGAAATGGTGTTCGGAAGGAATGATTCAGAATATAGAATATCAGAACAAACTTTCCTGAAATTAAAAGAAATGACAGCAGAATTAAGAGCGCAAAAGGAATCTAGGTCCCGAACTCAGTTCGCTTTTAAACAACGTTTCACAGCTTCTACTATGCTGAACTTGATTAGTTAAGATGGTTCCCATGAAAGTTAATAAGTCTAAAAGTCGCTGACTGAGCCATAACAGGCCATTTCATAACTATCAAAGATAACCAAATAACTCTCAGCTCACTGACTATAATGCACCTCCTAACTAAAATAATCTCAAAGTGCCACGCCTCCTTTAGTCAGCTTCTGCTTGACACAGATGCTTCAATGCTGAGTGAATATAGACTATGTGATCAAAAGAATCCGGACACCCCCAAAAACATACGTTTTTCATATTAGGTGCATTGTGCTGCCACCTACTGCCACATACGCCATATCGGCGACCTCAGTAGTCATTAGACATCGTGCGAGAGAGAATGGGGTGCTCCGAGGAACTCACGGACTTCGAACGTGGTCAGGTGATTGGATGATAAGCGAGATTTTCACAGTCCTAAACATCTCTAGGTCCACTGTTTCCCGTGTGATAGTGAAGAGGAAATGTGAAGGGACACGTACAGCATAAAAGCGTACAGGCCTACCTCGTCTGTTGACTGACAGAGACCGCCGACAGTTGTAGAGGGTCGTAATGTGTAATAGGCAGACAGCTATCCAGACCATCACACAGGAATTCCAAAATCCATCAGGATCCACTGCAAGTACTATGACAGGCAGGAGGTGAGAAAACTTGGATTTCATGGTCGAGCGGCTGCTCATAAGCCACACATTACGCCGGAAAATGCCAAACAACGCCTCGCCTGGTGTTAGGAGCGTAAACATTGGAGACAGAACAGTGAAAAAACGTTGTGTGGAGTGACGAATCACGTCACACAATGTGGCGATCCGATGGCAGGGTGTGGGTATGGCGAATGCCCAGTGAACGTATCTGCCAGTGTGTGTAATGCCAACATTAAAATTCGGAGGCGGTGGTGTTATAGTGCACCCCTTGTTGTTTTGCGTGTCGCTATCACAGTACACGCCTACAATGATGTTTGAAGCACCTTATTGCTTCCCATTGTTGAAGAGCAATTCAGGGATGGCGATTGCATCTTTCAACACGATCGAGCTCCTCTTCATAATGCACGGCCTGTGGCGTAATGGTTACACAACAGCCGGCGGGAGGGGCCGTGCGGTTCTAGGCGCTACAGTCTGGGGCCGAGCGACCGCTACGGTCGCAGGTTCGAATCCCGCCTCGGGCATGGATGTGTGTGATGTCCTTAGGTTCGTTAGGTGTAAGTAGTTCCAAGTTCTAGGGGACTGATGACCTCAGAAGTTGAGTCCCATAGTGCTCAGAGCCATTTTTTTTTTGTTACACAACAATTACATCCCCATAACAGACTGGCCTGCACAGAGTCCTGACGTGAATCCTTTACAATAAATACCTCTGAGATGTTTCGAAACGCTGACTTCGTGCCAGGCTTCACCGACCGACATCGATACCCTTCCTCAGTGCAGCACTCCGTGAAGAATGGGCTGCCATTCCCCAAGAAATTTCCATCACCTAAATGAACGTATGCCTCCGGAAGTGGAAGCTGTCATCAAGGCTAAGGGTGGACCAACACCATATTGAATTCCAGCATTACCGCTGGAGGGCGCCAAGAATTTTTAAGTCATTTCAGCCAGGTGTCCAGATACTTCCGATCGCATAGTATATACACTCCTGGAAATTGAAATAAGAACACCGTGAATTCATTGTCCCAGGAAGGGGAAACTTTATTGACACATTCCTGGGGTCAGATACATCACATGATCACACTGACAGAACCACAGGCACATAGACACAGGCAACAGAGCATGCACAATGTCGGCACTAGTACAGTGTATATCCACCTCTCGCAGCAATGCAGGCTGCTATTCTCCCATGGAGACGATCGTAGAGATGCTGGATGTAGTCCTGTGGAACGGCTTGCCATGCCATTTCCACCTGGCGCCTCAGTTGGACCAGCGTTCGTGCTGGACGTGCAGACCGCGTGAGACGACGCTTCATCCAGTCCCAAACATGCTCAATGGGGGACAGATCCGGAGATCTTGCTGGCCAGGGTAGTTGACTTACACCTTCTAGAGCACGTTGGGTGGCACGGGATACATGCGGACGTGCATTGTCCTGTTGGAACAGCAAGTTCCCTTGCCGGTCTAGGAATGGTAGAACGATGGGTTCGATGACGGTTTGGATGTACCGTGCACTATTCAGTGCCCCTCGACGATCACCAGTGGTGTACGGCCAGTGTAGGAGATCGCTCCCCACACCATGATGCCGGGTGTTGGCCCTGTGTGCCTCGGTCGTATGCAGTCCTGATTGTGGCGCTCACCTGCACGGCGCCAAACACGCATACGACCATCATTGGCACCAAGGCAGAAGCGACTCTCGTCGCTGAAGACGACACGTCTCCATTCGTCCCTCCATTCACACCTGTCGCGACACCACTGAAGGCGGGCTGCACGACGTTGGGGCGTGAGCGGAAGACGGCCTAACGGTGTGCGGGACCGTAGCCCAGCTTCATGGAGACGGTTGCGAATGGTCCTCGCCGATACCCCAGGAGCAACAGTGTCCCTAATTTGCTGGGAAGTGGCGGTGCGGTCCCCTACGGCACTGCGTAGGATCCTACGGTCTTGGCGTGCATCCGTGCGTCGCTGCGGTCCGGTCCCAGGTCGACGGGCACGTGCACCTTCCGCCGACCACTGGCGACAACATCGATGTACTGTGGAGACCTCACGCCCCACGTGTTGAGCAATTCAGCGGTACGTCCACCTGGCCTCCCGCATGCCCACTATACGCCCTCGCTCAAAGTCCGTCAACTGCACATACGGTTCTCGTCCACGCTGTCGCGGCATGCTACCAGTGTTAAAGACTGCGATGGAGCTCCGTATGCCACGGCAAACTGGCTGACACTGACGGCGGCGGTGCACAAATGCTGCTCTCTTGAGAGTAAATCGAGCAGACGTATAGTTGTGACGACCACGGCGGACAGAGCCATCACACCGACGTCATCTCAGACGCCGTCGCAATCTGTTCCACCGCGCGACCGTGGCGCTGGGCGCGGACGGCGGAGGGAGCGCGCCGCGGGCGGAGGGTATTTAAATCAGCCGCCGCCGCGACCGAACCCAGTTCCCTCTGAGCAGCCATAGCGTACGGATCTCCGTGCCGGCACGTTCACAGGAGCTCAGTCCGTCAGTTCACCTGATGATGGCGACATGTTTGATCCCCGAAATATTGTGCCCGTTGGACACTGTAGACCGGCAGCATACCCGTGGATATTTTGATTATCAAATACGCCGGGAGAAACTCAAGAATCACATCATACACCTTTACGGGGAGGAGATGTATCGCAGCATGAAGAAATTTGAAAAGTTGCGCCACCGTAGATGTCGTTTGCTAAGTACTCTTGCCTTTCTAAAGAGATGTCGTTCCGAGAATGTTGTTCCAAATTTTGCTAAGGTTATGCATCACATCGATTCTGCAGCAGCTAAGAGAATCAAGAAACGAGCCAGCCTCGCATTGGTACGTGAGAGAGTGCAATTCACCCGCCGGAGCCTTGAGTTTATCTCACAGGACTTACTCAAACTACATTTGCAACTGGCTAGTAAGTTCACTTCTTGTTCCTGGGATTGGATTGATGGTGTCACCTGGGTGTCAGCTGATTCCGCCCATAAGAAGGCTACAGGACGTCAAACAGCTAAGTTCTCACGTCTCCTTGACAAACCATCCCTGCAGGTTCCGTGCAAGACTGTCATCAATTTGAGTGGCATGGTGTTGAGTGATGATGCGGTCTCAGTTTTGCAGAAAGGTCTCAACTTCGCTCCCACCCCCAAGTTCACTCCGGTCGCAGAAATTGTTAGTGCTGTTGAACAAGTTGCAGCTCGACTTCCGCCAGAATCAGCCGAGGAAATACGTCGTGAAACTTGTCGTGCGTTGACGAAATCCAAGCCGATGAAGTCAAATATCAGCAGTAAAGAGAGGGCGGCCATTCGTGATCTGAGGGAGCGCTCTGAAATTGTTGTCTTACCGGCTGACAAAGGCAATGCTACAGTTGTTGTCTCCCATAAGGACTACACTGATAAGATGCAGAGCCTGCTAAATGACGATTCCTACCGGAAGATCAGCGTTGACCCTACAAAGAAGGTGGAGAACAAGACGAGGGCGCTTCTCAAGGACGCAGATTTACCGGAGGGTGACGCTAAGAAATTGTTACCCCAAGGTCCGGTACCGCCTAGACTGTATGGACTCCCGAAGGTTCACAAAGATGGGGTACCATTACGTCCCATTGTCAGCAACATCAGGGCACCTACATATTTGTTGGCCAAATACCTGACGGGAATATTAAGTCCTTATGTGGGTAAATGCCCTCATCACATCCGTAATTCCGTGGATTTTGTTAAACGCCTTGATAGCTTCAGGTTGGATGAGTCAGATATCATGGTGAGTTTTGACGTCGTTTCCTTGTTTACGAGGGTACCCCTGCGAGAGTCACTAGAATTGATTAGTCAGAAGTTTGACGAGAAGACCACTGAACTTTTTAGGCATGTCTTGACTTCCACGTATTTTCTTTTTAATGGAGAATACTACGAACAAACGGAGGGAGTCGCCATGGGTAGCCCACTCTCACCGGTGGTAGCGAATTTGTACATGGAGAACTTCGAGGAGGAAGCCCTGTCGTCATCCGTATGGAAACCTACTTGCTTTTTCCGTTACGTGGACGACACGTTCGTCATTTGGCCACATGGTATGGATAAACTCCTTGACTTCCTTACACATCTAAACTCCATACACCCCAACATCAAATTCACTATGGAGACTGAAACGGAGTGTAAATTACCTTTCCTTGACGTCTTGGTCAAGAGAAGGGCTGACGGAACCCAAGGTCATGGGGTGTATCGGAAGGCTACGCACACTGATCTGTATTTGCATGCAGACAGCTGCCACCACCCTTCACAGAGGAATGGGGTACTTAAAACTCTAGTACATAGGGCGCGCACTATCTCTGATGCAGAGAGTCTACCCCAGGAATTGGAACATCTGAGAATTGTATTTCGAAAAAATGGGTACTCAGAGTGGCAGATTCAACGTGCTCTCCGCCCAACCACTGCAGCACAACCTGTTGAGATGGATGAAGTCACGAGGGAGGAGGTAGGCACTGCATTTATTCCATACACAGGCGCACTCTCGGGGAAAATCGCCCGCATTCTGAAGAAACACCGGGTCGGAACTGTGTTTTGTCCTCCAAATAAAACTCGTGCACTGGTGGGGAGCGCTAAAGATGACCTCGGTTTGAGGAAGGCCGGCGTGTACCAGATTCCGTGTCAATGTGGCAAGTCGTATATTGGTCAGACGATGCGTACCGTCGAGGATCGATGCCGTGAACACCAGAGGCACACTCGACTGATGTATCCGAGCAAGTCGGCGGTCGCTGAACATTGTTTGTCGGAAAATCACGCCATGGAGTATGACCGCACGAGGATTCTGGTACAGACGTCGAGATACTGGCACAGCGTTGTTAGAGAGGCCATCGAAATTCGCAGCAATGACGACCTCATAAACCGTGACTGTGGCTATAATCTTAGCAGGGCTTGGGAACCAGCGATCGGGTTTATCAAGAGTAAATCGAGCAGACGTATAGTTGTGACGACCACGGCGGACAGAGCCATCACACCGACGTCATCTCAGACGCCGTCGCAATCTGTTCCACCACGCGACCGTGGCGCTGGGCGCGGACGGCGGAGGGAGCGCGCCGCGGGCGGAGGGTATTTAAATCAGCCGCCGCCGCGACCGAACCCAGTTCCCTCTGAGCAGCCATAGCGTACGGATCTCCGTGCCGGCACGTTCACAGGAGCTCAGTCCGTCAGTTCACCTGATGATGGCGACATGTTTGATCGCCGAAATATTGTGCCCGTTGGACACTATAGACCGGCAGCATACCCGTGGATATTTTGATTAACTTGTGAATGTTTGATGAAAAACTGCCGTTCTTGATCATTGCGCTATATGCTCCAGTCTGTCATGGCAATTTTTCATCTGTGTGCGTCAGTCATTTTGCATCCTGCTCTATGTGACAAACGATGGAAAATTTAACTGTAAGAAAAGTGTGAATGGCACACTCATATATGTTAATTCAGTGCCTCGCTTCCCAGAATGCTATCTCAATAAATTGTATCTCATGATATGCCTTTTCAAGAGCACATACAGATTATCACTCATAAAACCTATCGAAATTAGGCACTAGAATACAGGGAAACGAATTTGGCAAAATCTGTTATGTCGAACATACAAGGTCCGTCCTCAGCCAATTGGAAAATGTGAATGTTACGTGACACGAAAGCAGTGCATTTGTTCCAGGATATACGAAACTGCCAAGACGCCTAAGTGAAAGTTTCATAGTTTCTGCGATATGATTGGCGCTCTGGCACTTCATTTGTGTTTTAATGACAGTATTTATACAGTAGACACTAAAGGTGATATAATGTGAAGGCCTATAAATTTACAAAACACAAACTGTTTCACTGTTTGTTGTACTGTTTCATTTGTTTCGAAACAGTTATTACGTTTCAGTTTACCCATCTCTACTCTTAAACATATACTTATTTGCTTCGACATACAAGAACTTAATTGCAATCATAGTTTCTACCTTTTTTACTTCCTCATACCGTCGCTGACACTTGCAATATTGTTATTATCAGATACGCTTGCAAAGTCTCACTGTGAGAGAGTTTAAAGCTGATTATGAAACGATATGCAATGACAAATATGTTCCTTTCTTTTCTTAAGCAATGCAAAATACCGTTCTAATGTCTTTATAAAGGAATGCAAAATACAGCTCTCATGACTTTATAATCCTCTACGTAATACTATGTTAAAATGCTGTTTTCACATTGTAACATCCGCTCTACCATGAATATTACGATCTGAGAATTCCACGTGTAATAGCGGCCATCGACTGTGATTCATACGCGGTCAGTACCAAGGTACATGGACTTAGTTTTCTTATTTTATCGCTGCTCATCTTCAATTTTTTTACACCGTTCATCTGTGTCTCGGCAGCGCATCGCGAGTTCACTCCGCTTCCTCTTTCTACAGCTCAAGTAACAAACCGTGGCTACTAGACCGTCCGTTGTAAGAATCATTTGAATGTTCAGTTTTGTTAGGTAATGTTGCATATTAGCCATGTTCAGCAGCTATTATTGTAACTGTGTACAGAACAAGTGAAAGAGTCACTTTTATAAAAATGAAGATAATTGGTCGTTTTCCGTCTCCTTATTGTAGTGATTGGTAGAACTACATTTTATTAAAGTGAAGGTAATTAGTCGCTTTACGTCTCCTTGTTGTAGCGATTATTAGGACTAACCTTACTCATTTCTGGTGAATTTTTACGTTCTATAATCCGAAAATGGCTCTTTCATCCGCTGTACGAGGTCAGAGCTAAGCCATTGAGGCAAGCGATTGGGATGTAAAATGAAAACCGTATGTACTTCAACACTACTTGTGTGTGTGTGTGTGTGTGTGTGTGTGTGTGTGTGTGTGTGTGTGTGTGTGTGTGTCCGGAAAAGGGTATCATTAAATACATGGCACGCATTATTATTATTGTTACTGTTATTGTTTTTATTATTATTATCATCTTATAAACAGGACACCACAACACACTGCAAAACAAAGATGGTCGCAGTGTAGATATCGCTGGATTATTCAACTGCTCACCTGGCTTTGAACTCGCCGAACTGGATGCTCTTTGATGCTAGTGCACTGTTTCTGTCTTTTACGTTGGCTGGACCACCCAATGATAGTTGCTATCTTATGAGTAGAAGAATTAATTAACAAAGTCCAAAATAAATTTCTGCTGCTGCTCTTACTTGTAACCTAGATGCTGTAAAATTTTGTAACTGCTTAAGACTGGGTTACACCAGGATGAAATGTTGCGAACATCGTTTTGCACCCTCAACAGTGCTCATTGCGTAACTATGTATTTAAGTGTCGAGCTGTCTTTTTTATTAGTGATCTCTTTTAAAATATAGGAAGCTAAGTTTTGAAAATGATTCAAAGTTCAGTACAAACAATAGTTCTCAGCCTTCACGCGCAACATAGTGCATAATACAGGCAAAAATCAGTCTCTACTGTGTCCAACAAAACAGAAAAAAAAGATCAGAATGTTACCAGGAGAAGTCACAGTATGATTGCGTTTTCATCATGAGATTGCTTCTGAATCTATGCCGCTCATTTTATTAATGGCTTCAGCTCCCGACGTCTTCTGCATTGTATCCTGGCAAAACTTCTCTCTTGTCATTTATTGGTTCTTGTTTTTCACCTTTGCTTTGGTTTTCACCTCTTCCGATATGCTGTGTCGAATTTCAGAATTAGTTTTATTCTCAAAATTTTGGTAAACTGTTGCCGACCAGGTTGGCCAAGCGGTTATAGACGCTACAGTTTGGAACTGCACGACCGCTACGGTCGCAGGTTCGAATCCTACCTCGGGCATGGATGTGTGTGACGTCCTTAGGTTAGTTAGGTTTAAGTAGTTCTAAGTTCTAGGGGACTGATGACCTCAGAAGTCAAGTCCGATAGTGCTCAGAGCCATTTGAACCATTTTTTTTTCTTTGTTGCAACAAAGACGAAGCATGATGACTAACTGAAACCCTCAGCTGCCGACAGGTGTTGTTGATATACCTCGATGTGGACAGCTGAAAATTTGTGCCCCGACCGGGACTCGAACCCGGGACCTCCTGCTTACATGGCAGACCCTCTATCTATCTGAGCCACCGAGGACACAGATGAATAGCGCGACTGCAGGGATTTATCCCTTGCACGCTTCCCGTGAGACTCACATTCCCAACCGCCCACAATTCTACATATGTAATGTACCTAATAGACATTTGCCCATTCACTCATTACTCGCGCACACTTTGGCGATTCCCGTAAGAGTTTGGGCAACCTGTGCGCATTCACACAGACGAAAGTCAATGGCTGGGTAGCCTTTAACTATATATATATATGAAGACAGTAACTGTTCCCAGGGAAAAGCTGCACGGTCAACAACAGTAATCTGTTCTTTCGAGAACAGTTACTGTCTTCATATACATAAAGATGAAGCAGTCATGTTCTAGCAAGCTCTTATTTCTTCTCATCCCCTCACGTTGTTACTGCATGCTCAATCTCCATAAAACGTCTTCGTGGCCTTCTTAAATTTCTTTGCTTTCAACGGGAACGCAAACTGTTCGGCCTTCCATAAAATAATCAACTTCCCACTAATTTACTTCGCACTTCCGTCGGTCCAGCCATTCATGTACGTGTCCCAAGCAAGTCTCTATCAATTGTTTCTTCTGTAATTGCAATTTCTTTTTCCATAGATTATGCGTTCCGTGCTGGACTAAAGCTCCAGATTACACAGAAGTTAGGAATAATTGCATTGATAAAATAATATTGCAAATTCATACATTTTCCTTACATTTTCATTTTTGTTAAGATATGAAATCAATAAAATAAATTAAAATTACTGGCCAAACACAAATTTACTGTACATTTGTGCAAAATGTCAGACTGGTGAGGGGCCTGTTATATGATTAAGAAGGAGCCGAATATTTGTGCTTCATGCGATTCCATTGTTAAAGGATGAATAGAGAGCAGACAGTTGAAAAATTCATATTGGAGGCCTCTGTGAGGGGGAGAACTTGTCTGATGTGGTAGAAGAAGAAATGTGAGTGAATATAGAAAATATATGGGATCCAACAGTAAGAGTGTAGCAGAATTTTGGACGACTTGTGATCAAATAAGGCAGCGAGGATGGGCAATATTTCCTCGAAGAATCTAAAATAATTGAGGTAAGTGGCAACCAAACTGTTATTAATGTTGGTCTGTAGTCTGAATAAATGCCATCAGACTTTCGGGAAAACATCATACCAAGGGCAAATAAATGTTAAAATAATCAATCAGCAAACACCTCATGCAGTCAAACTTCTGGCAAGAATAATAAACAAAATAATGAATATGAGAACTTAGGGTCTATTAGATGACTATCGTTTGGCTTTCGGAAAGGTGAAGGCATCAGAGAGGCAGTTCTGACGTTTGTATTGATATTGGTATCAAGATTTTTAAAAAAATTAAGGCTATTTCGTAGTATTTGCCGACCCAGAAAAAGCAGTCGGCGAGTCAAAATGGTTCAAGTGGGTATCCTGTGTAAAACAGTAGTAAGCTGTGCGGGAAAGCGATTAACATACAGCATGTACAAGAATCAAAAAAGGACAATAAGAATATTAGACCAAGAAGTGCTCGAACTGAAAATGACGCTAAGACAGAAACGCAGTCTTTCGCCTCTACTGTTCGATCTGTACATCGAAGACCCAGTGACAGAAGTAACAGAAAGGTTCAAGAAAGGGATTGAAATTCAGGGTGAAAGGATATCATTGATAAGATTCAATGATGACATTACTTACCAGTGAAAGTGAAGAACTGCAAAAGCTGCTGAATGGAATGAACAGTCCAGCACACACTATGAACTCAGAGTAAACCGAATAAGACGAAAGCAATGAGGAATAGAAGAAGTGAGAGTAGCGATAGAATTGGAGACCATGAAATAGATATTAAACTACCTGGGAAGAAGAAAAAAAGACACATGACGAACGAAGAAGGAAGGAAATCAAAAGTGGAGTAAAATGTATTGCTGTGGTAGCCATAATATTCGCTCCCGGGTCTCACTTCATTATTGATAAAGACAATTTTAGCTGTCGGAAGAGGTGCAGTGAGGCACAGAACATTTTCAAATCGTTCAAATGGCTCTGAGCACTATGGGACTCAACATCTGAGGTCATCAGTCCCCTAGAACTCAGAACTACTTAAACCTAACTAACCTAAAGACATCACACATATCCATGTCCGAGGCAGGATTCGAACCTGCGACCGCAGTGGTCGCGCGGTTTCAGACTGTAGCGCCTAGAACTGCTTGGCCACACCGGCCGGTGAACATTTTCATTTATTTATATCTCTTGATTAATAATTAACATTTTATTGGCAATCGTAGTAGAGATACTCTCATTAGTGATAGATTCTTTTCATAACCATTTTCCTTGGACAACTTTAGCGTTAAAAAGTTCAAGCAAAGCACTTCGTGCGTCTTCGGCTCGCGCCAACAATCTACACCGAACAAAGTGTTTCGGGCTGACCGGTCGAATTTGCACTGTTGAGATTAGTTGCGAGCAGTAAAAGTAATTATCTTAATGGGCAGCAACTCTGTGAACAATGAAGAGAGGAGCAGTGTAATTAGAAAGTTTATTTTGATGTCTAATATATGCAAAGCATCTTATGCACAAGTGTTCGAACTGCTACGTACTGTAACTGTGTTACGTTGATTATATTATTTGTTAGCAGTTTATGGCTTTCTACGCTACATGCCTTTCGCATCCCATATGAAATTCGATCATTCATTTAGCAGCGTAGTGAGACATAGCCTATTCGCTAGTAAGTTTCTTACAGCCTCGCCTGAGGAAATATGTACCTACCACCTGAGTGCTACTTTCGCCCAGCGACAGGGACACCTATAAAAGACATCAGCTGGGTGGACATCTTAGAATCTATATGCCGTGTGTTGATGCGGTAGAGTAGAACTAGGCACCCAGACTTCCTGTATTCACAGGCACTTGTAATCTGTGGTGACACAGAGGACGGTATATACAGGACGCCGTTTGCGCTGAACACAGACTGCCGTCACATTCAGTTGCAAAAGTATATTTTCTAATAGCTTTTCATGCCATACTGTTTCGCCGTAACAGGCTAGCATATTCCACTATGCCATTACTGGTCAAATGGTTCATCACACACACACATCACACACATCCATGCCCGAGGCAGGATTCGAACCTTCAACCGTAGCGGTCGCTCGGTTCCAGGCGACTTTAACCTGCCATATATTTACAGGGATGTCTATGGATTCATTGCGGGGGTACAGGCAGACAGTCATGTGTAGTACTTCTGAACATGTTTTCTGAAAACATGTCTGGAGCAGCTAGCTCAGCAGCCTACAACTAATGGAAATATCTTAGACCTTGTGGCTGCAAATAGGTGAGACCTTATCGTCAATGTCAATATAGAAACGGGTATTAGTGATCATATTGTCATTATAGCAACTACGATTACGAAAGTTAATAAATCAGTTAAGAAGGCTAGGAGAATGTTTCTGCTACTCGGAGCAGATAAGCAGTTATTAACATCTCACTGAGACAATAAATTGACATCACTTAGGTCCAGTAAGATAGGTGTAGAGGAATTATGGGCAAAGTTTAAGCAGACTGTAAATCGTGGTCTGGAGGTCATGTACCTAATAAGTGGGAAAAAAAATGAAATGGTCGTGTGGCATTTCTGGCCACTTCGGTATGGATGACATAGTAATAAGCGTACCTGGCGTAGAGAAAAAACTGAAGGTTCTGCAGGCAACTAAATCACCAGGTCCGGATGGAATCCCAGTTCGATTTTACAGAGAGCACTCCACGGCATTGTCCCCTTATCTAGCTTGCATTTGTCGTTAATCTCTCGCCCAGCGCAACGTCGAAAGCGACTGCAAAAAGCGCCGATGACTCCAATATATAAGAAAGGTAAAAGAACGGACCCGCAAAGTTACAAACCATATCCCTAACTTCTGTTTGTTGTAGAATCCTTGAACATATTCTCAATTCGAATATAACAAATTTTCTTGAGATTGAAAAGCTTATGGGCAAGAATCAACATGGTTTTAGAAAGAATCGCTCGTGAAAAACTCAATTTGCCCTTTTCTCACATGATATACCAAGAACTATGGATGAAGGGCAACGGGCAGGTTCCATATTTCTAGATTTCCGGAAAGCATTTGACACGGTGCCCCGTTGCAGGCTGTTAACGAAGCTACGAGCATATGGAACAAGTTCATAGAAGCGTGATTGGCTCAAAGACTTCTTAAATAGTAGAACCCAGTATGTTGTCCTAGACGAAGAGTGTTCATCACGGTCAATGGTATCGTCAGGAGTACCCCATGTAAGTGTGATAGGAGCGCTGTTGTTGTCTATATACATAAATGATCTGGCTGATAGGGTGGGCAGAAATCTGCGGTTGTTTGCTGATGTCCTGGTGTACGGCAAGATGACGAAATTGAGTGACTGTAGGAAGATTCAAGACGAATTAGACAAAATTTCCAGTTGGTTGATGAATGGCAGCTAGCCCTAAATGTGGAAAAATGTAAGTTAATGCGGATGAGTAGGAAGATCAAACCTGTAATGTTCGGATACTAGTGTCCTGCTTGACACAGTCACGTCGTTTAAATATCTGGGCATAACGTTGCAAAGCGATACGAGGTGGAACGATCATGCGATAACTGTGGTAGGGAAGGTCAATGGTTGACTTCAGTTTATTGGGAGAATTAGGGAAAGAGCGGGTAAAGGAGACCGCATATAGGACGCTGGCGCGACCTGTTCTTGAATACTCTGAGTGTTTGGGATCCGACCAGGTCGGTTTGAAGGAAGACATCGAAGCAATTCAAAGTCGGGTTGCTAGATTTGTTACCGGTAGGTGCGAACAACACGTAAGTGTTACGGAGATGCTTCAGAGACTCAAATGGGAATCCCTGCAGGGAAGGCGATGTTCTTTTCGAGAAACACTACTGAGAAAATTTAGAGAACCGATATTTGAAGCTGACCGCCGAACGATTCTAATGGCCTAACATACACTGAGCGAGAGGACCACGAAGATAAGACATGAGAAATTAGGGCTCATAAGGGGGCATCTAGATAGTCTTTTTTCCCTCGCTTTGTTTGCGAGTGGAGCATGAAAGGAAATGACAAGTAGTGGTACAGGGTACCTTCCAGCAAGCACCGCTTGCGGAGTATCTATGTAGATGTAGAAAGAAACTATCAACGAAGAAATTGCACATCTGAGGGCGGTTTTCCGGAAGAATGGCTACAAGGAAGAGATTCGGAGAGCCCTACATCCTACACGCTCTGTACAACCGGCGGAACCAGAAGAGGATTCTCAGGTGGACGCGGCCACTGCATGAATTCTTCGGAAACACCAAGTGAAAACGGGTTTCCGTCCACCAGCAAGAGCACGGGCACTACTTGCTAGTGTGAAAGATGACCCTGAACTACTGAAATGCGGGATCCATCAGATACCCTGCCAATGTGGTGACTTACATAGGTCAGACGGTGCGTACTGTCGAAGATCGTTGCCGAGATCACCAACGCTGTGCTAGATTGCAGCCTAACAAGTCGGCAGCTGCAGAAATTGCCTGACGGAATTGCATGGAATGGACCATAACCACACCAACATTCTGACGCTGACGTACAATAAGTTTCCTTTAATTTACGTCTATGGTCACAAACTTTTTGTTAACAGATTACCGGTTTCGGACATTAATGGCCATCATCAGATCTGCAGCAAAAATGGGAAAAACATAAATACACTCGCAAACTGTATACAGCTTGAGAACAATACATACACCATAATGAAAAGCAGTACTGACAAAATTTACATTTGTGCGCTTTAAATATGAAGAGGCATTCCTGTTTCATGAAAACAAAGTCCTGATGTACTGCAGCCATACTGGCATCGTCTAATGTTAAATGCGGAATCACCACCAGCATCGTCAAATACATATAAATAACATCACGTGCACGAGTCATGTTGTCAGTAGTACTACTGTTTAAAACAAGCTGCCGTACAGTAGCCACGAGATGTTTGTGTTGTAAGTTCACCAGATGTCGCTAATGTCGGCATACACTAGCTTTTTATATAATTAATAAACAGCGAAAATAAAGGGGGATACAATAGTTGAAGTCTGTAATAACCTTATAACGTTAAAAGGCATTACAGTAGTAAAAAGCAATAAAAATAAGAACACGACGAAAATAATATTGTGAAAAAGAGGAAGAGTTAAGAAACAGTGGTTGACATGTGCTCTAGTGATAATATTCTGGATAATGACATAAATATTAAACACCGTTGATAGTGCACCGGGTAATGTTATACAACCATAAAACAAATCGCTAAAGTAGCCACAAATGAAAGAAAACATAGTGCTGCATATAATCAGCGCCCTCTGATAGCGCTAACGCCAGAATTCCGCACAGGTGGGAAGTGGTTGGAGGAACGTGACCGCCAAAGGGCCCCTCGTACCCTGCGGTACTCCGTTGCAAGCAGAGAATGATAAAATTCCGTAACAGTAGATGATCCACATTATCTGATTAATGTAATCTATAAAATGAATAGAGAAGGAACAACAACATACTAGGGTCATGCGTAAAACGTATGAAAACGACGTAAATATATGGTGCACTCAGTACTAGGTGAACTTATCAACACAGGCGTGCAGTAATTAGAGTTAAAATTTGTCAGATAAAGCAAACTAGGCGTTGGATACAAGGGTAGTTAAGCAGTTTAGTCGGTTCCCTATTTTTTGGTTTATAAATTTGAAACATCTCTAACAGATTAAGAGCACGGCATTTTTCCTCTCTGTGAAGAATACGCATACAATTCTCAATGTTTCGTATGGAATGACCAGTATCAGATAAATGCTGTCCCCAAGCCGTTTTGTTTCGTGGCTGTGAGTATTCTTTAAACCTTAATTTAAAAGAGCGGCCCCTTTGACCGATATAATATTTGTCACAGTTACTGCAGTCAATCCTGTATACTCCAAAGCCATCAAATTTATCATAGTTCCCTTCCAGTTTATGTTCTATTCATTGTTTTAGGGTGTTATTAACCGGAAAGCCACATCTGACATCAGACTTTTTAAAACATTTTTCTATTTGCAGGGACATTTTGCCGTTAGATTCCATAGGAATGGTTTTCATTTTATCTTTGCCGGTTCTCTTTTGTGTGTGTGTGTGTGTGTGTGTGTGTGCTGTTTGTTAAACGTTTCTTTAGCCTACTGTAAGGGCGCGTGACGTCATTTATAGAAAAACCGTTAGCTACCGCGATCTGCTTTAAAATGCTATGTTCTTTACGTATTTCCAAAGGTACACGAAGGAGCCGGTGAACCATGGAAGTGAAGAAAGCTTTTTGTATCATGCCTGAACTGGCATTGATTATACTGTCAGCCGGCCGGTGTGGCCGAGCGGTTCTAGGCGCTGCAGTCCGGAACCGCGCGACCGCTACGGTCACAGGTTCGAATCCTGCCTCGGGCATGGATGTGTGTGATGTCCTTAGGTTAGTTAGGTTTAAGTAGTTCTAAGTTCTAGGGGCTGATGACCTCAGATGTGGCTCAGAGCCATTTGAACCATTTTTGATGATACTGTCTGTGCAAGTTGGTTTCCTAGAAATCGAAAACTTATGTTTGTTATTAACTTTCTTAACAGTGAGATCAAGGTAGTTAATGGCGCCATCTTCTTCTATTTCACTAGTAAAAGTTATTTTGGTGTGCATGCTACCTATTGCTTGGGCGAATATGTTGACCTCACTGGTGTCACCTTCTATTGCAACGTCCCCTTAGAAAAATTATACAAGACTGTGCTTATACTGTCACACAATATTTTTAGCGCAACGCAATCTGACTTTCAATAATCCCTACAAAAGAATGGCCCTGACTAACATTAACCTATACCTTTCACAAATCACTTACCTCACAAAAATCTTCGTTACTCGAACTACTGCAATATAGAGAGCGCCACTACTGCCAGCTAAATAAAAGATTCTAACTACTGAGGGCACTAACTACTGATAGGCATAGTTAGCAAATGAAAGATTTTGATAGAGAACAAATGATATATTTACCTCAATAGTCATAATATATATAGCAGTTCATGACATCCAGTCTTACAACTTTCAAAACTCCGCCATCTCTCTCCCCACATCCACCACTGCTGGCGGCTCACCTCCAACTGCGCAACGCTACGCGCTGTTAACAGCCAGCTGCCGCTGCCCAACACTACAATGGCAGACAACAATGCAAACTAGCCACAGACTGCACACAGCACAGCCAGTGATTTTCATACAGAGCGCTACGTAACGTTGCCAATAAGAAAACATAAACAGCCTACTTACACTATCAGTAACAAAATGTCATCGACATACCGTTTGTAATAAATAGTTTTATCTTTTAGTTGTGGGTGCTTATTATGGGACAGTGATTAAGGGATCTATTGAGATTCGAGTAAGGGAACCGCTGATAAATCGTGATAGCGGCAAGGCATAGGACCCCGCTATTTAATGGCCAAAGAGAGGAATGAGATACCAGAAAACTCTCTGACTTCGACGACAGGTGGAGGAAAAGCAGAGGTGACGCCAGCGGCGAAGCTATGACGGAACAATGGGTCGGCGGGAGAAGTGGGGCAAGGGATGCTGGAAGCGGACCGCTGATGGATTCCAGGTGCTCATTTGACGCTCCACCGCTAACTTACGTCACGGCAGTGAAGTTGCAGGGGAAGAGATAAAAGGCGAGGAGCCAGCCCCCCATCAGTTAAGTCCATCGGCGCACCTGAAAATGGCAAACTGGTCTTTTGCCGAAATATTGTGACCGTGTAGTATTTTGACACGAAGTACGCCGGGAGGAGCTGAAGAATCACGAAAAAGAAATCAGTCTCCAAAGACGGCTTAATCCGTTTCCTTATTGTTGTTGTTGTGGTCTTCAGTCCAGAGACTGGTTTGATGCAGCTCTCAATCCTGTGCAAGGTTCTTCATCTCCCAGTACCTACTGCAACCTACATCCTTCTGAATCTGTTTAGTGTATTCATCTCTTGGTCGCCCTCTCCGATTTTTGCCCTCCACGCTGCCCTCCAACACTAAATTGGTGATCCCTTGATGCCTCAGAATGTGCCCTACCAACCGATCCCTTCTTCTAGTCAAGTTGTGCCACAAATTTCTCTTCTCTCCAATTCTATTCAATACCTCCTCATTAGTTATGTGATATACCCACCTATTCTTCAGCATTCTTCTGTAGCACCAAATTTCGAAAGCTTCTATTCTCTTCTAGTCTAAACTATTTATCGTCCATGTTTCATTTCCATGCATGGCTACACTCCATACAAATACTTTCAGAAATGACTTCCTGTCACTTAAATCTATACTCGACGTTAACAAATTTCTCTTCTTCAGAAACGCTTTCCTTGCCATTGCCAGTCTACATTTTATATCCCCTCTACTTCGACCATCATCAGTTATTTTGCTCCCCGAATAGCATACCTCATTTACTACTTTAAGCGTCTCATTTCCTAATATAATTCCCTCAGCATCACCCAATTTAATTCGACTACATCCCATTATCCTCATTTTGCTTTTGTTGATGTTCATCTTATATCCTCCTTTCAAGACACTGTCCATTCCGTTCAGCTGCTCTTCCAGGTCCTTTGCTGTCTCTGACAGAATTACAATGTCATCGGCGAAACTCAAAGTTTTTATATCTTCTCTGTAGATTTTAATTCCTACTCCAAATTTTTCTTTTGTTTCCTTTACTGCTTGCTCAATATACACGTTGAATAACATCGGGGATAGGCTACTACCCTGTCTCACTCCCTTCCCAACTACTGCTTCCCTTTCATGCCTCTCTGCTCTTATAACTGCCATTTGGTTTCTGTACAAATTGTAAATACCCTTTCGCTCCATTTTACTCCTGCCACCTTCAGAATTTGAAAGAGAGTATTCCAGTTAACATTGTCAAAAGCTTTCTCTAAGTCTACAAATACTAGAAACGTAGGTTTGCCTTTCCTTAATCTATCTTCTAAGATAAGTCGTAGGGTCAGTATTGTCTCACGTGTTCCAACATTTCTACGGAATCCAAAGTGATTTTCCCCGACCTCGGCTTCTACCAGTTTTTCCATCCGTCTGGAAGGAATTCGTGTTAGTATTTTGCAGCTGTGTCTTACTAAACTGATAGTTCGGTAATTTTCACATCTGTCAACACCTGCTTTCTTTGGGATTGGAATTATTATATTCTTCTTGAAGTCTGAGGGTATTTCGCCTGTCTCATACATTTTGCTTACTAGATTGTAGAGTTTTGTTAGACCTGGCTCTGCCAAGGCTGTCAGTAGCTCTAATGGAATTTTGTTTATTCCCGGGGCCTTGATTCGACTTAGATGTTTCAGTGCTCTATCAAACTCTTCAGGCAGTATCATATATCCTATTTCATCTTCATCTACATTCTCTTCCATTTCTATAATATTGTCCTCAAGAACATCGCCCTTTTATAGACCCTCTATATACTCCTTCCACCTTTCTGATTTCCCTTCTTTGCTTAGAACTGGGTTTCCATCTGAGCTCTTGATAATAGTGCAAGTGGTTCTCTTTTTGCCAAAGGTCTCTTTAATTTTCCTGTAGGCAGTATCTAGCTTACCCCTAGTGATATGCGCCTGTGTTTCCTTATTAAAGAATGATATATTCGTTGCAAACGGTTACTTCAATTAATTGAGGGAAACAGCCATGAGATGTCAGCGTGGGACTTTATCGTGTGGGGACTCTGGCGCTTGCATGACGTCACTGAATTCCAGGGCCTGTAAGGAAGAGATCGCGCGGGCAGATGTCGAAACTCTCGGCGGATAGCGGGTTAGCCTTTCGCCGCCGCATGACGTGCCGCCGGCAGCTGCTCCAATACCTGCGCAGCCCTTGCGAAATCGCCCGCGGCTACACACATACACACACACACACAAACGCATCAGGCGCTAGCGGCCAGCGGGGGGGTTACGGCGTCGTACATTTCACCTCAGAGGCCGGTGAAAAGTTGGAAATCTATGCAGCTCATTGAACAATGACTGCAGCCTTATCCACAGATCTCCAGAACTAAACTGAGGGCGAAAGTGCAGCAGGTATGTGATGGAAGTATAAACAGCAAGAAGCAGCAACAAAGGGCACTGTCCTGCGTAGAAACGCTTTCACCCTTTATCGCATATACTAATCGGAAAAAAGTCATCCCCTTAAACTCTTTCGTTCGCTAGCAATGGTGCAGAACTGATACCAGGTGCTCATTTAACACTCCACCGCTAACGTATGTTACGGCAGTGAAGTTGCAGGCATTTACTAGACAGTTGAATGGAATTATTGGAGTAAGATGCAGCTGTCGTGTTTGAATTTGCCCATAAACAGAAACGTGAATAAAAGTGCGCGATTTGTTTTTGTGACAACACGGACTGTCCAACGTGTCTGCAAGGTATTCCGTACCACTCGTAGCTGTGTAGGGCTGCGTAAAGAACGTTGACCGTTAAAAAATCGTGACCGACAGGGACCGGAGGGGAGTATCACGCCCTGTAAATGATAACTCGTTTCAAACCCGGCATGAATGGCTTCTGTCAATGGATGCAGGTCCATCCCAACCAGTTTCTGAGCTGACGTAGCGAAAGGAACTCCAAGCAATGAATATTTCGAGTCAGCTACCTAGTAGCAGACGACTGCTCAAACTAGCATATCAGGTTGCCCTTCTTAAATCTAGGAGGCGTTTTCCGAAAGGAAGTCCATTAGTTTTTTGTGTACTTTTCTAGAAACAGTGTATTTGAAAACATTAAAAGGTATTGTTGATGCACTTTTTGAATATTATCCACGTAATTCTCCTTCCGTTCATTGCATGTGGGGAGTCGTGTCACAAGCTTCTTTATGGCCTCCTCGAAGAACTCTATTACCAGCTCCTTGCCCCACTTAAGCTACTTCTGCGCCCGCTCGTCGGTTGAAACGTTAATTCCACTCATGAGTCGCTTAAGGGAGGTCAAAGGACGATAATCTGAAGGCACCACGTCAGGTAAATATGGAGATGGGTTGAAAACATCCCAAACAAATGCGTCCGAGAGCGCCTACGTGGCTAAGGCTGCCGGCCGGGGTGGCCGAGCGGTTGCAGGCGCTACAGTCTGGAACCGCGCGACCACTACAGTCGCAGGTTCGAATCCTGCCTCGGGAATGGATGTGTGTGATGTCCTTAGGTTAGTTAGGTTTAAGTAGTTCTAAGTTCTAGGGGACTGATGACCTCAGCAGTTAAGTCCCATAGTGCTCAGAGCCATTTGAACAAATTTTTTTGGGTAAGGCTGTGTGAAGATAGCGTTGTCGAGCAGCAAGCACACTCCTCCCATCATCATTGTCTTCCTTTTGTTTTCAATGTTTTTCTTGAGTTTCTATAGGGTCTCGTAGTATCGTTGATCATTGTTGGTCTTCGACTGAGGCATAAATTCGATCAAAATGATGCCTTCTGTCGCAAAACACTGAGGCCCAGATTTTTTTGCCCGAAGTTGTATTTTTGAGAGTTTTTGCAGATGTGAAACTGGTGTGATGCCATTGTGACGACGTTTCATCATCAGTCACAATAGAGCTCAGAAAATTCTCACCTTCCAATACTGGTCACTCAAGAAATACCGCCTGCTATTCACCCCATTTTCCTTGCGCTGCTCTGTCAGCTATTTGGGGACCCATCTTGCGCACAGTTTCGATTATCCCAGGTTTTATGTCTCGTATAAGACAGTTCTGGAGAGTTTTCCAAGTACTGCGGAAATTTCGTCCATTGCCACTCGTCGGTATTCACAAACATTTTCCTCGATTTTTTGCACTAACTCATCGTCAGATTTGAAGGTCTTCCACTCCTCAGTTCGTCACGAACATTTGTTCAGCCTTCCGACACACACTTACTGTTCATAACACCTTCACCGTAATATGTTTTGATTCGCGTTAAAAATTCGATAGGTGTTATTCCTTCCTCGTGTAGAAAGCGGATCGCAGCAAGTGTCTCGCATTTGACGGGATTTGCACACACAAAAAAAGTTTTGCATCACCTCGGTTCCGAGAGTTCGGGAACCTGTACAGAAAATTGGAATAGAGATCAACATAAACATCATTTCCGCCCACTTTATTGCTCATAAAAACCACACATTGCATGTTGTACCACCGTACAGCGAGACCTTCAGAGGTGGTGGTCCAGATTGCTGTACACACCGCTACCTCTAATACCCAGTAGCACGTCCTCTTGCGCTGATGCATGCCTGTATTCGTCGTGGCATACTATACACAAGTTCATCCAAGGCACTGATGGGCCAGATTGTCCCATTCTTCAACGGCGATTCGGCGTAGATCGCTCAGAGTGGATGGTGGGTCACGTCGTCCATAAACAGCCCTTTTCAATCTATCACAGGCATGTTCGATAGGGTTCATGTCTGGAGAACATGCTGGCCACTCTAGTCGAGCGATGTCGTTATCCTGAAGGAATTCATTTACAAGATGTGCACCTTGAGGGCGCAAATTGTCCTCCACGAAGACGAATGCCTCGCCAAAATGCTCCCGATATGGTTGCACTATCGGTCGGAGGAAGGTATTCAAGTATCGTACAGACGTTACGGCACCTTCCATGACCACCAGCGACCTACCTTGGCCCCACATAATACCACGACAAAGCAGCAGGGAACCTCCACCTTGCTGCACTCGCTGAACAGTGTGCCTAAGGCGTTCAGCCTGACCGGGTTGCATTCAAACACGTCTCCGACGATTGTCTGGTTGAAGGTATAAGCGACACTCATCGGTGAAGAGAACGTGATTCCAATCCTGAGCGGTCCATTCGGCGTATTGTTGGGCTCATCTGTACCGCGATGCAAGGTGTCTTGGTTGCAAAGATAGACCTCGCCATGGATGTCGGGAGTGAAGTTGCGCATCGTGCAGCCTGTTGTGCAAAGTTTTAGTCGTAACACGACGTCCTGTGGCTGCATAAAAAGCGTTATTCAATATGGTGGCGTTGCTGTCAGGGTTCCTCCGAGCCATAATCCTTAGGTAGCGGTCATCCACTGCAGTAGTATAGCCCTTAGGCGGCCTGAGTGAATCATGTCATCGACAGTTCCTGTCTCTCTGTATCTCCTCCATGTCCGAACAAAATCGCTTTGGTTCACTCGGAGACGCCTGGACACACACACACGCACATATTCGTTACTCAGCTAGAAGAAGTCGCTTTGAGTAGCAGGCCAATTCATAACAAAGAACATCTTATCCATACTACACTCACGAACAGAATAGGAAGTTGCCATCGAAATTTACAAAAGCACATCCAGCGACTGCGAGCCTAAGCCCCTATTGCCTATGTCCCTATAGTGCCAAAAAGCCTCATCACATACACAACAGTAGAAAACGCCATAATTAAAGTCGATCAGTAGGTTCAAAGATAAGAGCAAAATCGCTCGCAAATAATCGACACGGACCAAATGGAATCAATGGACACTGGTCAATATACACTCCTGGAAATGGAAAAAAGAACACATTGACACCGGTGTGTCAGACCCACCATACTTGCTCCGGACACTGCGAGAGGGCTGTACAAGCAATGATCACACGCACGGCACAGCGGACACACCAGGAACCGCGGTGTTGGCCGTCGAATGGCGCTAGCTGCGCAGCATTTGTGCACCGCCGCCGTCAGTGTCAGCCAGTTTGCCGTGGCATACGGAGCTCCATCGCAGTCTTTAACACTGGTAGCATGCCACGACAGCGTGGACGTGAACCGTATGTGCAGTTGACGGACTTTGAGCGAGGGCGTATAGTGGGCATGCGGGAGGCCGGGTGGACGTACCGCCGAATTGCTCAACACGTGGGGCGTGAGGTCTCTACAGTACATCGATGTTGTCGCCAGTGGTCGGCGAAGGTGCACGTGCCCGTCGACCTGGGACCGGACCGCAGCGACGCACGGATGCACGCCAAGACCGTAGGATCCTACGCAGTGCCGTAGGGGACCGCACCGCCACTTCCCAGCAAATCAGGGACACTGTTGCTCCTGGGGTATCGGCGAGGACCATTCGCAACCGTCTCCATGAAGCTGGGCTACGGTCCCGCACACCGTTAGGCCGTCTTCCGCTCACGCCCCAACATCGTGCAGCCCGCCTCCAGTGGTGTCGCGACAGGCGTGAATGGAGGGACGAATGGAGACGTGTCGTCTTCAGCGATGAGAGTCGCTTCTGCCTTGGTGCCAATGATGGTCGTATGCGTGTTTGCCGCCGTGCAGGTGAGCGCCACAATCAGGACTGCATACGACCGAGGCACACAGGGCCAGCACCCGGCATCATGGTGTGGGGAGCGATCTCCTACACTGGCCGTACACCACTGGTGATCGTCGAGGGGACACTGAATAGTGCACGGTACATCCAAACCGTCATCAAACCCATCGTTCTACCATTCCTAGACCGGCAAGGGAACTTGCTGTTCCAACAGGATAATGCACGTCCGCATGTATCCCGTGCCACCCAACGTGCTCTAGAAGGTGTAAGTCAACTACCCTGGCCAGCAAGATCTCCGGATCTGTCCCCCATTGAGCATGTTTGGGACTGGATGAAGCGTCGTCTCACGCGGTCTGCACGTCCAGCACGAACGCTGGTCCAACTGAGGCGCCAGGTGGAAATGGCATGGCAAGCCCTTCCACAGGACTACATCCAGCATCTCTACGATCGTCTCCATGGGAGAATAGCAGCCTGCATTGCTGCGAAAGGTGGATATACACTGTACTAGTGCCGACATTGTGCATGCTCTGTTGCCTGTGTCTATGTGCCTGTGGTTCTGTCAGTGTGATCATGTGATGTATCTGACCCCAGGAATGTGTCAATAAAGTTTCCCCTTCCTGGGACAATGAATTCACGGTGTTCTTATTTCAATTTCCAGGAGTGTAGAAATATAACAGACAACTTTCAATGTAGCCTCGTATGGCCTCGAATCCGAAAACCGAAATCAACGGTGAGAAGAGTGGTGTGCTTATCACATTCCTCTCCTTTAATGTTGTCTAATGAGACCTTAGCAGTGGATGTCTCGGTATGAGAAACGAGAGAGTAAGAAGGTTCCAGATAGATTACATTGTGGTCAGACCGAGATTCAGAAATCAGACGGGAGATTGAAATGCATATCCAGGAGCAGATATTGACACGAATCGCAATTTAGTGATGATGAAGAGTAGACTGAAGGTTAAGTGAATCGTCCAGGATAACCACTGCGACAAGAAATAGAATACTGTATGATGAGGAAGGATAAATTCCACCTGAAAAGCTCTAAGAATTTTCCTGCTGCGATGATGAATACTACAATAGACACTTCAATTTACGAGGAATGGACATCTGTAAAGAGGGAAATCACTGACTTTGGACTGACAAATATAGATATAAGGAAGGTAACTGCGAAGACATGTTGGCAACCGAAGAAATATTTTGACTGATTGGCGAAAGAAGGAAGCACAAAAGTGTTCAGGAAGTGACTGGAATATAATTCACATAGGAATGGTAGCAAAGGAAGTGCAAGGAACTAGGTCGAAATGGGTGCAGAAAAAGTGTGGAAAAATCAAAAAGTAAATTGTCGTCAGACGGACTGATTCACAACCTTCAGTGAAATAAAAAGCAAGGGCGTCAATTTTAACAGTGCATTGGGACTTGCACTGTTAAGTTAAATACTAGTAGGTACATAGAGCGCATCGAGAACCTCCACGAGGGGAAAGACTTGTCTAAAGATGTGACTGAGGAAGGTATGGGTGTCAATATAGAGGACATAGAGGACCCATTATTACGCTCAGAGTTTAACAAAGCTTTGGAAGACTGCCGATCAAATATTGCAAAAGGGATGGACTGCATACCTTCGGAATCCCTAAAGCAATTGGGGGAAGTGGCAAAGGAAGGACTATTCGTGTTGGTTTGTAGAATATCTGTTTTGGAGACATATGATCACAGTATCTGGAAAATATCATCCACACAATTCCGAAGATAACAAGGAGAGGTAGATGTTAGAACTACCAATCAATCAGCTTACCAGCTGACGCATCTACGTTTCTGACAAGAGTAGTTGACAGAAAAATGGAAAAGAAAACTGAAGATTGCGAGGTTCCATGCCCCCTTTTGCATGTCTCCTCTCATTTTCATCAATTTTATTAATGTTCTATGTCATTGCACGGTAGTAACAGACCAAATAAGGATATTGTAATGAGAGTATTTCTACTGAGAGCTAAAAAAATGCCTTTCACTTGATTCCTAAAGATATTGGGTTACTTTCCTGGGTGGCCTGTGCGAGGCAAGCATCGGTGGACGCGGCACACGGCATTACCGGTTGGGGGCTGCACTTCCCTGAATTCTGAGGGGTTCGTACAATTGCTTGTTTCTCCATTTGATCCCATTTGAGCTCTCACTACTAATTGCGATACTGATATATAGTCGGGAGATTAATATTTGATTCATTAGAACCTCCAGTCATTATCATCAATCTATTGCATCACAGAGTGTAGGAGCCCCTTGTTCTAGAGCCAACTCTCATTCTCATAATATTTCAGTATACCCTATCCTTTAACCTACTGTGTGTGTCGACAGTCATGTGCATTTATGTTCTGATGTGTAATAAATCTCATTGTAATATTTCATCCACTTATCATTTCGTGGATATAGGCAGAATGCTATTTCCTTTTGTTTATTATGATAAAGTTCTTTTTTTTAGTAGATTACGATTTTTATTAAATTATTGTGAGAGTGGACTCCTTATTTTACCAACTAGCAGGGACCACCATCATTTCCTTCCGTTATCGTTGTGCTCATAATTAATTAGCTGGTAGATAAGAAGGGAGTCGAGCACATGTCTCGTTCTCATGTAAAATTCGTCTGAATTAAAGAGGTACAAACTCTTCTCCACCCCAGCACCTCGCAAGATCACTTAAATGATGCTCAGTTTAGCTTTCAGGAAGGTAAGGCACCAAGAAGGCAGCTCTGATGCTGCGCCCAATAACGGAAGCAAGACGTTGTCAAATGATGCAAGATATTCGAAATTCTCATGAAAGCAGGCGTACGGTCAATGGAAATATGGGTAATAAAGAATATGTACAAAAAATCAAGAGGGAAGAATGAGAATGAAATCTAAGAAATAAGTGCTCCTATTATAATCAGGTGACAAAAGTCACGAAATAGAGAGATGCGCATATGAAAACGGCGATAGTATCGCGTACACAAGATACAAAAGATCAGAGCACTGCTAGAGTTGTCATCTAGACTCAGGTGGTTTACATGTCAAGGTTCCCGACGTGATTATGGCAGCATGACGGGAATTAACAGCCTCTGGACGTAGAATGGTAGTTGGGGCTAGACGTATGAGACATTCCACTTCGAAAACTGATAGGAAATTCAATATTCTGAGATCCAGTGTCAAGAGTGTGTTCAGAGTACCAAATTTGATGCGTTACCTTTCAACATGGACAATGCAGTGGCCGACAGATCTCGCTTAACGACCGAGAGCAACATCGTTTGCATATAGTTGTCAGTGCTAACGGGCAGGCTATATTGCGTGAAATAAGACAAACGTATCCTTTAGGACACTGCCACGAAATATGGCGTTAATTTTTATGCAGCGGACGACCGACACTAGTTCCTTTGCTAACAACACATCGCCTGCAGCGCCTCACCTAGGCTCGTGGCCATTACGGTTGGACCTTAGACGACTGGTAAACCGTGGCCTAGTCAGATGAGTCTCAATTCCAGATGGTAAGAGCTGATGGTAGGGTTCGAATGTGGCGCAGACCCCACTACGACGTGGACTCAAGTTTTCAATAAGACACTGTGCAAGCTGGTGTTGGCTCACTAGGGCCTGGGCTGCGCTAACATGGAACAAACTGTTGTTCCAGCAGAACCGATCATTGACTGATCCTCTGGATGTTCCACTGCTTGAACGCCATTTGCAGTCATTCATGAACTTCATGGTCCCAAACAACGATGGAATATCTATGGATGACAATGCTCCGTGTCACCGCGCCACAGTTGTTCGTATTGATTTGAAGAACATTCTGGACAATTCGAGCGAATGATTTGGCCACCCGTATCGCCCGACATGAATCTCATCGAACATTTATGAGACATAACGGAGAAGTCAGCTCGTGCACAAAATCCTGCACCGGCGAAATTTTCGTTATTATCGACGGCTATAGAGGCGACATGGCTCAGTATTTCTACAGGGAACTTCCAACGACTTGTTGGGTCCATGCAACGTAGAATTGTGCACTACACCAAGCAAAAGGACGTCCGCCAGATATTATGAGGTATCCCATGACTTTTGTCCCTCACTATAGAAAACGTGTAAGACAGGTGCGTGGTCTTTCGCCCCTACTGTTGGGTCTGCATATCGAGGAAGAAAAGTCGGGAATAAACAAAGAGTTCACCAGTGGCATTAAACTTCAGGCTGTAAGGGTACAGTGATAGTATTGGCTGATGGCGTTGCTACGTACAATGAAAATAAAGAAGAATTGCAGAGACTGTTCAATGGAATGAAAAGTCTAATCACAAAGGAATACATATCCAAGTTTGAGAGTAAGAATTTGTGAATATCATCAATATTTCATGACGCCTTCAGCGCTAAGGATAAACGGTCGGAAACAGCATTTGGAAGAAATAGTCAAATACTGAGTGAAACAGCCCTGTAGAGACAATTCGTTAGACTGTTGCTTCATTTTAAATTACGGCTCATTTAATTGTGGTTGTACTTGTTAACCTTCCCAGAACGAGGGAACAGCGGAATTAATTGAAATTGAAGGCCTTTTTCTTTTTTTCTGTTTATAGTCATCAGTCTTCTCACTGGTCTGATGCGGCCCGCCACGAATTCCTCTCCTGTGCCAACCCTTCATCCCAGAGTAGCACTTGCAGTTAACATCCTCAATTATTTGCTGGATATATTCCAATCTCTGTCTTCCTCTACAGTTTTTGTCCTCTACAGCTCCCTCTAGAACCATGGGAGTCATCTCCTGATGTCTTAACAGATATCCTATCATCCTGTCCCTTCTCCTTTTAATTTTTTTCCACATATTCCTTTCTCTGCGATACTGCGCAGAACCTCCTTATTCCTTACCTTATCAGTCCACCTAATTTTCAACATTCGTCTGTTGCACGACATCGCAAATGCTTCGATTCGCTTCTGTTCCGGTTTTCCCACAATCCATGTTTCACTGCCATGCATTGTTGTGGTCCAAATATACAATCCCAGAAATTTCTTCCTCAAATTAAAGCGTATGTTTCATACATGTAGACTTCTGTTGGCCAAGAATTCCCTTTTTACCAGTGCTGGTCTGCTTTTGATGTCCTCATTCCTCCGTCCGTCACTGGCTGTTTTGTTGCCTAGGTATTAGAATTCCTTAACCTCATCTACTTCTGACCATCAATCCTAATATTAAGTTTCTCGCTGTTCTCATTTCTGCTACTTCTCATTACTTTCGCCTTTCTTCGATTTACTCTCAGTCCATTCTCTGTACTCATTAGGGCCGACCGCGGTGGCTGAGAGGTTCTAGATGCTTCAGTCCGGAACCGCAAGACTGCCACAGTCGCAGGTTTGACTCCTGCCTCAGGCATGGATGTGTGTGATGTCCTTAGGTTAGTTAGGTTTAAGTAGTTCTAAGTTCTAGGGGACTGATGACTTCAGATGTTAAGTCCCAGAGTGCTCAGAGCCATTTGAACCCTTTTTGTACTCATTAGACTGTTCATTCCATTCAGTAGATCATTCACTCAGGATAGCAATGTCACTAGCGAATCATATCATTGATATCCTTTCATCTTAAAATTTATTCCACTGCTGAACCTTTCTTTTACTTCCGTGATTGCTTCTTAGATATACAGATTGAACAGTAGGGGCGAAAGACTACATCCCTGTCTTACACTCTTCTTAATCTGAACCCGTCGTTCTTGGTCGTCACTTTATTATTCTGTCTTTGCGCTTGTACATATTGTATATTATCCTACTCTCTCTATAGTTTACCCCAATTTTTCTCAGAATTGCCAGCATCTTGCACCATTTTACATTATCGAAAGCCTTTTCCAAGTCGACAAATCTTATGAATATGTATTGATTTTTCTTTAGTCTTTCTTCCATTATCAACAGCAATGTCAGACCGGCCCTTCTTGTCCCTTTACCTTTCCTAGAGAAAAACGTATCGTCATCTAGCGCATCCTCAATTTTCGATTCCATTCCCCTGTATATTATTCTCGTGAGAAATTTGGATGCAATGGCTGTTGAGCGTATTGTACGATAATTCCCTTGTCATCTCTTGCAGTCTTCGCAACTGTGTGGATGTTATTTTTTCGAAAGTCAGATGGCATGACGCCGGACTCATACATTCTACACACCAAACTGAATAGTCGGTTTGTTGACACTTTCCCAAAGATGTTAGAAATTCTGATGGAATGTTATCCATACCTTCTGCCTTATTTGATCTGAAGTCCTCCAAAGCTCTCTAAATTCTGATTTTAAAACTGGATCCCCCATCTCTTCTAAATCGACTCCTCTTTCTTCTTCTATCACATCATAGACTCGTTCAGTTTACTCTTTCCACCTACCCACTCTCTCCTCTGCGTTTAACAGTAGAATTCCCGTTGCTATCCTGAGTGTTATCTCCCTTGCTTTTAATTTCACCGAAAGTTGTCTTGGCTTTCCTATATGCTGAGTCAGTCCTTCCGACTATAATCTCTTTTTCTATTTCTTCACATTTTTCATGCAGCCATTTCGTCTTTGCTTTTCTGCACTTCCCATTTATTTCATTCCTCAGAGACCTGTATTTCTGTATTTATCAACATCCCGCCGCGCGGGATTCAAAAAATGGTTCAAATGGCTCTGAGCACTATGGGACTCAACTGCTGAGGTCATTAGTCCCGTAGAACTTAGAACTAGTTAAACCTAACTAACCTAAGGACATCACAAACATCCATGCCCGAGGCAGGATTCGAACCTGCGACCGTAGTGGTCTTGCGGTTCCAGACTGCAGCGCCTTTAACCGCGCGCGGGATTAGCCGACCGCTCTAAGGCGGTGCAGTCATGGAGCGTGCGGCTGGTTCCGGCGGAGGTTCGTGTCCTCCCTCGGGCATGGGTGTGTGTGTGTCTGTCCTTAGGATAATTTAGGTTAAGTAGTGTGTAAGCTTAGTGACTGATGACCTTAGCAGTTAAGTCCCATAAAATTTCACACACATTTGATCATTTGAACTTCAACATCCCCGAACGTATTTGTACTTCCCTCTTTCGTCGATCAGTTGAAATACACTCCTGGAAATTGAAATAAGAACACCGTGAATTCATTGTCCCAGGAAGGGGAAACTTTATTGACACATTCCTGGGGTCAGATACATCACATGGTCACACTGACAGAACCACAGGCACATAGACACAGGCAACAGAGCATGCACAATGTCGGCACTAGTACAGTGTATATCCACCTTTCGCAGCAATGCAGGCTGCTATTCTCCCATGGAGACGATCGTAGAGATGCTGGATGTAGTCCTGTGGAACGGCTTGCCATGCCATTTCCACCTGGCGCCTCAGTTGGACCAGCGTTCGTGCTGGACGTGCAGACCGCGTGAGACGACGCTTCATCCAGTCCCAAACATGCTCAATGGGGGACAGATCCGGAGATCTTGCTGGCCAGGGTAGTTGACTTACACCTTCTAGAGCACGTTGGGTGGCACGGGATACATGCGGACGTGCATTGTCCTGTTGGAACAGCAAGTTCCCTTGCCGGTCTAGGAATGGTAGAACGATGGGTTCGATGACGGTTTGGATGTACCGTACGCTATTCAGTGTCCCCTCGACGATCACTAGTGGTGTACGGCCAGAGTAGGAGATCGCTCTCCACACCATGATGCCGGGTGTTGGCCCTGTGTGCCTCGGTCGTATGCAGTCCTGATTGTGGCGCTCACCTGCACGGCGGCAAACACGCATACGACCATCATTGGCACCAAGGCAGAAGCGACTCTCATCGCTGAAGACGACACGTCTCCATTCGTCCCTCCATTCACGCCTGTCGCGACACCACTGGAGGCGGGCTGCACGATGTTGGGGCGTGAGCGGAAGACGGCCTAACGGTGTGCGGGACCGTAGCCCAGCTTCATGGAGACGGTTGCGAATGGTCCTCGCCGATACCCCAAGAGCAACAGTGTCCCTAATTTGCTGGGAAGTGGCGGTGCGGTCCCCTACGGCACTGCGTAGGATCCTACGGTCTTGGCGTGCATCCGTGCGTCGCTGCGGTCCGGTCCCAGGTCGACGGGCACGTGCACCTTCCGCCGACCACTGGCGACAACATCGATGTACTGTGGAGACCTCACGCCCCACGTGTTGAGCAATTCGGCGGTACGTCCACCCGGCCTCCCGCATGCCCACTATACGCCCTCGCTCAAAGTCCGTCAACTGCACATACGGTTCACGTCCACGCTGTCGCGGCATGCTACCAGTGTTAAAGACTGCGATGGAGCTCCGTATGCCACGGCAAACTGACTGACACTGACGGCGGCGGTGCACAAATGCTACGCAGCTAGCGCCATTCGACGGCCAACACCGCGGTTCCTGGTGTGTCGCTGTGCCGTGCGTGTGATCATTGCTTGTACAGCCCTCTCGCAGTGTCCGGAGCAAGTATGGTGGGTCTGACACACCGGTGTCAATGTGTTCTTTTTTCCATTTCCAGGAGTGTATTTCTTCTGTTATCCATGGTTTCTTCGCAGTTACCTCCTTTGTACCTATGTTTCTCTTCCCAACGTCTGTGACTGCGCTTTTTAGAGAAGTCCATTCCTCTTCAACTGTACTACCTACTGAGCTATTCCTTAGTGCTGTATCTATAGCTTGAGATAACTTCAAGCGTTTCTCGTCATTAATTAGTACTTCCGCATCCCACTTCTTTGCGTATGGATTCTTCCTGACTAATCTCTAAAAAACCTCAGCCAACTCTTAATCACTATTACATTATGATCTGGGTCTATATCTGCCCCTGGGTAAGCCGTAAAATACAGTATCTGATTTCGGGGGCTGTCTGACCATGATGTAATCTAACTGAAATCTTCCCGTATCACCAGGGCTCTTCCAAGTATATCTCCTCCTCTTGTGATTCTTCAACAGAGTATTCGCTATTGCTAGTTGAAATTTATTACGAAGTTCAATTAGTCTTTCTCCTCTCTCATTTCTTGTCCCAAGCCCATATTCTCTTTTAACATTTTCTTCTACTCCTTCCCCTACAACTGCATTCCAGTCCCCCATGACTATAAGATTTTCATCTCACTTTACTTAGTGCATTATCGTTTCAATATTCACATATGCTTTCTATATCTCCTCATCTTCAGCTTTCGATGTCCGCATGTATACCTGAACTGTCGTTGTCGGTGTTGGTTTGCTGTCGATTCTGATAAGAACAAACCTATCACTGAATTGTTAACAGTAACACACTCTCTGCTCTACCTTCGTATTCATAATGAATTCTACTCCCGGTATACCATTTTCTGCTGCTGCTGATATCACGCTATACTCGTGTGACCAGAAATCCTTGTCGTCTTTTCATTTCACTTCACTGACCCTTACTATATCTAGCTTGGGCCTTTGCTTTTCCTTTTTCAGATTCTTCTAGCTTCCCTAACACGTTTAAGACTCTGACATTCCACGCACCGCCTCGTAGAACGTTATCCTTTCGTTGGTTTTTCAATCTTTTTCTCAAGGCCACCTCCCTCTTGGCAGTCCCCTCTCAGAGATCCGACTGGGGGACTATTCCGGAATCTTTTGCCAATGGAGAGATCGTCATGACACTTTTTCAATTACAGGCCACATGTTCTGTGGATACACGTTATGTGTCTTTAAAGCAGTGGTTTCATTGCCTTCTGCAGCGTCATACCGTTGATCATTGCTAATTCTTTCGCCTTTATGGGCAGTTTCCCACACCAAGGACAAGAGAGTGCCCTGAATCTCTGTCCGCTCTCCGCCCTCTTTGACAAGGCCGTTGGCAGAATGAGGCTGACGTCTTAAGCCAGAAGTCTTCGGCCTCCAGTGATGATTAATAATTTAAATTTTAGCAGTGGCGTGTTTCGAATCCAGGACTCATGACGTTTTGATTACTAATCAAAGACGCTACCCCTAGACGACGGGTGCATCATGAGGCCTATGCGACGTAAAATGTATGAATTTTTTGCACTAGATTAATATTTTTCATGTATTATGTTCTATTTTACATTTCATGATCGACTTGTATCAAGTTTCTTCCTCAATTTACCTCGTGTGTGCGTGAATATGGCTGAATGAATGTCTTTTCGTATCCTTCTGTGTTTATTTTTCGGTCTGTAGGGAGTTGGTTCTCATCTGAGGGGGGCGGGTGGTATGTGCTCGTTAGGAGGGGAGCACATGATGACCAACTTAGGATCCCTTTTGGTTCGAGGTTTGTTTCTCTGCCAGGTTAGTGTAATTTCTGTGTTAGCTTCTGTGTTAGCTTCCGTTGGTTCAGTGTAACACACTGAAAATACACACATGTTGATCATAAAATGAAAACTGCGAGTGAATTCAGTGATTTGTTGTAACAAATGAGGGTGAAAAAGCGCCGGAAATCGGCCAGCTGGATCATGAGGACTATGAACATATTTCGAGGATCACACATATCGACTAGCAGCACTGGAAATCGCTACTGCAGATGCTTCACAAATAAAGGAAGCGAAACGCATGTGGCAATAAACCAAACTGCCTTTCATGCAGTTGCATAGACGGAACATACCTCCACGAATTTTGAAGTAATTAAGGAACGATGGAAAGTAGAGAAAATGATGAGTTTTGTATTCCTTCAGAAGTGAATTCAACGCTTCTCGTTCTAGTTCATGGAATTTAATACACCGCGCATGCTGCCAGTGGATGCAGGTTATCTATTCTTTCCAAATCTCAAAGCTTGGCATATTCTCTATATCGGTCTTAAAGCCTGTCTTGACATATTTTCTTTGTCTTTGGTCTAAAAACGTGTTTCATTATATGTCCAGGTTTCAGATCTGCGAAGGATAAAGGACCTTCTCTGTCGCCATGCGAGGCAGATAAAATTCCAAGTCGTTGTCGACTAGGGAAAGCAGAAAAATCACATGTAGCAGAGCGTAATGAAGTAAACCAAAATTTTATTTGCAATGACGATGTATTATCCACTGCTCTATTAAGGAGTTGTCGACATATATAGACATGGGAACAGTTTAAAAGAAAAGAAGTCATTAGACTTAGTGATATATGGACAGTAGCTGTTCAGAATCGATAGGTAAGTTTTATGTTTCACGAACGATAGTTCAGTTTTGTCTTTTACAGGGATTATCCCCATAGTCACATGTAATCTTGTACGATGCCCCATCTCACAGTATTTATGGTGCCATCTGACATACGAACAGTCAGAAGCCGGAGCACCTCTGGAGATGTACTACATAGTTCTGCAAATTTTATAGGAAACTAAAAGATTCACCAGCATCAGTTCCATTAGTCTTGGTGGCAGCAGCTCTGTCTGTCCAACATGTCAGCTATCTCTAACTCAATTAATCATGAGTGCAAATGTGGTAGACAGCGCAGCAATATATATGCGCTTCAATCGGAATGGTCGCAGAAGTGCGAAGACTTGCCACTGTCGCCTAGCGATGCATTCTACGCCGTGCAGCAGTCCGTCTTAACGGATTTCCGTGCACGTCCAGCTTTACGAGTTGCGTTTAAAACGTACCGCCTCTCACTGCCGTATTTCGGCGTAATTGGTCTGTTCATTAGCCAACTGGCGGCGGCGGCGGCAGTTTTGTCTCATTTCGGAAGCCGGACGCTTCCGCAGTAAATTTCAAGGCCCACAAACTTGATTACAGCCTGCAGATACGACGTAGAGTAATTAAGCTCTAACGTAATATACATTCTATTCATGGACGCCCACTCGCTAAAGAAATACAGGCCTTCACTTCCGTTAGTATACTTCTGTTTAACGTTAGAATGCTTTTCTGAGAACTGAGATAAGTTATAAATATTAAAAATGCGCTTCTACGATTGTGAGTGGTCCGTTGGGATGTGCATCATGTCACGCTTCCGTTTCCAAAAAAGGCATAGAACGTAAAATATATGGACTCCTCAGGCGAGATGTAAGAAATAAATACTCACCTAGAACATAGAAAGACGGTGACTGTGCCGGCCGGTGTGGCCGTGCGGTTAAAGGCGCTTCAGTCTGGAACCGCGTGACCGCTACGGTCGCAGGTTCGAATCCTGCCTCGGGCATGGATGTGTGTGATGTCCTTAGGTTAGTTAGGTTTAATTAGTTCTAAGTTCTAGGCGACTGATAACCTTAGAAGTTAAGTCGCATAGTGCTCAGAGCCATTTGAACCATTTGAAGGTGACTGTAAGTCGAGTGTATCCAGAGGCCTCCAGGAAAGATTGTAAATGGGTAGAAAGTAGACCAGTGGTTCCCAAGGTTTCTTAGACCATTACCCCTGAGTGCATTCAGACAGTAGCTAGCATTAGTTAGTACCCCCGCCCTCCCTCCCCTCTGCCGACTGTTGTCCCTACTCCCTCCCCTCTCCCCTCCCCCACGTCATCACCAAGTTTAGCACCTAACCAAACTGCGGAATGAAAGATTTTTCGTGGAACACTTTCATTTTTTAAATGATAAAAGATGAATGACATTTGTGTGTACATATGTGTGTCTGTAGGGCGGGGGGGGGGGGGGGGGGGGGAGCGGAGGAGTGTTAGAATGAATGACAAAGGAATTCGTGGTGCATCCCAGGTGCTGCCCAAAACTTCTGTTCAGATAAGAAAGATAAATATGTACAGTGAGGGTAGACACTTGTTACAAAACATACTGCCCCTGCATTACTCCTCCTCACTGCGGCACTTGCTTGACCTGCACGCTGCAACCCCATTTAAATATGTGCACTATACTTATTGTTCGTAAATCACTTGATCGCTGCATTCCTTACTTCTGAAATGGCAGAAATTGGAAGACTTACAGGCTATTAATGCTTTGTGTCTGACCACAGCCACTAATAGTAATAATAATAATAATAATAATAATAATGTGTACTGCACTACAGTAGACCTTAGGTGCTTACTGCTGTGTCGTGCTGTCAATTAATTCATTTATCTGTTTCGAAGCGAGTAGTACAATTTCTGTACTACTAGAGATACTATCTACAACTTGAGAAGACATTTTCTTGAGATATTTGGCATTTGTTATATGTGTGTCTCATTTTCATCATGAGCACAACTATATGTGCAGAGGGGGTGGACTATGTGAGTAACCTCTAACCTTCACCGCATTAATGCTACTAATTGAGAAGAAGTAATTATTGATAACTTACATAATCAGTGTTAGTCTTACAAAACTGCGATAATACTAATGATCTTTTGAAAATAATTTAGTTTCGTGACTGAAACAGAACGATTAGTTTAATTTTTCACTCCTCAAAAAATGTCATTTTACCCCTCAGGGGTAGACGATAATCATATCAGAAAAGCGGAGCTAGTCATTAAAAACAATAGCGATATAATGGTAATGATGATGATCATTAATAATTTGGAAATCTCCTTTCGATGAGGAGTCGTAAATCAGCCATTAATTGTCTGATCACACAGTACCATTGTTTAGGTACACAAGAACAGTACTCTATTACGCCTTCCATGCAGGTAAATATTGTGATTTAACATACGGTGCATTGATATTTCAATTTAAAGGATAACTAGTTGCTATTGTATTAGTTCACGTCAGAGGATTCATTTTATTCAGTTCTTAGGGCTCGAAACAGATTACGAAAAGCCGATTAAAACATGCTAAGTACGGCTGTAATTCTGAGAGAGAGAGGTTAGGAATGTGACAGTGAAATGAGGCATATCCGACAGTGACGCAACGGTTTAAGTTAATGAATTGAATTATTGCGTGAAAGAGTAAACAGAATGAAGGTACCTTTACATCGAGTCAGTCACTGACAAAATAAATATCGACCGTCTGCTTGAACAGCCAGATACTCCCAGGGCGTTTGCCTGGGCAGTTGTTGAGACTCGGGGGAGATTAATTTAAGTTCCAGAGAAATCTGTTACAGGCCACTGAAGGTGCTTCGGAAATAAAAGGAGGGAAATACGTATGACAATAAACAAACTGCCTTTCATTTTGTTGCATAGACGGAACATACATCCATGAATTCTGAAGCAAGTAAGGAACGACAAAAAACAGAAAAAATGACAATACTTTCTGTTGTGTTATTAAAACGATGACAGTGAACAGCGTCTTCCACTAGAGTTTATTTGTTTATTCATTAGGATTTATCTGCGAGAGACAGAATTCAGTTTCATCCAGTGTGTATTTTGAAGAGAAGTTATTTCTATATGCAGAGGTACGTAATTGTAGCTACAGTAGGAGCTGCTGCTGTTGTTGATGTTGTAGTTTTTGTTGTTTTTTATTCATCTGCGGATCTCTTTTAACAGAATATAGACATGTCGTGGCTTTGCATATTAAGAACAACAAAAAGTTCGCAATACAGGTATTTACATTCTTGCATGTCTAGTTTGACAGGGATAGTAGTCGGCAGTGGCCTTATGCCATGTGAGTTAATACTGACCCGACGATGCACCTTAGATGACAGATTGACGGAAACAAACCTACATTTATGGTGCTTCTAGATTTAGATAAAGCTACCTCAGAACATGAGGTAGTGGAATGTTGTCCACAACTCGTATAGAAACCAGAGTGCAGTTATAAGTCAAGGGACATGAAAGGGAAGTAGTGATCGAAAGTCAGTGAGACAGGATTATAGCCTATCCCTGATATTATCAGTCTGTACATTGGGCAAGCAGCGGAAAGGGAGTTAAAGCTCATGGAGAAGAAATAAAAAAGTTTGAAGTTTGAAGATGACACTCCCATTCTATCAGGCGGTGCAGGACTTTCAGGAGCAATTGAAAGAAATGGCCACTGGCTTGAAATAAGACGAATATCATAAAAGAAAAACCAGGGTAATTGAATATAGTCGAATTAAATCCGGTGATACCGAAAGAATTAGGTTAGGAGATGAGACACATAAAGTCGTTAATGAGTTTGACTACTTGGACAGCAAATGATCATGGCCGAAGTAGAAAGGATATATAACGCTTAGCGATTGGAAGAAAAGTGGTCTTGAAAAAGAGAAATTTTCTAACACCGAATATAAATTTAAGCGCTAGCAAGTCTTTTCGTTAGGTATTTCTGTTGAGTAGCCTTGTACGGAAATTAAACATAGATGATAAGCAGTTCAGACAAAAAGAGAACATAAGCTTTTAAAATGAGGTGCTACAGAAAAATGTTGAAAATCAGACGCATATTTCGAATAATTAAAGAAGACGTATTGTATCTAACGGGGAAAAAATAGAAATTTGTGGCACAACTTGACTAAAAGAAGGGATCTGTTCATAAGAACGCATCCCGATACACCAAGAAATCGTCACTCTTTGTAGAAGATGACCAAGAGTTTAATACCGTACCAGATATGTTGCAGTAGCTCAATCCTGTTAGTTTTCCATTCCTATCTGTTCCTTTCTCTTCCTACATTTTCCTGTATTTATTTATTTTTATTTTATTGCGATTGCCTTTGCACTCAATATATTCTTTTGTTACAATTGTACATTCTATATTTTAGTATGTCTCTGTATCAATATTCATATGTAATACCTCTTCAATCATTTATTTAGTAGTTTTGTACTAATTTTATTTTAATTGTATGGTTAATTTAATTTAAACTGTTATATACACACTGTTTTCCGAGTTTAGAGCTAATGCTTTTCCTGGTTTGTCCACTTTACATTTATATATTGTTCAACTTTTTACCTTTTTAATTGTATAACCACGACTCTCTCAAAGGCGAAATAATTTACTGTGTGTTTGTGCCTCAGTCTAGATGAATATAATATTTTCCAGTTTTGTATACAAGTATTGAAACTTGTTTGACGACGATAGTCAGTTAAATTCTGATCATGGACTTGTAAGCCGAAAAGCGGTTGGCTAAATAAACAAATCCTCTAAAACATACACAATACTGTGGTTTCTATTTATTATTGTATTGTTCTACCAAGAACTGACGGAAGAACTAGTTGCCGGCCGCGGTGGTCTAGCGGTTCTAGGCGCTCAGTCCGGAACCGCGCGACTGCTACGGTTGCAGGTTCGAATCCTGCCTCGGGCATGGATGTGTGTGACGTCCTTAGGTTAGTTAGGTTTAAGTAGTTCTACGTTCTAGGGGACTGATGACCACAGCTGTTAAGTCCCATAGTGCTCAGAGCCATTTGAACCATTTGAAGAACTAGTTAATGTGAATTGTTCTACCTTGGAAACGAAACAACACATGACAGACGAAGCAAGTATGAATAGAAAGCAGATTAGCACAGGCCATGAGAGCATACCAGTACAAGAGAAGTCTGCTACTGTCAGACATCGGCCATAATTTGAGGAAGAAATTTCTGATTGTAAGTCTGGTGAAAAGGATTGTATTGCAGTGAATCATGGGCTGTGCGAAACGGGAGAAGAAGATAATCGAAGCGTTTGGGATGTGGCGTTGTAGCACGATGTTGAATGTTATAGGGACTGAGTAATTATTTAATGAATGTGGAGGGTGTCCGCAAAATTGACGAAGAAAGTAAAAATACAAAACACCGATGAGAAGAAGGCACATGTTGGTAGTATGTGCGTTAAGACTGCAGGGAAAACGTCCCATGGGGGTAGAGTGCGCTGTAGACGATAAAAACTGTATAGGAAGAGAAAGATTGGTATACATCCATCAAATGAGGATGTAGAGTGCAAGTATTATTCTGAGATGAACACTTTGGCACAAGAGAGAAATTCTTAGCAGTCCGCATCGAACCCGCCAGAAGACGTGACTCAAAAAAGAGGTCATTTAGTAACAGCGACAGCGATATATGCTGCGTTTCGCGTTACCCCAGTGAGCTTAAATACCTACTCTTGAAGTAAGGAACTATGAACTAATTATCTCGAATCCTCAGCGGCACAGTAGATGACTAATATTCTATCGGATAATACCATTTTTACAACAACAAATCAAAGCTGCAGGACAAACACCAAAATTCTTGAGCAGTTTTTTCGAATGACATCAAAAATAAACTAGCTGAAACAAATCATTTACAGTATAGAAACCTTGCCCCTCCTGCATAACGTTTATTTAAGACCGGCACCGCAGAACTACCAAAATCAGTTGTAATATACATCGAGGTAACCGAAGTCGTGGGATATATACAGGGTGGTCAAAAAGTCAGTATAAATTTGAAAACTGAATAAATCACAGAATAATGTAGATAGAGAAGTACAAGTTGACACACATGCTTGGAATGACATGGGGTTTTATTTGAGCCGAAAAAATACAAAAGTTCAAAAAATGTCCGTCAGATGGCGGTTCATCTGATCAGAATAGCAATAATTTAGCACAACAAAGTAAGACAAAGCAAAGATGATGTTCTTTACAGGAAATGCTCAATATGTCCACCATCAGTCCTCAACAATAGCTGTAGTCGAGGAATAATGTTGTGAACAGCACAGTAAAGCATGTCCGGAGCTATGGTGAGGCACTGGCGTCGGATGTTGTCTTTCAGCATCCCTAGAGATGTCGGTCGACCACGATACACTTGCGATTTCAGGTAACCCCAAAGCCAATAAACACACGGACTGAGGTCTGGGGACCTGGGAGGCCAAGCATGACGAAAGTAGCGGCTGAGCACACGATCATCACCAAACGACGCGCGCAAGAGATCTTTCACGCGTCTAGCAATATGGGGTGGTTCTAATAAAACCCCATGTCATTCCAAGCATGTGTGTCTATTTTTACCTCTCTAACTCCGTGGTTTATTAAGTTTTCAAATTTATACTGACTTTTTGATCACCCGGTATATATGCAGATCGCAGTAGTACGGCGTGCAAGAAATATAAAACGGCAGTAAATCGCCTGAGCTATCATTTGTAAACAGGTGATTCGTGTGAAAAGGTTTCCGATGAGACTATGGCCGCACGATGGGAATTAACAGGCTTGAACAAGGAATGGCAGGTTGAGCTAGATACATGATATTTCTGAAATCGTTAGAAAATTCAATACTTCGAGATCTACAGTGCCAAGAGTGTACCGAGAATACCAAATTTCAGGCATTCTCTCTCACACCGGACAACTCAGTGGACGACGGCTTTCACTTAGCGACTGAGAGCAGCGGCGTTTGCGTAGAGTTGTCATCGCTAACAGACAAGTTATACTGCGTGAGATGACCGCGAAAATCAGCGCGAGACGTATGCAAGCATTAGGAGAGTGCTGCATAGTTTGGCGTTAATGGGCTATGGCAGTAGACGGCCGACGCGAGTGCCTTTGCTAGCAGCACGACATCGTCTGCATCACTTCTCCTGGGCTCGTGATCATATCAGTTGAACCCCAGAGGACTAGAAAACCGTGGCTAGGTCGTATGAGTCCCGATTTCAGTTGTTAAGAGCTGCTGGTAAGCTCTGAGTGCGGCAGAGACCTCCCGAAGACATGGACCCAAGTTGTCAACAAGGCACTGTGCACCCCGATGGGGGCTCCATAGTGACCGGGGCTTTGTATAGATGGATCGAGTAGGTCCTCTGGATGTTTGGTTACTTGAAGACCTTTTCAGCCATTCTACATCTACATCTACAATTATACTCCGCAAGCCACCCAACGGTGTGTGGCGGAGGGCACTTAACGTGCCATTGTCATTATCTCCCTTTCCTGTTCCAGACGCGTGTGGTTCGCGGGAAGAACGACTGCCGGAAAGCCTCTGTGCACGCTCGGATCTCTCTAATTTTACATTCGTGATCTCCTCGGGAGGTTTAAGTAGGGGAAGGAATATATTCGATACCTCATCCAGAAAAGCACCCTCTCGAAACCTGGACAGCAGCTATACCGCGATGTAGAGCGCCTCTCTTGCAGAGTCTGCCAGTTGAGTTTGCTAAACATCTCCGTAACGTTGTCACGCTTACCAAATAACCCTGTGATGAAACGCGCCGCTCCTCCCTGGAACTTCTCTATCTCCTCTGTCAACCCGACCTGGTACGGATCCCACACTGATGAGCAATATTCAAGTATAGGTCGAACGAGCGTTTTGTAAGCCACCTGCTTTGTTGATGAACTACATTTTCTAAGGATCTCCCAATGAATCTCAACCTGGCACCCACCTTACCAACAATTAATCTTGTATGATCATTCCACTTCAAATCGTTCCGTATGCATATTCCCAGATATTTTACAGAAGTAACTGCTACCAGTGTTTGTTCTGCTATCATATAATCATACAATAAAGGCTCCTTCTTTTATGTATTCGCAGTACATTACATTTGTCTATGTTAAGGGTCAGTTGCCACTCCCTGCACCGAGTGCCTATCCGCTGCAGATCTTCCTGCATTTCGCTGCAATTTTCTAATGCTGCAACTTCTCTGTATACTACAGCACCATCCGCGAAAAGCCGCATGGAACTTCTGACACTATCTACTAGGTCATTTATATATATTGTGAAAAGCAATGGTCCCATAACACTCTCCTCTGGCACGCCAGAGGTTACCTTAACGTCTGTAGACGTCTCTCCATTGAACAACATGCTGTGTTCTGTTTGCTAAAAACTCTTCAATCCAGTAACACAGCTGATTTGATATTCCGTAGGCTCTTACTTTGTTTATCAGGCGACAGTGCGGAACTGTATCGAACGCCTTCCGGAAGTCAAGGAAAATGGCATCTACCTGGGAGCCTGTATCTAATATTTTCTGGGTCTCATGAACAAATAAAACGAGTTGGGTCTCACACGATCGTTTTTTCCGGAATCCATGTTGATTCTTACAGAGTAGATTCTGGGTTTCCAGAAATGACATGATACGCGAGCAAAAAACATGTTCTAAAATTCTACAACAGATCGATGTGAGAGATATAGGCCTATAGTTTTGCGCATCTGCTCGACGACCCTTCATGAAAACGGGAACTACCTGTGCTCTTTTCCAATCCTTTGGAACCTTCCGTTCCTCTAGAGACTTGCGGTACACGGCTGTTAGAACGGGAGCAAGTTCTCTCGCGTAGTCTGTGTAGAATCGGTTTGGTATCCCGTCAGGTCCAGTGGACTTTCCTCTGTTGATTGATGTCAGTTGCTTTTCTATTCCTTGGACACCTATTTCGATGTCAGCCATTTTTTCGTTCGTGCGAGGATTTAGAGAAGGAACTGCAGTGCGATCTTCCTCTGTGAAACAGCTCTGCAAAAAGGTGTTTAGTATTTCAGCTTTACGGGTGTCATCCTCTGTTTCAATGCCATCATCATCCCAGGGTGTCTGGATATGTTGTTTCGAGCCACTTACTGATTTAACGTAAGACCAGAACTTTCTAGGATTTTCTGTCAAGTCGGTACATAGAATTTTACTTTCGAATCCATGGAATTCATGCATAGCCCTCCTTACGCTAACTTAGACATCGTTTAGCTTCTGTTTGTCTGAGTGGTTTTGGCTACGTTTAAATTTGCAGTGAAGCTCTCTTTGCTTTCGCTGTAGTTTCCTAATTTTGTAGTTGAACCATGGTGGGTTTTTCGCGTCCCTCACAGTTTTACTCGGCACGTACCTGTCTAAAACGCATTTTACGATTGCCTTGAACTTTTTCCATAAACATTCAACATGTTCAGTGTCGGAACAGAAATTTTCGTTTTGATCTGTTAGGTAGTCTGAAATCTGCCTCCTATTACTCTTGCTAAACAGATAAACCTTCTCCCCTTTTTTATATTCCTATTTACTTCCATATTCAGGGATGCTGCAACGGCCTTATGATCATTGATTCCCTGTTCTGAGCTTACAGAGTCGAAAAGTTCGGGTCTGTTATCAGTAGGTCCAAGATGTTATCTTCCGAGTCAGATCTCTATTTAATTGTTCGAGGTAATTTTCGGATAGTGCACTGAGTATAATGTCATTCGATGCTCTGTCCCTACCACCCGTCCTAAACATCTGAATGTCCTAGACCATTCATGGAAGTCATGTTCCCAAATGACACTGTGCCACGATGTAACCGGGCCACAATTGCTCGCGATTGGTTTGAAGAACGTTGGCCACCCAGATCGCCCGACATGAATCCCTTCGGACATTTGTGCGAATAATCGGGAGGTGAGTGCGTGAACAGAATCTTTTACAGAGGCAGCATAGCTCAATATTTCTGCAGGGGACTTACAAAGACTTACTGAGTCCATACCACTGGGAGTTCTGCACTACACCGGGAAAAAAGGAGGTCAGACTCGATGTTAGGAGGTATCTCATGACTTTTGTCAGCTCAGTGTATACTTATTCCGGAACAAATAGTTTCGGTCAAGATAGCGTCTTCAAGATACGTATTTAAGTTGCATTCGTGACACGAAGATAGTCGTTTGACCGAGGTTTAATGCGGTTCCTTAAATACACTGTGCACCACTGGTTACAGAAAGTATTTTGGCAATTTTAGCAAATATTAAAAGTTTCCTCGCTCGAAGTTTATTACTGCTAAGAGTTCACAGTATATTTCTGAATATGTAGACAACATTCTTGTAATTTTGTTATTCCAAAACATAAAGGCGCTTGTTGTAGAAAATGAATCACAAAACAAGAGGCATCTGGAGCGTTGAAAATGCAGTCGACAGAAATTTTGTGTTGATGAAGATCTGATGTGTTGTGCCAATTGGAGATGTGTGAATGCCCGAAATGCGCCTGTCCATGAATAAGCCTATACAAAAAATGGCCAGTTGCTGTATTTCTTCGGGTAATAAAATCCACAGCCACTGACTACAGTCAACATTAGCTCGATTAATGGGAGGTTAGCTAAGAATTCTCTGCTTATTGGCATCGTTTACACCACTGGGGATATTCAATTGCGTTTTAGTTTAGTATTTAAGCAAGTAGTTAGGATATTTAGTTATGTTTCAGTTTATTATTTAAGCAAGTAGTTATTTGATTACTTAAATACTTGTATAATATTTATTAACATGTTCACAAAGTTCACTGGCGCAGTAACCGACTTAGTGGCGATGTTTTTCACGTTCTATCGAAATCTGAGTCCAGTGATGCCAAAAATAGATCGTTGAGATTTCTTGCTGCTAATACAGTACAATATCTCGGAGAAAGGAGGAAAGAAAAATAGAAAAGATGGTCATATGTTATGATTCATCGAAAGAGCTAATAATTGAAACCGATGTCTGACAACATGAGAGGTTTGCAGCGACTCGTAGGCTGGTTGACATTTCCGCCTTCAGCGAAACTTTCCTCCTGCCTAGATTCAGTTGCCTAAGGAAAAAAAAGTTATTGACTGGAGTGATTACTGTTACATTTAATTTAAAAACAAACAAGCAACGTATCCAACTTAAAAGTAAAACAATCATAGGAGCGTGGGTAAGTTCGATGTTTACACAAAATACCTCCTCTTTCAACGTGCACAATGGATGCCCTTTCACTCAGGTTAGGGAAATTGCTATTTTCCACATCGGTGCGTCGCTCTCTTTTCGGCTCTCACAGCAGGATAACTTGTTTCATAAAAATATAAACAGCGTGTACAAGGGTACTCTTGGAACCTTCAAAAATTATAAACATCAAACTTTTCACTTCCACTGATTGTGGCCTCTATACTGATCGCTAATTCTCGAAGCCGCCACAACTGTCGCTTTAGTCACTGCACTGCCTCCCTAGCCCCCTGCCTGAAAAAGTAATGAGGTTAACAGGAAGACATCGTGCTTGTAAACGAAGACGTTATCCGCGATCACAATTCTGCTCACCCTGCGACGTAATAATAACGTGTATTTCTTTGAACTAGAACGTGGCTCTAGATAACAGATTTAGAGACATTTTCAAGAACATAACTTTGGGGGTGGGACGTGGACAGTAAATTTGAGAGACAAGAAGAGAATATAAGAGTCGCGCGGGATTAGCCGAGCGGTCTCAGGTGCTGTAGTCATGGACTGTGCGGCTGGTCCCGGCGGAGGTTTGAGTCCTCCCTCCGGCATGGGTGTGTGTGTTTGTCCTTAGGATACTTTAGGTTAAGTAGTGTGTAAGCTTAGGGACTGATGACCTTAGCAGTTAAGTCCCATAAGATTTCACGCTCACACATTTGAGAATATAAGATTCTGAAAAGGGGTGGATTGGGAATCTAATGAAGAACTACTAAATTGAATTAGGAAAAACAAAATTTTAATCCAAACAATACTATAAGTAGGGCATCCACAGCTAAAATAGTTATACCTACTGAAACGATCACTTAAACAAAATGAAATATATTGATATATTGGAATTCTGGTAAAACTGATTGAGAGTTCAATTTACCGCGTGAGCTGTTTTACTGCTACCTGGTCTCCGTATGTTGCGGCGCGGGGTAGCCGCGCTGTTTAAGGCGCCTTGTCACGGTACTTGCGGCTCCCCACATCGGAGGTTCGAGTCCTCCCTCGGGCATGGGTGTGTGTGTGTGTTGTCCATATCGTAAGTTAGTTTAAGTTAGATTAAGTAGTGTGTAGGCTTAGGGACTGATAACCTCAGCAGTTTGGTACCATAAGACATTACCACAAATATCCAATTTTTTTCCTCATGTTCTCCACGGAGGCTAAATCATCCTTTAACCCAGGAAGCCAATTAGGACGGTCTCACTACAGTGCAGAGTCAATATTCATTCCGCACCACGCGTATAGCATCAGTTTTTGGAACACGCCTACCATTTCCGAAGATATATATGTGTTGTCAAAATTGGAGCAGTGTAAATACCGCTGTCTTCTCAAAATTCAGATGTTTAGCAGTCTTGACGGTTTCACGATACCACAGGGACATCTGGCGCTCTACGAACTGGCTTTATTAACTTTGACAACCGTTGGTGGTTGCATCAGATAATGCTCCTCATTGCACCATGGAACACACATTAAGCCATTTAGATAATATGGGACATTAGACCTTACATACACCTGAGGATGTACGTACATGGGATGAAACCGTTAGTACCAGTCTCTGAGCGACTACAATAAAACAGCTACGGCAGCAAATTGGACTCTCAATCAATTTTACCAGCATTTCAACATTTCAATATATGAGCGATCCTTTCATAATTGACAAAATTTTATAACTAAAAGAAGATATGGGTTGATTAGATACATCCAGAATCATCCTGGCAGGAAATGTGTGAGTGAAGGAGTCGGGGGGAGCGGGGGATTATTGAAGAAAAACAGGTTTCAATACTGCATGCAGATTGAAGTGAATGTAGGTTGCAATAACTACGGAGATATGAAAAGAGATACATAAAGTTGACTAGCACACGGAGGTGTATCAAGTATGATGACAGGTACTACTACAGCTACAATAACAACAACCCACTCAGAAACCAAGACAGAAATGCATTTTATTCTCAACTCGACCTTAAAACAAGACCTCGTGTAAAGTAATATTTTTTTATTTGAGTACTTTTGTTGAGCGGCCACCGTATAACGAAGGAATGCATGATGGAATCTGTAGATTATGCGTAGAGGAAAGTTTGCTGTAACCGGAATTATTCTGTTATAAGGCCACTGCCGACTACTATAAATGCCAAACTAGACATTCAAGAATGTAAATACCTGTATATACGAACTTCCTATTGTTCTTAATCTGCAGAGCCATGACATGTCTATATTCTGTTAAAAGAGATCCGCAGATGAATAAAAAAAACTACAACATCACGTCAACATCAGCAGCAGCTACTACTGTTGCTACAGTTACTAACCTCTGCATATAGAAATAACTTCTCTTTAAAATACTCACTGGATGAAACTGAATTCTGTCTCTCGCAGATACATCCTAATGAGTAAACAAATAAACTCTAGTGGAAGACGCTCTTCACTCTCGCCGTTTCAATAACGCACCAGAAAGTCCCGTCATTTTTTTCTGTTTTCTGTCCTTCCTCACTTCCTTAAACATTCATGGATGTATGTTCCGCCTATGCAACAAAATGAAAGGTAGCTGTTTATTGCTTCTTTTGCTTCTGAAGCATCTTCAGTGGTCTGTAACACATGTTTCATGTACTATGTATTAGCTGCAATATGTTATTATGTTAGTCACGCTTTTGTCTTGTTCTTCAGATTGGAATCAACCTTGGTAGCACAAATTTCGTGACGTGAAATTATCGTTCGATGTTACTTATGATTTTCCACTGCTGTTAGTCGATATGTATAGTACTGGAGATGTGTTTATTTGTTCCCACACTCCAGCTGGCAGCAATAAATATTGTCGTTTATTTCTCTGGCAAGTTTCCTACGCTGGGAGACGCGAGCATACTGGAGGCCTGCCACAACTACGAGGAAAGAAAGGTGAGCCACTGGTTGGTAAGTGGTCACTCCAAGTTGTGCGCAGTTTAAGATCGCCTCCTTCAGAACTCATATAAGGCAGTCTCGACTTGTTCTTCCTAAATGAATTACGTTGCTCGATACAGTTATAACACACCTTGCAGATGCCGATTTGTATGGTGTGCAGTGATATTATACTTTGGTAGCATGCTAAATGCGCTTCTAAGTAAGTAGAAAACACAGTATTAGTATGAAATACAAAACAAAGTGCATGAAAATCGTTGCTTTAGCCATCACTGGGTTGCTATATATTTGAGGTGGGAAAAGTTATCAACATCTGATTTCATGCTTTTCGAGAACAATCGCCCAGCCTAAATTCTGAATTTAAATCAACATTCCTCTATGCCAGACATTTATGCCGAGGGAATCCAATTCTATAATAGGTCAGTTATCACATCAACCTCATCGGACTGGTTGAAGTATGGTCAAGTTACAGTTCTAAACATGGTGTGGATAATGAAATATCTTCAAACTTATATTCGATTTCACTTTTGCCAACATTGTCAACATTTTTATAAAACAATCACAACTAACGCATTGTCAACACTACAGTTTGGATTTCTAAATGGTTTAATAGTGACAAAGCTAATTAGACATTCAGGAAGAATGAAGTACCAACATTCGGCAGTAAATTACATGGTATCGGTGGTTGTATTCTGTCTTCTAGAACAGGCACCTGATTGCATAACTCATAACGGCCTTTATGTAATTTAAAATGTTATTGTCTCACAACAGTATCTGCTAAACAATTCAACTCCTACCTATCTAACAGGAAACGTAGGGTGTCAGTAGAATTTTTTACTAAGCTATCAGTCGTAAGCCGTTTGGAAACTAGTTACATGTGGTGTTCCACAAGATTCAATCTGAGGGCTGTTATTTTTTCTTGTGTGTATCAATAAAATTTCGTCAGTAACATTATTACCAACCGCTTCGTTTGCAGACGATATGAACACAAATAGCTAATCAAATACAGTTTTATAAAGAACTGTTAATAACTTTTTCTGGCCGTTAATAAGTGGTTTATAGACGATCCATTGTCATCAAACTTACGAAACAAACAACAAGAAAAACTATATGCAGTCAAGAACATACAAGAGGTTTCCACCCAGCATGTGCATCAAATGTGAGATCCGGCCACCCCTTAAAATTAACATGCCAAATCCGATTTAACCACGCCAACCCCGCGCACAATGCGGGACAAAGGCACAAGCAATAAATAGATAGATATGCATCAAATGTGAGGACTCGCAGATAGAAAACTGCAGAGTTAAAATTGTTTGCGACTTAGCAATAAATTCAGTTAGAAAGAGTATACCAGAGACCCTGAACGACTGAAAAAATTATCTGCATTGTGAATTTTATCAGACATAGATGACGTAAAACTTAAAAAGCCGACTCACCTTGCTTATTCTCATCTTATAATGCCGTACGGTATCACGTTTTAGGATTACCTGTGAAGCTAGTCCAAAGGCTTGTGCTAATTATATGTCGTGTAATTGAAGAACATTCTGCAGAAGCCTGTTCAAAGACGTGGATATATTAGATAATGCTTCAAATTACATTTATTCCTTAGTTACATTTGTTGCAAAGGATATACAAGTCTGTTAAAACAAAACAATATCGGGAGTAAAGAAAATCTACCTACAACCCTAAATTACTGTATTCCTGAAACTGGACTTATTTAGGGAAATAGTTTTCAGTAAATTGACAGATACCACAAGGTTATCTACTGAGTAAATCTGGCGCAGCTGTTACATCAGTTATTGCTGCTACAGTGGTAGGTTATCAAGATTTAAGTAAGCTCAAACGTGGTGTTATAGTCGGCGCACGAGCGATGGGAGACAGCATCTCCGACGTAGCGTTGAAGTGGGGATTTTCCCGTACGACCATTTCACGAGTGTGCCGTGAATATCAGGAATCCGGCAAAACACCAAATCTCCGACATCGCTACGGCCAGAAAAAGGACCTGCGAGAACGGGACCAACGACGACTGAAGAGACTCGTTCAATGTGACGTAAGTGCAGTCCTTCCGCACACTGCTGCAGATTTCAGTGCCGGGCCATCAATAAGTGTCAGTGTGCGAAACAATTAACAAAACATCATCGATATAGGCTTTCGGAGCCTAAGCCAAATTGTATAGAGCGGATGGATGTGTGCGGGATGGAGACAACCTCATGAATCCATGGATCCTGCACGTCAGTAGAGGACTGTTCAAGCTGGTGGAGGCTCTGTAATGGTGTGGGGCTCCTGACCTTTTAAGCGGTAGCTGCAGGTCGAGAAATCTGGAGCATACATTATGCAGAATCGTTTGATTCAGATCCTCCACTCGGTTCTGTTCCAAAGGACAACAATCGGTTCGGTCGATGATGCACAGATGGTGAGCTACACTATCATCTCGCAAGCAATATTGGCAGTCTTTATCCTCTCAGTTAACTGCCCAAAACAAGAGAGAGAATATCTTCCAATCCAAAGCGACAGACATCATTAGTACTAGCATGAATCACCACCCGAAGACGACTGCACCCAGTGTTCTTCATGGCATCATGTAGCAGCTTTTCCACTCCTGGGTTATTTCCCCTCCTCAGCAGCCATACCCCTAAGGGACCCCTTTACGTGCCTAATTTTGGGGCTTTCAGATACCAATATTCCCATCCTCTGTGAATGAGAGAACATCTCATACCTTGTGGGCGACTAGGCTTCCTCAGGAACAGGGCGAGTGACTGCATCTGGCTCACGGACTTTGTCACACAGTAAACAGCATTCGAAACCTGTTTGTCAGATGAACTGGGAAAGCCCTGCGGTCGGCTCCCTGGAAAGTCTTTCACTGCCTGACACACCTTTAAACGACCTCCCACTTGACCACGGATGACGATTCATACTCAGTGTGTGCAATGTGTTGGATACCCCTTGGATCCACATTTCCGGTCTCCAATAGTGATGCACATGGGCAATGGCATCAAACAGTGTTACTGAAACCTGAAGTTATGCTAAAAACTGATCCAAAACGTTTTCCACTGTCGCCTCGATTGTGATTCTTTGATCTTTGAGGACCAGGACTTCCCCTGTGATTCGGTGTTCTTCACAGAGAGATAGTCTACAACATTGTTCATCATTAGACTCGTCTGACCACACTGGGAGCGATTGCGCCACCTGGTCACTATGGTATAATGTGATCCTCTCTTACCATTCACTTCTACCCGTTCAACATGTACTGCCCCAGCATTGTTCCGTTTTAAAGGACAAAACGAATAAGTGCGAGATACTTTACTACATCAGTTGGCTATGGCATTTTGTTTTGGCTCCTACAGGGGCAAGCAGTGATATGATATCGCAGGGAATTCGTTATGTACCAGTACTGCAGAAATGTACCTGAAAACGAAAATTAATTATATTACTTATTTTTTCGTAGCGATAATTAAAACTTCATGACATCACTTCTTATCTATACACTACAGGATACCAGTAAAGTGTCTGCAGCCAAACTAAGATGGTAGTATGTGTTCCAGCAACAAATTTTGTATTTTGGATATCTTAGTTTGGGGATCTGAAAAATTTCCCTTTGAAGTACTGACAGTATGTTCGGTGATACAGAATTTCCTCCCCTGACTCTACTCATTATCTTGATTAAATCTGATGAAAGTTATATCACAGACTTTAAGTTTTTGATTTCTCATTATCTTGATTACGTCTATTGGAAGCTGTATCGCAGGCTTATATATGCTTCAGTATATATATAAATATTTTTTTTGTCACTAGTCTTCTGACTGGTTTGATGTGGCCGCCACGAAATCCTCACCTGCGCTAACCTCTTCATCTCAGAGTAGCACTTGCAACCTACGTCCTCAATTATTTGCTGGATGTATTCCAGTCATTGTCTTCTCTACAGTTTTTGCCCTCTATAGCTCCTTCTAGTACCGTGGAAGTCATTCCCTCATGTCTTAACAGATGTCGTATCATCCTGTCCCTTCTCCTTATCAGTGTTTTCCACATATTCCTTTCCTCTCCGATTCTGCGCAGAATCTCCTCATTCCTTACCTTATCAGTTCACTTAATTTTCTACATTCGTCTGTTGCACCACATCTCAAATGCTTCGATTCTCTTCTGTTCCGGTTTTCCCATAGTCCATGTTTCGCTACCATACAATGCTGTACTCCAGACGTACATTCTCAGAAACTTCTTCCTCAAATTAAGGCCAATATTTGGTATTGGTAGACTTCTCTTGGCCAGGAATACCTTTTTGCCATTAGTGGTCTGCTTTTGATGTCCTCTTTGCTCCGTCCGTCATCGGTTATTTTACTGCCTAGGCAGCAGAATTCCTTAACTTCATCTACTTCGTGACCATAAATCCTGATATTAAGTTTTTCGCTTTTCTCATTTCTACTGCTTCTCATTACCTTCGTCTTTCTTCGATCTACTCTCAATCCATACTCTGTGCTCATTCTACTGTTCATTCCTTTCAGCAGATCATGTCAGTAGATCATGTAATGCTTCTTCACTTTCATTCAGGATAGCAATGTCATCAGCGAATCGTATCATTGATATCCTTTTACCTTGAATTTTAATTCCACTTCTGAACCTTTCTTTTATTTCCATCATTGCTTCCCCAATGTACAGATTGATCAATAGGGGCGAAAGGCTACATTCTTGCTGACACCATTTTTAATACGAGCATTTCGTTCTTGGTCGTCCACTCTTATTATTCCCTCTTGGCTGTTGTACATATTGTGTATGATCCGTCTTTCCCTATAGCTTACCCCTACTTTTCGCAGAATTTCGAACATCGTCAGTATATTTGTGCCATACCGAGAGGCACGTTTGAATTGCCAATGACCAGAGAGTTACGCTTGGTGGTGTGTCACACTGGCGGCGTGAGGAGACTGGCGGCACGCGCACTTGATTACGTGAGCACTGCTGTGGCTGAGGTGGACCAGGATGGACGAGGGGAACTCAGTCAGCTGCAGCAAGTGAAACCAACATTTTCTGGAGGCCAGCGTCATTCGCTGAGGCGAACGAGCCTGAGGCGCGTTCTTTGGCATCGCTGCGGCGCGGCAGCCAAGGTATCCATTATGGTGGGCCAGGCCTGAAAATGTTGAAGGGGAAGTCATTTGCTGCGTGGCAGAGAACGAGACGCTTTTTCTGTTTGGTACGCCAAATTGCTTTCTGAGGGACATCGCTGACGGTCAGGATGTGGACACTGTGTGGAGTCGGCGATGTCTTCTACCGGGCGAGAGGATAGTGTTTCCAATGGAGGTGGCGGGAGGGGCGTCTGGATTTCGTGAGGAGCGCTACCTACATGCTTTAGTACCCGATGGTTGCATCTTGGCGGTCAAGTGATCCAGTTCGGAGCGCAAGTGGTGCATTGAGTGGGTTGCTTAACATCTAATAGACTATCTAATCACATTAATGTGACGACCGGTCAGAAGCCTGAATAAACCATCTTTCGCACCGCGGATAGCTGCGAGACGTGCAGGAAGAGAGCGAGGATCTGGAAAGTACGGACATGGATGTTGAACTGTGGAGACTCCATTGCAGTGGCCACTAGCGCTAGGTCTCTCGGGTGAGGATCCATGGCGCCTACAGCCCGATAGAGGTGGTCCTAAAGATTGTCGATTCGGTTTGTATCAGGGAGTTTCGTGTCCATTGGAGTAGTCTTTGAACCACGCACATACAGTGCGAGCTGTGTGACACGTTGCACTGTTCTGCTGGTAGCGACCATCGTGCCGAGGAAAAACAAACAGCATGTAAGAATGGACATGCATACTTGTGCTGAACAATTGTGCCTTTCAGAGTAACGAGATCGCCACGGAAACATTCCTCAGACCATAACACTCCCTCGTCTGACCTGGACCCTTTCGACGTTTGTTGCAAGGTTCTTGCTTTCACATGTTCCACGCCGCACACGCCAACGGCCATCTGACTGATGGGCCATAAAACGTGAAAAGGCGTGCATGTTCCAGCCTTCGTTGGCGATGACAGCTGTCAGCACAGTTGAATGAAGCAGGCGCCTGCTATGGTGGCATATATGCAGTAACGTTCGCCGGAAGGACGTTGAGGAGACGCTATTGATAACCCCTGGGTGGTCAGATGCTCAACAGTTTGAAAGTTTACCGTACATCCTCCATGCCTGGGGACGCCAGATGAAAGTTGATGTCGTCAAGCCCTGAATCAAAATTGCGCAACGGATAACTGGGGAGGGGAGCTTGAGAGCGCTACCTAGAGAGCGTGCCCTTTCTGTACGATACTAGGCAAGGGGCTGCAGGGCTCACACGCTGATGTGTGGGTCCCTGCATTCTATCTCTTTTATTTTAAATGAATTCCTTTAACTTGACTTCTTTGTGATTTTTTTAAGGTATGTTAAAGATTGGTGACAATTGATTAAGTATTTATTTTAAATATTATCACTCGATTTTACAGCGATTGCAGCAATTGTTCCAGTTTACAGATATTACAAATTTACAACTTATAGCTCGGGTATATTATATACTAATCTGCACGCACATTTCTACGTGCAAGACGGAATTGCGTTGGCTAAATGTATACCACCAAAGTCTCCCAATATTTTACGTAGGACATCCACTATGTGAGGAGGATAACGGGCAAACTGGGGACCAGATACATTAACACAGTGGGTCAAATTTCCTAAATTAACGAGATCATTCATTTCCTTACACAATCCGAAGCTGGAAATAAAAGAATTAGTACAAGTAACAAATACCTCTCTTCCATGCTTGAACATTGAGACAGACGCACTGAGGGCACGTCTGCTCACTTACCCGTCTTCTGTAACACTCCTGAATATGGCGGGCACACGGAAGTCTTCCTGGGCCCCGGTGGAGGGGGTGGTCGAACCACTTGGCCGTGACCAACCTCTCCACCCCAAATCTTGTGACACTGGAAAGTCTTTGTCTTTTAGCTGCCTGTGCTGTCTCTCTGATCCCCTACCCAGTAGTAAAGTTGGCACTACTATACTACAGAACTACTTCCCAACAAAGATTTGGCCACGCTTTACGGAAAGGTGTGAGGAGGAATAGGAAAGTTCATGTGCAGGTTCACATTCACGTACAAGAAATGCATAATACCCGACACATAGAAATACGTATTATGACGCCTGACACATTTCTTTCCACCCGTCCACATGGGTTCTGTTGCACCCGCGGCCGGCCGCGTCGTGTAATAAAATTGGCTGCGGAGCCTCCTCTGTTTCTATTTCCCGGTGCGAGCGAGCAGCGAAACCTGCTGCTTATCGAGCGGAAACTACTGTACCGTTTCAAGTTGCGTCTGTTCTTCCGTACACACCTCAACAACAGCCGTTCAGCTCTGTAATCTGTGTCCCGTGGTGCACCACAGTTGCCTCGGTACCGGTCTTGGATAGCGCCATTTTTCCATTAGTACTTTAAATTCGGCGACACGCGAACGGTTTACAGACCTTGACGTTTCGGAAATGCTTCGACTTTTGACCCTGGAAGCCAATAATCGTGCTCTTTTGGGCGTCAGATAAATCGTCACATTTCCGCATTACGACAACGACTGCACTATTTTCTGCGTCCCCTGACGTTATTTCTATAAACTCCACTGCTAGTGCTGCCACCGGCCGTCTGTGAGTGGTTATTACACGTTGACGTCGAACTTAGATGGTGGTCACATAATGTGACCGGAGCGTGTAATAACAACATTTCAAAGTGACGAAAGGTGGCACCAGTGCATGGATTAAAACGACGAATAAATTTTCACCGCCCATGTTTCAGAAACACACGGGAACGTCCGAAGTACAACACGATGCAACTACCACGTCTGCCGACTGATGAACAAGGCAGCTGGCGGAGTAGCAGGTTGCCGCAGCATCGGCCTTGCCAGACAGCGATATCTCATTAGGGCCCAGCACGGCCGACAAACGGTGGCGTACTCCGGAGAAGCGGGACACGCGAAATCACTTGCGGCCGGGTGTGCGTGCAACAGCGTTTGGTGCTACGGCTGCCAACAGCCGAGAGGGCACAAAGCACCGCAATTCGTGATCGATACAACGGCCACGGCGCAAGTGCCCTTTGATGAGGACTAGAGGAGGGTCAAAGGATGGTACTTAACGTGGATACTATCACATTATCGCCAGCTATCATAACGATAACGACTGGTTGAAAGGTGCACCAACTACATTGCTCTGCAAACCCTAAAGACTAGGATATTAACTATTGGGCCGTACTTTTTCGAAGATCGTGCCGGAAACGCATTGACAGAAGACGGCGGATGCTACCACAGTTTGTTAAAAGATTTCTTCTGGTCTGAACTGGATCGTATGTGTGCTGAATAGGTTTGGTTTCATCAGGGTTGCGCAAACTGCCACGCATCAAAAATGGCTCTGAGCGCTATGGGACTTAACATCTGACGTCATCAGTCCCCTAGAACTTAGAACTACTTAAACCTAACTAACCTAACGACATCACATACATCAATGCCCGAGGAAGGATTAGAACCTGCGACCGTAGCGGTCGCGCGGTTCCAGACCGAAGTGTCTAGAACCGCTCGGCCACCGCGGCCGGCTAACTATAGGTGCAGGTAGGCCGCAAAGTTATGAAAAATTTAGTCGAAAGATCGAGAGTGTGCTTGCAGAGTCGTGGAGGACATTTAAGTAATGTTACATTTTATTCATAATCACAAGTAGCATGGACACAATAACATGTAAATTCATCAGGTTACCTTCCATTAGGAAAGTTGGTGCACTCCGCGACTGTGGTATTATTTATAAATTACAGCGCACAGCAATCAGTTGTCCTTTTTTTGTAAGTTTTATTTGGCAACTCCAAATTTCGCTTAGTGCCTAGCCATTATCAATGCACTATTTTCTAGTCTCGATACATGTCAGTTCCCTGCGTCAGTCACAGTTCACTGAATACTACAAAAATTTATAAATATGTAAATTACTGAATTTCATCACTAAATTTCTATATTATTACGCACTCCAATTTACCCTTCTTTATAGAACACTCTAAATCAGTCCGTGTACCTCTTTCTGTCGTGGAACTACATACCTGATATTTTTGTAATGCATTGCTACGTGGTCACCTTCACACCTTCACGGCCTCGACAGTGAAGGGAAACTAACTCCACTGACCGGAGGTGCCCTTCCCCACCATCCTCGGGCAATGCGGTGCGGGGGCGGGCAGGGTGGCAGGGGACTGATTTTGATATCTGACTCCTAGAGAAATATATGAATGTGAAGTGTCTGTTCTTTCGGACAAGTCCAGCTGAGTCGCATCTATGGGCTATGAAGCCATCACCTTCACTGCGAATGCACAATCAAGTTCGACCTGCTGTGGGAGTCTCAAAGTAGCGAGCATGGAGGACATGGACGGCGACTGCTGATACGTGGCGCTAGATGGGCATGCGGTCGGTCGAGGGGCGTACCGAGACAGTACGCTGAACTGCGATGATCACTGTGCGGGTGGTGCACCGGTTAACGCAACTGTCCAATAAGCGGGAGATTCCACTCTCGAGTTCCGGTCAAGCACAAAATTTCACTCGGCGCCACTGATTCCGCATAAAGTCCCAATTCAACTGACATCATGAGTTTCTTCCCTTCCCTTCCCTTTCCTTTCGTTTCCTTTCACGCCCCTCTACCTTCAGTTTAGATCCTAGAGGACTGTCTGATCGTGTGGAGGCAGTTACATAATGTCTCGGCCGACACCGTACTGCCAGCTGCTTCCAAAATGGGAGCGTGTTGAAACTGTTTTATTTTTTTTATGAAGGTCCCCTATTCTTAATTTTTGTGCGTGTATCTATTGCAGTGTGAACGCTCTCTCAACTGAACAATGCAAGTTGTATGCTTATACAGACGCTATCTGATGAACGGAGCTGCCAGATCCATTTGAAATTGTGTAAATGTATTCCTGTTAACTTTTAGAAAAATAATTAAAACAAACCTAAAACCGTATACTAATGAAAATATCATGTGAAAGTCTATTTTCCAGTGCAGTGGACAGTACTACAATGCGTGACGTCACAGTACGTATTTTGCAATTCTAACACACAAAACCAGCAGAGTAAAATTCCTGCATAAAATTGCGAACAGAACTTTGAAAGAATAAATACCCAAAACGCTTCTGTTAAAATGCACTGCAAGTTTACGTACCCAAACTGTGTATGTAAAGTTCCGAACACTGAATGACACGCACGCCAACACATAACACAGTACTGTAAAAGCAAGAAGTTACGACAAAAAAAACCAGTTCTGAAGTAAACTTTAACTGAAATGAGCCTGATGTTATTTTGTAATACAATGGTTGGTTGTAAGCAATCTTATGGTGTCCTAACAGTGAGGTTAAACGGGCCCAACAAACTTTCGTGACTTACCTTGTGGCAACGGAAACGCGGTACTTCTCGAAAGTTGTGAATGAATACATCGCAGCGGCAAACCAGCTAAAGAAAACATTGTCCAAGTGCAACGCAAGGAACAGCAACTATGTTAAGCACCCCATAATTTAGGCTTTAAGTAACAGTGTTACGCGAGGTGCAATGCGGTGACACTCGACTACACAAAAGTTTAGTAAGGGGAGAGTGAAAGAAACTTAACCTACTCAATGATATAGAAGAGACTAGCATTTAAAAACCTGTATAATGAAACTGACTTTTAACGGTTACAACAGTCTTTAAAAAATTAACTTGTCATAAAAAAATATATATCTCTGCCTTGACGGCGATAGCGAAATGGTAGAGAGCGATGGATCTTTGACTCTGAGCCCAAGCCATGTGAGCAGATTATTTTGTTTAATCTCGTCTCCATAACCAAACTAACCGCCTCGAATCAATAAAGAAAAATTATACCGAAAATTTGCCTTTCTCAAACTCATCATAAATTACGGCGAGCAACCAATGCAACAGGAAGACTACCTCAGTATCTCCACACTTCTAAAATCGACCTTCACAAAATTATTTTCCGAAAACCAACATCCTCTCTGTTTGCATCTCTGTGTGGTGTTAGTTAATTTCCCAAACTGGTCAACTGCGTGACCGACACCAGATTCTGTCACTTAACACACGCGAATCCTGCACTGGCAGTGACAAACTACAGACAACCAGACATCACATTGCTTGCACTCAGAACCTCTGTGGCGTAACGTATCGACTATTAAGACATCTTTCAGAAAAATTCCGTTGTACAAGTGAAGGGCTTATTTCAGTAGTGGTACAAGTCCACTTTTGTTCATTCAGAGATACAGAATCCTAAAGTTAAATGAGCGCTGAAAAATCTGCAGTTGAGATACCAGAAATATTCAAGCATATGGCTTCTTGCTAGAGGTGAACCTTTCTTTCTGTTTGTTTGGACCATTAATGTCAGAAGCATTATAGACAGAAAAGTGGAGGTAATGGACTTGTATCACTATTGAAATAAGCCCTTCAAGTATGAAGTATGACGCATTGAACAGAAAGAGAACTCACATCACTCTCATCGACTAACAAAAATAAGCTACAGAACTTACGTCACCTTACATAGTCCTACTGCATTCTTCTCTAAGTTACTATATGCACGAATACAAGTTCATCTGTTAACTGCTTACGTCGCCACAGAATTCATTCTCTTGATTCAGAAGTCGTTTCACAGACGATGAAAGCAATCATCAATTGATTCTAAAAGTACTACTCCCGCCCGCTGCGAAATTTTTACTGAAATTCGATTTATATTTTCAAAAGGATATATAGTAGCTCATATTCACCAGGAGTTGTGCTTAGTTTATGATCGATCAGTCAGGAATAGGTACAAAATTTCAAAGTGACCATACAATTGTTCGTGATGATGTACTTTGATAGCGTGGATAGTCTTTTTTTGTCATCGTACCTATAATTAACGTTTTCGTTAAACCCCAGATTAAAAGTCACAATGTGTCCCACCCAATAAAAGCCTTAATTGACTTTGTAACCACTTTCTATGTTGCTTCAGAGAGGGTCCATCAGAAAAGGTGATGAAAAGAGCTAGTTCCAGCGAACTGAACTGGTTACCTTCCAACACTATAGCTATCTTCTCAGCTTTGCATGATATATTGTGTAAGCTCTACAGGTAACTGTAGGCTATGCACAATCGAACATTTTTTAGGAGGCAGTGAAATACGTTTCCGAAGCCAATCTGAAGAAGGAAGATAATATGTGTTACATGAAATCAATACACCTGTGCTCAACGAAGCTGTATGAAGTGCCTTCTACTTCGATTACTTCTGTGAAAAAAAACTGTGACAGACAGCTTCTGATTACGAAGAATGTCATTGTACCACTCTTTAAAATCAGTTTTGAAGGGGTAGTGTCGAAATTTTGGCAGTTAATTGGCGATGAGTAGGCATACTGCTCAGTAAAACAATCCGAATGCCGGCAAACGTATTTAAGAGTCAACTGTCAAGCTTCACATTTATAGCTCGTTCCCGAAATAACTAACCAGTAACAATGGACACTGCATCAAATATTTTAGGCGATGTCAAAATATTTCAAAAAAACGTTGGTAGTTTGTCATATTGCAACACGCTGTGCTTCTTATAATGAAAACACTCCTTAAACGCACTATCTGAATGCATTTCGTCAAATTTAACGATTTCTATATCTGATACGAATATCGCATTGTGCATCAAATTTTCTGCTGTTTTGATGATTACAACCCTATTTCATATACTATTTGTTGCATAAAGCATTACGGACTTTGCAATTAAGTTTATACTGTAAAATGTTCATGAAACGAATGGGTCATTTAAAGTGAAATCTCTACATATGAACAATATATAATAATTTAGTTTCAAAACCAATGATAAATTAATGAAGCGAAATTGATATTTGAACAATTATAAGGTATGAAGGGAATTATCATTTTAAAAATACACGCTAATTAAATAAAAAAGTTAGATTGTTCCGTATGTTTCAAAAATGTTTTCATTACCCACATAAGAAGTATTTTTTTGTTATGTTAATTTGCATTCATTGCTGAATCAAAAATTTATCCGGAACTTCCCAACAATTTGAATTTGTAAATATTATTGTGTTAAGCAGTTTTTGACCTCCACTATTTTCATAGGTCATTTTCTCATCAGGAGAACCAGATAACAGAAAATGATGTGTTTCACCATCTTAAGACATGTAGTGGTGGTCAGTGTGCGATAATTAAGATAAATCTGCAGAATCTCTCGACACGCTATCTTGCAGTGCCATGGACAGTAACGGTCACATGGGCAATCATTTTCGAGTCATTATTTTGTCTCACAGAAAGCTTTTTAGTTCCCTAATCAGCCGGCCAGTGTGGCCCAGCGGTTCTAGGCGCTTCAGTCTGGAAACGCGCGACCGCTACGGTCGTAGGTTCGAATCCTGCCACGGGCGTGGCTGTGTGTGATGTACTTAGGTTAGTTAGGTTTAAGTAGTTCTAAGTTCTAGGGGACTGATGACCTCAGATGTTAAGTCCCATAGAGCTCAGAGCCATTTTTGAGTTGCCTAATCATAATAAATTTATTTCAGTCTTACCAAAAGAAGAAACATTTTCATATTAATTGTATAAGTTTCAAATTGTGAAAGTATATCTCCTTCCGGAATTAATTGTGGCGTCAATTTATTTTTGGTGTAGAGGTTTTTCTGTAGGGGTATTACTAATGTACTTAACAATTTTCCATTACGTATTCAAGACTACGAACCACAGCCTGTGGCGCTTATTTCATTCAATGCAAAAAGGCACTTTTCTCTAAATATGTACAATTTTTCTAGTGGAAGAGTTAAGTCGCTCGTCTTTTTGATAGCTACCGTACTTGTTTTATAATCCTCAGTTCCTTCTATAAATTTTCAGGTGGCATTTACAGGTGTCCAAATTGAAGATTCAGTTTCAAAACGCTGCCAAAACGCTGCTCAGAGTGACGTCAGATTTGAACAGTCTATTAACATGGGGTGACGTCGTGGAACAAAAAATATTAACAGAAATTTTAACAACAGATGGCACTCTAAACGTCTTAATATAACTGGGGGTCGACTACAAATAACAATCGTAATACGACAGCTATGGTTTGAGCTGCACTTTACACCATTTGTACTGTTGAACGTGTATCACTGCACGAGTTTGACAGTCGACATTTGAAGCACTGTTAATCAGGTAAGCCCATCCACCGCGGCAAACTGGTACCACGTCGGATGGGAAAAACTGGGTTTTTAATTGTCCTGAGGCCGAAAACCGCTTAAGAAGCAAAATGACATCGGTGTCTAATTGTCCTGAGACTGACACATATTCAGTGTGCTGTCCACCATTCTCTGCCAGAAGTTGAAACTAACACACAGTATGTTCCACAACAGATAGGTTGTGTCGAATGTCTCGAGTGGGGAGAGGGGGAGAGAGGGGGGAGGGGAGGGTCACGTTCAGAACAGAATGCGTTGCACTGAACACTGCACCTTTCCGATAATCGCACAACCAGAAGTCACACGAATTAAGATCAGGTGATCTGTATGGCCAAGCTCTAGGGAAATGATGGCTGATAATTCTAGCATTACCGAAACGCCTCTGCAGCAGTTGCTTCACTGGCGCAACGTGCGGAGGAGCACCATCCTACATAAAAATCATCCCACCCACACATCCACACTACTGAAGGGTTGGAATGACATCGGCACACTAATGATTCTCGTAGAGTTTACCACTGATGGTACATGTAACAGGACCCGCAGGACTCACCTCCTCGAAAATATACGGTCCTACTATAAGCAATGCCGTTAACCCGCACCAAACAATCGCCTTTGCAGAATGGAGTGGTACCGGTTTATGTACGTGCGGATTATCCGTTGCCCTTATTCTGCAAGTCTGCGTGTTGACATGTCCTTGGAGATGGAAATGGACTTCATCTTTCCACAGAATGCTCCATGACCACTCATTGAACACTTCCATGCGAGCAGGAAATTCCAGAGCGAACGTTTCTCTTGCTTGCGGATCAGCAGGAAGCAACTCGTGAACATGGGTGAATTTGTATGGATGGCAATTCAAGATGTTTCGTAATATTTTATGCTCTGTGCTCGCAGGCAAGTGCAGCGTTCGGCCAATTCCCCATGCACGATATGTTTGCATACCATCGCTCGATCACTCCCTCCAATGCTGTGGCCACATGTTCTACAGACGTCGGATCAACTGCTTACCTCCCTTTGCCACACTGTACATCAAAAAAACTTGGCTTTTAGAATTTTGTAATCATTTTCTCCAGCCCATTAGCAGACATCGGACCAATGCCTGTTTTCATACCCATGAGTCTCCGGAACTTCTGGAGGGTTACTGGCGCACAAACATTTCACTTGTAAAAGAAATTTGGCAGCAGCGCGCGATCCTTCATGGAGTGCATCTCTGACGCAAACTGAGATACAGCAGTGTACCGCGCATCTCTTGGCACAGATATTCTGATGTTTACAGCGCCATCTATTGGTCAAATATTCGTTTTTTTCCCCATGACGTTTCCCCTTGCATCAAATTACATGTTGTTCAAATTTCACCCCCTTATGAGCAGTGACACTCTTTCTGCAGCGATCTGAAACGGAACTTTAATTGCAGATTTGATATCTGTACCTGTATTGAAAGTGGTAACCTCTTGGTATTATAGGTCATACGACAAATTATCATAGTATACTACATTTTTATCGATGTTCTGTATCCGTATGTTGTATGGTATCTATTTGTTAGAACAGTGCTGTACTCTGCGAAATTATTAAAGATCCTTTTAAAAAACCAGGCTTTTCATCAGCTTGATGTCGTCTCCTGTCTCTATACATCGACTTCCGAGACCCTCTATTTCACATATAGCAATACTTATCTCTCCCTGCACTAATCTGTCTAGTAACATGTTAGCTGCCGATAGTTGCCTTAACCTATATACTACTATTTTACAAAAAGAAAATCAAATAAATTTTCTTGACATTACAATTAAAAAAGAAAATGGAAAACATACATTTAACATCTTTAGAAAACCAACAGCCACGGACACAATAATACATTCCACATCCAACCACCCCCAAAGCCAGAAACTTGCAGCACTAAGACACATGTTACATAGATTAAACAGAATCCCACTCAGCAAGAGAAACTATGAACAAGAAATGAACACGATCATACAAATAGCTAGGAACAACGGGTATGACACACATGTGGTACACAGGCTCAATCAAAAAATAAAAACACAAATAAAAAACAAACACAATATTTCCACAATACAAAAGAACTCACAAGCTGAAAACTTACAAACACACTCAACAAACACACACAATGACAACACCACACAGAAAAGAACCAGATGGTACGCCATGACCTACACACATAAACTAACACACAGAGTTGCAAACATCCTAAAGAGACAGGTCTTCAAAATAGTATATAAGCCTGGGCAAACCCTTCAATCACACCTAAGCCAGCCAGCTACCAAGAGGGACAAATTCCAACAATCAGGAATATATAAACTTGAATGTCAAAGTTGTGATGCAGTATACATAGGCATGACATCAGGAATTTTGAAACAAGATACAAAGAACATATCAGATGTTGGAAGTATGAAACAAACCATTCTACATTTGCAGAGCATTTAAAACACTACAACCATCATCCTACAAACATGGAACAAGAAATGAAAATAATGAGAATAAGCAACCATGACAAACATCTTATACAAATGCAAGAAAACTTCCACATCCAGAAAGCCATAGCAGAAAACAAACATGTGATAAATGAACAAACACACATCAGCACAGGCTCCCTACTACACTTAATAAAGGAAATGATAACATTATATATATATATATATATATATATATATATATATATATATATATATAACACAAAAATACAGACAGACACACACACACACACACACACACACACACACACACACACACACACAGCCCCCCCCCCAAAAAAATTGCATAACACCAAAATACAGACAGACACACACACACAGCACAAAAAAATACATATCACACCAAAACACACACACACACATACACAGGACAAAAACAAAAATAAATACAATAAAATTAAATTAAATTAAATTAATACCACACCAAAAAACACACACACACACACACACATACACAAACACACACACACACACATACACAAACGCACACACAAATGCATACACGAACAGACCACAGATACTTCAATAGTTACACTCATAAGTTTGGCAGTAATATTCGATCTTTGGCAAAAACATTTGACAGTCGGCAACAGAAACCAAAACATTGCATTAAAACAAGCGTTCAGTGCATAGTGCTGTGGAATGTGGAAAAAACAGCAAATTGGCGCTCATAGGAAGAAGAACAACACCAAAAATGCAACAGTTGCGTAATATGTAAGAAACTGTCTACGCAACCTGTAAGTATAGTTCAAAACATTACTGCTTCATAGGAAATACCAACCACCAGAACTGTTTATAACCTATAGGCACAGTGACAAAAATGTAAATAAAATAGCTAACATATGTACATATTCCAGGCCACTGATGATGCCTTGCAGAAAATAAAGACGAAACGCGTGTGGCACTAAAATTGTGTTTTATTCAGTTGCTGTCAGACGGTCCATAAGTGAAACTTATCAATATACCGTACTATATACTAGTAACCTATTACTTCTTGTATTTTCTATTTTCTACCAAGTATCCTTCAGTAAATGGGTCTGCTCACTGCGTCACAAACATAAAATTGTAGAGGCGGGTTTCTACTGCACATTTTATTCCTTGTGCTAATGTGAAAATCGGATGATCGAAATCTGGGCTGTTATGGAGCACTGCATTTTTATAATAACTCCCAGTCAGCAGAGAGAAGAACTATGGGCCCCCATTGGGAATATTTGGGAGGAGATTTTCAAATCTGGCATTCACTCTGTCGGAATCGGATGATCTGAGATATTTTTAGTTTATTTGTGAGCCAGTAGGTATCAGAAAAATTACATCGAGACACTGTGCTCAAATGGTTCAAATGGCTCTGAGCACTATGGGACTTAACTGATGTGGTCATCAGTACCCTAGAATTTAGAACTACTTAAACCTAACTAACCTAAGGACATCACACATATTCATGCCCGAGGCAGGATTCGAACCTGCGACCGTAGCGGTCACGCGGTTCCTGATTGTAGCGCCTAGATCCGCGCGGCCGCTCCGGCCGGCTGAGACCCTGTGTGTCATTGTGTATCTATGATATGAGTAAGAGTGTAGAGCCAATGACTTGTTTGATTCGTAATGAATTCTGCGTGTCCTCTGAGGAGTGTTAACTTGCCGATTTATTTGATTTGTTTTTCAGTTATAATACATGGATCCAGGTAACTGGACATTGGCATAATGACGTGAACAGGACCATCCGAAAATCAATATCCTTCTCATGTAAAAGACGTTTCATGAGTGTAAAACTGGGTAACTTCGTATCACTTCTAGCACTTTTTGTAACACAACCTTACACAAACATGTACTACGACGTTTAATTTCCATATACTATATGGAATTTTATAACCTTTATTATAATTTCGAAGTTTTACCGAGCCCTCTCATCTGATGCAGCCGACCATGACATTTTTAATCAACTCCCAGTCTCCACTGTTAGTGGAGATTTGGGAACACATTATAACCGAACTAATCAATACATTAAATTAAGTATTACCACTGTCAAGACAACTTATGTAACAGATGTAACAGTACACATAGAAGGTGTAATGGGATAACTGTCATATCATATCTGAGTCAAATTGCCGTCTCTTGTTTCTTCCATTAAATACCTATTAATTAGCCTACTTATCGGCAGTATCTAAGTTAGCAACGAGTTTAAACTGTAGAAAAACACTGACAGCCATGAGTGGATCTGTGATGGAGCGCCCCCAGCGCTGATTCCAAGCAAATGGAGATTTCTTCGAACATACATGGTAGCGTTTCAGCTATTAAACAAGTGATTGCACATCGACGTACATTTTGTGTAATACGGATAAGATGTATGTTTATTTTGTGGCTACTGTTGTACGTTTATGTATGCGTTGCACATCTGCAACGGTTCAATTATGTCGCTGTCATTAAAGATGTTGAGTGACATGTCCCGTACGTGGCATGTACCATTGTGTAACTGATGTACAACTACATGCAAATAGCATGTACCCTCTGTGCGATCCTTTGACAGCCATTAATTTTGTTTATTGTTGCCGGCGGTTATCGGTATTTCGTTACCGTTATGCCCATTTTAGTACCGTCGAAAAGTTAAGTGAAGCTCGTACAAAATAAACCGTGTCCGGGTGTGTTTCTTAGAGTCTTTAGAAAATGTAGTCCATCAACAAAGGAGGTGGCTTACAAAACACTCGTTCGGCCTATACTTGAGTGTTGCTCATCAGTGTGGGATCCGTACCAGGTCGGGTTGACAGAGGAGATAGAGAAGATCCAAAGAAGAGCGGCGCGTTTCGTCACAGGGTTATTTGGTAAGCGTGATAGCGTTACGGAGATGTTTAGCAAACTCAAGTGGCAGACTCTGCAAGAGAGGCGCTCTGCATCGCGGTGTAGCTTGCTGTCCAGGTTTCGAGAGGGTGCGTTTCTGGATGAGGTATCGAATATATTGCTTCCCGCTACTTATACCTCCTGAGGAGATCACGAATGTAAAATTAGAGAGATTCGAGCGCGCACGGAGGCTTTCCGGCAGTCGTTCTTCCTGCGAACCACACGCGAGTGGTACAGGAAAGGGAGATAATGACAGTGGCACGTAAAGTGCCCTCCGCCACACACCGTTGGGTGGCTTGCGGAATATAAATGTAGTTGTGTAGATGTAGAACAGTGTACATAGCAGTAAGTAAGAACAGCGTTTGTCGCATCGTAATACGTCAATCACATCGAGATAACGAGGACGTGCGGGTCGCGCTTGTATCGCTGGAAGTGCGATAACGGCGCGTTTCGTTAATTTCATGCATCAAATTCGCGTTCCAACTTTTCAGGATGTGACTGACGTATTTCGATGCAACCAACGCCATCATTATTGTGATTTCTCATGTTTTTGACCACGTACGGAACAATATGGGGTGTCAATTTAAAAAAAAAAAAGACATACGTTTGTGTTGAAACCAATATATGGAAACGGTGTAGAATGTCTCATAGTGTTTACTTTCGTGAGCCCCTGCCGTACATTCACACCCGTGAAAGCCATTTGTCAAATTCTGTTGTGGTTCCAGAGATACTGGCGATGAAAAGTTTAGGTGGGACACCCTGTATATTGATCCGAATTGCAGTATTGAAGAATAAGAAGCTGGAGCAAGAATAAGAAGCTGGATCGCGCTGTTGTCACAAAGTTTCCCAGATCTACGGTGTGAAAACTTGTGTATGTGGTGTAATTTTTCATGGTGTCAAGTGGTAAAAAATATCGAGTCGGTAGTGGTCTTCTTTTAAATCATAATTCGTTCGATTTGTTTGATGCTGTCCTCCAGTTTCCCTATCTTGCGTTACTTTTTCATCTTTTCTGTTTCCTGTTTGCATATCCTGCAGAATGGATTTGAGTTTTCTATTCTTTGTCTACCCATCCTATCTTTTTTTCTTTTTCTTCGTCTGCTGCTCCTTCCAGACCTACGTCTCCTGGACCTGATAGATGAAGAGCCAATAAATTGTCCTTCTTCATGTAATGGTATTTTGTTTATTTCTACCCTCATATAGTCTTTTTCAGTACTTCAGTTTCGCGGTTACTAATTTTTTACTTACTGCAATAACATCAAATTTCAGATGCTTCCACCTGCTACTTCTCCAGACTTCCGATAGATTCTCGTTTCATTCTTTTACAACACTGTGCTCCATACGTGCAGTTGCAGCGTCGACAACGAAACTTTTGAAACAAGATTTCTTTATAGATGACAACGTGCATAGTCTCGGAGATTTCAGCAGCAAAGCACTATAAGATAGTGGACAATCACATTATGATCAGATGCGCCACAGAACTGTGTCATACATACTTCAAAATGTGCACGTACTTATTTACTGTCGCACGTGGTAGCCGCGTGGTCTGGGGCGCCTTGCCACGGTTCACGCGGCTCACCCCGTCGGATTTCTGTAAAATCTTACCGATCTGATCCGTTACTTTTTTAATAAAATGGAGAGAAACTGTATTTTTCTGTCGTTGTGGTTCATCCTTGTCCTTCGGTCTTCTATTTCTTTGTAAGATTTCACGGAAACATGGCATCAAACCGGTCTTTACACCTACAAAGGAGATCAGCCAAGTACTCTGATCTGTGAAAGATAAACGCCCTTCTCTGTCGACATGTGGTGTATGCAAAATTCCGTGTACGTGTGGTAAAGTTTATATTGGAACTACCAAGAGGAGCATAGATACACAGCTAAAAGAGCACAAAAGTCCTTGCCGACTAGAAAAAATAGAGAAATCAGCTGTAGCAGAGCATGCTCTTCAGTCAGGAAACCACGAAGTCAAGTTTTCTGAAACAGAAATTTCATCTACAGCGTCAAATTATTATCCACGACTATGCAGAGAAGCCATTGAAATTTATAAGCATCAGGATAATTTTAACAGAAAAGAGGAGACAATGAAAGTTAGCGACATATGGACAGCAGCTCTGCAGAATCGCTAGACAATTTTATCTTTGACAGGACGACAATCGATAGTGAAGTTTTATCTTTGACTAGGATTATCTTTTCTTATCACGTGTTACTTCCAGCAAGCCCCATTTCTTACAGTGTATATGTCGCTCTCGGACGTCCGACAGTCAGTCGGCAAGACTCAGCGGAGGAGCGCTTCTGAAGATGTCCAGCGCAGTTCTGGACGAAACGTCAGGAATTTTGGAACACGTATTATGTTCGAGTATAATGACATTTCTGGAGACTACAAATCTACCCTGTAGGAATCTGCATGGGTTTCGAAAAAGACGTTCGTGTGAAACCCAGCTCGCGCTATTCGTCCACGAGACTCAGAGGGCCATAGACACGTTTTCCCCGGTAGATACCGTGTTTCTTGACTTCCGCAAGGCGTTCGATACAGTTCCCCACAGTCGTTTAATGAACAAAGTAAGAGCATATGGACTATCAGACCAATTGTGTGATTGGATTGAAGAGTTCTTAGATGACAGAACGCAGCATGTCATTCTCAATGGAGAGAAGTCTTCCGAAGTAAGAGTGAATTCAGGTGTGCCGCAGGGGAGTGTCGTAGGACCGTTGCTATTCACAGTACACATAAATGACCTTGTGGGTGACATCCGAAGGTCACCGAGGCTTTTTGCGGATGATGCTGTGGTATATCGAGAGGTTGTAACAATGTAAAATTGTACTGAAATGCAGCAGGATCTGCAGCGAATTGACGCGTGGTGCAGGGAATGGCAATTGAATCTCAGTGAAGACAAGTGTAATGGGCTGCGAATACATAGAAAGAAAGATCCCTTATCATTTAGATACAATATAGCAGGTCAGCAACTGGAAGCAGTTAATTCTATAAACTATCTGGGGGTACGCATTAGGAGTAATTTAAAATGGAATGATCATGTAAAGTTGATCGTCGGTAAAGCAGATGCCAGACTGAGATTCATTGGAAGAATCCTAAGGAAATGCAATCCGGAAACAAAGGAAGTAGGTTACAGTACGCTTGTTCGCCCACTGCTTGAATACCGCTCAGCAGTGTGGGATCTGTACCAGATAGGGTTGATAGATGAGATAGAGAAGATCCAACGGAGAACAGCGCGCTTCGTTACAGGATCATTTAGTAATCGCGAAAGCGTTACGGAGATGATAGATAAACTCCAGTGGAAGACTCTGCAGGAGAGACGCTCAGTAGCTCGGTACGGTATTTTGTTGAAGTTTCGAGAACATACCTTCACCGAGGAGTCATGCAGTATATTGCTCCATCCTACGTATATCTCGCGAAGAGACCATGAGGATAAAATCAGAGAGATTAGAGCCCACACAGAGGCATACCGACAATCCTTCTTCCCACGAGCGATACGAGACTGGAATAGAAGGGAGAACCGATAGAGGTACTCAAGGTACCCTCCGCCACACACCGTCGGGTGGCTTGCGGAGTATGGGTGTAGATGTAGATGTAGAATAGAAGAGTTTCTAGGACCACGGCCTCACATCCTGAAAGGTCTACCAGCAGCTATGTCATCCGGTCCTGAAAGCCTTCATTCTATGATCAGGGGCTCTCATGTTTACTCAAATGATTCCTGTGAAATTGTTCCCGACGTAATTATGACGGCACGACGGGATTTAACAAGCTTTGAATGCTGAATGGTAGTTGGAGCTAGAAGCATGGGACATTTCATTTTGGGAATCATTAGGGAATTCGATATACCGAGCCACAGTGTCAAGGGCGTGCCGAGAATACTAAATTTCAGGCATTACCTCTCACCACAGACAACGCAGTGACCGACGGCCTTCACTCAACGACCCAGAGCAGCGGCGTTTGTGTAGAGTTGTCAGTGTAAACAGGTGAGCAACACTGCGTGAACCAACTCCAGAAATAAATGTGAGACATACGACGAACCTATCAATTAGGTCAGTGCGGCAACGACAGACGCGGGTTCCGCATGACATCGCCTGCAACGTCTGTCGTGGGCCCGTGATCATATCTTATGGGCCATAGACAATTGGAAAACCGCGACTTGGTCAGATGAGTCCAGATTTCATTTGGTAAGAGCTGATGGTGAGGCTTCAGTGTGGCGCAGATCTCAGGAAGCCATGGACCCAAGTTTTCAACAAGGCAACGTGCAAGCTGGTGGTGGCCCCATAATGGCGTGAGCTGTGTTTATATGGAATGGACTGTGTCCTCTGGTCAAAATGAACCGATCATTGATTGCAAATCGTTATATTCGGCTCAATGTTCCCAAGCAACGATAGAGTTTTTATGGATGACGAAGTGCCGTGTCACAGGACCACAAATGTGGACAGTTGGAGGAAATGATTTGGCCACCCCGAACACACAACATGAATTGTATCGAACACTTATGGGACATAATCTAAAGATCAGTTCGTACACAAAATCCTGCGCCGGCAACACTTCCACAATTATTACGGATGGGTGTAGAGGCAGCGTGGCTGAATATATCTGCAGGAGACTTCCAACGACTTCTTGAGTCCATGCCACGTCGAGCTGCTGCACTACGCTAACCAAACACAGGCCCGACTCGATATTAGGAGGTATCCCATGATTTTTCACCGTAGTGTAGGTCCGGAAGTTAGCCACGATACGATCTGTGGAGACTGTGTACATGAGCAGTTGATGACAGACACCATATATATATATGATACTGGCGAGCCACGACCGATACATTTGCTGTCGAGACGCTATTCAGCAGCAGCTAGGTATCCGGAATGATCATAAATCAAACGATGGAGTTTATCACTTTGTAATCTACGTTCCCTCCCGGTAGTTCGAAATAATCGTTGCCTGAGACAACGATGTCGTAATATTGGCTTGGCTGAGCTTGTGCATACGACGTATCGGTGAAACCATTGATTTCCGTGTCTCTGTTTCTTAGGATTATTTGCTTGTTTTGTTGTCTTCTCCTCATCCCTTACGTTCGTTGCCTGTAAGTGTCACCTTGTATTGTAACTGTAAATTTTTACCTTAGTAACGATCGTATGTGTGTGTGTGTTTGTGTGTGTGTGTGTGTGTAGCTTTCTTTGGTGTGCGCAGCTCTATTTTGTTGACAGCCGATACAGCACGTCGAAATAATTTATTCGGCAATCACTTACTACACCAAATGAAAAACTTGATGGTATTTGCTCCTATTATTTTTTCAGATGGTTGAAACTTGTTTTATAGCATGTTCTTTTCTTTTTTACCTCGGAAGATGTACTGTTGTGTGAACTAAAAGAGTTCCCTATTCCTTAATACATCAGCAAAGCATTTATGAGTTTCGGGCTGACTTCTGGATAGAGGTACTAAGTGATCTTTATTATAGCGTGCCGGTTAGAGAAAAATGACAGTATCTATCGACTGGTATATTTATGGAAATAATTCTGTCAGAATCTGCCTCGTCTTCTACAGTAAATTTTGGAGAAAACGAACACCGTAAGTTAATTTTTTTCTTAGCTTCTTCCACAGATATACAACTGAAACTCCATGTACATTGCTTTTATTTCGTTTTCATAGTTTTAGGCAATTCTTACTGGTTTTCGATGTTATCTGGGTATGTTTTATTTATATATATTCCTACATTATGTTTCAAGTGTACTAAGTGTAATTCAATTACCAATGAGACGTTCGTTTCTTCTTGTTCCATATCCGATCACTTTATTATTTCTTTGATGATTCAGATTAGTCTCAATCTTGCTTCCTTGTCCTCTTTTTGTGAAATGTATAATTATTCTATATCTAACAGATGTTGCACGGTTTTTGCTAAAATTATTAATAAATAATGTTATTCAGCTCAAACAACTAGTTGGACTTTTTTAGTTCCATTTGTGTTATTATGATCAAGCTTGTAAAACATTTTTACCCATTTACAATGCAACTTATACTCCAAACTAATATAAATTAGAAAGAAAATTGAAGCTATTAATCTTCCTCCTCATGTGAAAGCGAAATTTCGTCTCTAACAACAGAGTAATGTCTAAAAGCCAAAAATCAAATTTCTGACGAAAGTAAGCATTCATGTTGTTTTGGCCTAAAATCTGTTCTTCACGGAAAAATTACTTCCAAATATGTTAGCATTTCCGGAAGATTAACAGCTTTTATTAAACCAAGCGCTATTAAATGTGGTTCACGACTACAGTAATGCTGCCCACAATTTGACGCAAGTAATAAATCCGAATGTGTCGCACAGCATACGATCGTGTATTTGTTAATTTCAGTCAGGCAGAAACTATAACAGAAATGAGGGCTGTGGTTTTTCAGAGCAAATACAGAACTACGCAAAATTAAAACCAACGGAAAGAAACAGAAATATTTTGTGTTCTACAAATACCCAGTTAAGAATTGACAAAGTTATGTATTTGGATTACGGGGTACTGTTAGCTTATGTTTGTCAGGTGTATAAATCCTCAATCATGTTAACTAAAGCGAAACAGAAATCATAGCTTGTTATATACAAGTAGATTTCAAGTCAATACAGAGTATTTTCAGTCGGACCCTGATTCATTTATTTCATTAGCAGCATTAAATTTAAAGTTCGTTGTTATTACTGACTGCTAAATGTACTACTGTATGCGACCAGCTAAATGAGGGTAATTTTAACAGAAACTATAGCGTTTTAGGGACAGTAATTAACGCCGTATGTGAGTGGCAGAAACTGAAGTCATTCCATCTCCATTTATTTTGATCATTAAAATAACTCATGCTCTTGAAGAAACAACTGAAATCCAAAATGAGTTTTGTACACTTTCAAGACCAGCGATTTATTCCATCGCACTACAGGAGTACGGTATACTTTTTCTAATAAAATAGTTCAAATGGCTCTGAGCACTATGGGACTTAGCATCTGAGGTCATCAGTCCCCTAGAACTTACAACTACTTAAACCTAACTAACCTAAGGACATCACACACATCCAAGCCCGAGGCAGGATTCGAACCTGCGACCGTAGCAGTCGCGTGGTTCCGGACTGAAGCGCCTAGAACCGCTCGGCCACACTGGCTTGCTTTTTCTAACACATTGTAGCTGATTTCTCACCTTATTTTTTCTCGAAAGAGAACTGTTTCTCGTTTAGCAGTGCCTTCATTTTTGGCAGAACGTAATACCATGTACTTGTTTTGTAAATAAAACCCCCTTTTCTTGCTATAAATTAATTTATTTTTCCCAAACTCGTTTCACCTTTTTCTTACTCCAAGGCATCTTCCATGGGATCTATAACGATACAGTTTTATTATTTTTAGATTATCAAGCAGTTCAGGTCGTGATTTTTTACGTAAATTAGTAATTACTTACCGTTTGTTGTCACCTGCGTTTCCTCTCATCTGGTCTGGAGGTCGCACTACCACTTTATTTCCGACACATAACCACAACTTTGTATTCCAAACTTTTTCACACTGTTCACCACAAAAAAGCAACTGCCTAGAATAAATGGACCTTATTTCATATTTTAAAAGAACTAATACTTTCGTGCGAGCAGCATTCTCTCCTTTGGCAGCGTACAAAAAAAAGTGTCAGTTTGTCATCCATTCGGTAAGCACTAATTCTTCTCTGGTTCAATCGTGAATGAGTACACAAAGTACGGACTGTTAAAAATTATTGTAACAGTGTGGACAGGAGAATACTCGTAACTATGTCTGGAAATGTAATAAATACGTTCAATAAAAAATTAGCTAATATCCAATAGTAGTGTGGTAACTGGATAAAACAACGGCCTGCAAGAACTGCAAAGCGTGTATTTCTTCTTGGCTATTTTTAGATCAATGAGTGGCTGTTTCCTGATGTCGTTTTCTTTTTTAAACTCTTTTAATAAATATTTGTAGTAAATAATATTTTGAGGCTCTGCTCACTGCAGACAATGATTACTTTCTTTGTTTTTTTCCTTGGCTCTTTATTTCTTTAAAGAATCGAACTTCCTTGTATAAAATAACTTGAAGCGGCTGTGTGTTGCGAATTGAGTCAGTAGTGAGGAAGTAATAAATTAAAATTTCTTGCCTGTTGAAGGAGGGGAGAGAGCGGGGTTAGCGAGATGAAGTTTCATAAAGGTTTCAAATTATGTGTAAAGTTTGTTGGCAGCGGCTAAATGTACTCATTCTCAGATACTCGATGAATATAGTCCGGGCATCTGCGCGCCGCCTGTTACGCTGCATCAAGAGACACACACAGTTTCTAAATGTAATACTTCTCTTACTGCATTAAAGTTTTATCGAGAGATCGTGCGTCTTAGTGGGTAGATTAAGACAGCATTTTTTTCTTTTTTTTTATGTTCTGGTAATATTACGTCAAATATTAAAAACTTGAAAGCAGTTAGATAGGTAACCTGCAACTGATATTGGCTTCCGAGGTAGCGGTTTAGTACTATAGATATCCTATGCGCGCTCCTGTCATCCGTCTCTATTGTTCAGTTACATAAGACAGGGAAATGGAAGGCTCATTTCATTAGGAAAAGATCTATGGATGAGTTGCTTCCTACACGACTTAACGAAATCTTTTGTAACTACTGCTGCAGCATATGGAATCAAATGATTTGTGTACGAGAAGATGGTGTGAGAGCTCAAATTCAATTTGACATTTTTGTATCCACTTTCGGAGGTTTTTCCGTTGCCAGATTTTTAATGTCCTCATTTGAACGGGGAATTATGCAACTTTTAAGTTTCTCTGATTCACTGAAAAAAGTCGTTGTTATTAATCTGCCAAATAGGAAGTTAATAAAGTTTTGAGCTTTACAACACGATGCCGTTAGGATAAGCTCATTTCCCTGTGTAGGAAAGCCTAACCTAATCATAAACGGTCTAATACTTCAATTTAAGTAAGAAGATTGCACTGTATTATTATTCCTGTCACCATCGTCATCTTGAGTCGTCAAAATCTCGGTAATTCGACTATATATTTGTAAATATTTACTACTAGCTTAACGGCGTTGTTCAGCACTTGAAAGAGTTTATGGCCTCTGCAAGCAGCTGACCACAGCTCTCACTCGTACCTTAGCCTTTTGGATCCACCTACTCGTTTCAGTCTGCTCTGAGCTTTACGTACCACCTAAGGTTTAGAGTACTCAACGACAGCTGTCTGTCCGCAAGCGCCGAACACTGATCTCACTGGTATCCGGAGTTGTAGTCTCGCAGTTTCTGTTGATGTAGGTAGCTCTAGAGATTTCAGCAGAAATCTGTTTCTAGCCTTTAAGCTTAGCCGTGTAGGATTTGACTTTACAGTGGATAAGCCCAGCCACGTTTCATGCTATTGCCCTTCTTGATAGTCTTTATTGTAGTAAGGAAACTGGGCGACACATTTCCTGTGATCTTGTGGTTTCCGAAAGGCCTCACTGTGGGTCACATGCTTAACGACTGGGACAAAACTCACATCACTGAAAGTAATGCCTGTCATTTACTGGCAAGACACCTTTGCTGATGTGTATTTTCGAGTGACAATCGCACAGTTTGAGTGTTGTGGGTGAGGACGTTTGCAAAACACATAGTGTAAAGAATAAAATAAGCCAACAAAATGTTGAAGCAGAAAACAAAACTAAAGTAATGTATCATCAGTATACACGCATGCTCATAAATTAATGATAATGCTGATACATGGTGAAACAACGCTCTGGTGGGCGGTTTACGGGTTTTAATCACATCGGGGTATGACCATGCGGTGCATTTGACCTGCCGTCGTCCCACGGTGCCGCTGGCAGCAGTCCACATACGCAGAGGTGTGTTGGTGAATGTCAGAGTACGGTGCAGCGAGTAAGTGTGCAGTCTTTTTCAGTGTGCTAATGGTGACTGTGTGTTGAAAATGGCTCAAAGAACGCATATTTATGACGTCACGAGGGGCAGAATACTAGGGCGACTGGAGACTGGTAAAAAAAAAAAAAAAAAAAAAAAAATATATACACGTTCAAATGGCTCTGAGCACTATGCGACGTACCTTCTCACGTCATCAGTCCCCTAGAACTTAGAACTACTTAAACCTAACTAACCTAAGGACATCACACACATCCTTGCCTGAGGCAGGATTCGAATCTGCGATCGTAGCGGTCGCGCGGTTCCAAACTGTAGCGCCTAGATCCGCTCGGCCACTCCGGCCGGCGGTCAAACACAGCAGGTCGTAGCACGGGCCCTCTGTGTGCCACAAAGTGTGATCTCAAGATTATGGCAAAGATTCCAGCAGACAGGAAACGTGTCCAGGCGCTACAGTACGGGACGACCACAGTGTACAACACCACAAGAAAACCGATATCTCACCATCAGTGACCGCAGACGGCCACGGAGTACTGTAGGTAGCCTTGCTCGGGACCTTACCGCAGCCACTGGAACAGTTGTCTCCAGACATACAGTCTATGGATGACTGAACAGACATGGTTTATTCGCCCGGAGACCTGCAAGGTGTATTCCATTGACCCCTGGTCACAGGAGAGCCCGTAAAGCCTGGTGTCAAGAGCACAGTACATGGTCATTGGAACAGTGGTCCCAGGTTATGTTCACTGACGACTCCAGGTATAGTCTGAACAGTGATTCACGCCGGGTTTTCATCTGTCGTGAACCAAGAACCAGATACCAACCCATTAATGTCCTCCAAAGGGGCCTGTATGGAGGTCGTGGTTTGATGGTATGCGGTGGGGTTATGATTGGTGCATGTAGACCCCTTCATGTCTTTGACAGAGGAACTGTAACAGTTCAGGTGTATCGGGACGTCATTTTGCACCAATATGTCCGTCTTTTCAGGGGTGCAGTGAGTCCCACTTTCGTCCTGATGGATGATAACTCACGGCCCCACCGAGCTGCCATCGTGGAGGAGTACCTTGAAACAGAAGATATCAGGCGAATGGAGTGCCTGCCTGTTCTCCAGACCTAAACCCCATCGAGCACCTTTCAGATGCTCTCGGTCGACGTATCACTGCATGTCTTCAAACCCATAAGAGACTTCAGGAGCTCCGATAGGCAGTGGTACAAGAATGGGAGGCTGTACCTCAGCAGCTTCTCGACCACCCGATCCAGAGTATGCCAGCCCGTTGTGCGGCCTGTGTACGTGCGCATGGTGATGATATCCCATACTGACGTCGGGGTACATGCGCAGAAAACAGTGACGTTTTGTAGCACATGTGTTTCGGGATCGTTTTCTCAACTTATCACGAATACCGTGGACTTAAAGATCTGTGTCGTGTGTGTGCCTAGGCTATTAGCGCTAGTTTTCTGTAGTGCCACATTGTGTGGCACCATATTCTGCAATTATCCTTAATTCATGAGCATGAGAGTATCAAAAAGAAAATACTATAAATTAAGAATTTCATTAGTTTTTTGCGTTTAGAGCAACTGAAGTAACAACTACATGAACAGAAACAGAATATTAAAAACGACTTAGTTTGCTTTTTGTAGATTAATTAGAAATTTCAAAGCTCGAATGCATCTGAATTGCGGAGTTTACAGTTAAGGCAGTGGCACTATGATTTTCGTTGGGAAAAAAATTCAAAAACTGAGAGGTGCTCAAGGGCCAATAGGAGGATGCATCGCTGGGATACAGACAAGTGTGTCAAGGAACTACATACAGTGTAAAATGTAATTATGACTGTACTGGAAACGAATCCTTGGTGAGTGAGCCATGTGACCAGGCGAACAGATGGAAAATGATAACGTAAGGCCTTCACTCGTTTCCAAGAAACAGGGAAAGATCGAAATGACAGCCAAATGGATGGTGGAAGGATGACAGAAAACGTACAGGAGAAATATGTATTTGTATCGCTAGTGATCTGAACGAGCAGCAGTGGATGTTAGAGGAATGATTATGATGAGAAGCTTCTTAAATCTGCGCGCTTTCTATCGTCAAATCCTTGATATATTGCTTTATACCGTGAACTTGTAATGATTTTATTCATTATTCATGTGGAATGCATCAGTATTTTTCAAGATTTGGTCAAACGTAATGTAGTTGTTCTACAAGTTCTCAAGGGTATTTTCTTGACACATTTTGTAAGTCGATGCTTCCTTGTTACTTACCCCAAAGAAACAATACTAAAATACCAAATTAAAATACAGTTAAACACTAATGATTGGATGAAGACGAATTTTCAAACACTTTAATTCATTGTGTGACTGCCGACTACCAGGACAAACAGTTATAAAGGTAAAAATGAGACACTAAGTAACGTGACGCTATGTCAGTTACAACTGAATGCGAGGCTGTTTGTCAACAAGCGACGCCTTGGTAACTATTGCTGAAGGTGGTACGAGTAATTCCGGTACAGGCTTCAAGACTTGAAAGTAATTCAACAGTTCCTGAATCGTGTATCATCCATTATTTATACCAGGAGTAAGGAAGAAAAGAGAGAAGGACACATTAGTTATACAGATATTTTTATTGACATTGTTAAATATTACATCTACTGCTATAGGTGGTATATTCGAACTCATTCGTACAGTCTACAATACGATTCACCAGCGCCTCCCCTAGGACATTGTGTCGCTATAACGTACAGTCACTGCAGTATTCAGGAACCTTGAACCACAAATCATCCAGGCTGGTAAACAGAGTGCTTACTGTAAGATTGTATCGTATTCCGGATGTCTCTACATGTACAAGAAATTTCTAAGGAATTATACTCTCGTTATAAGTGGAGAAGACTTAGAAGGAGATACTAATATGATTTTTTTTTTACCAAAGAAGTGTTCGAAAAAGATTTATTTTCGCATACGTTTTCTATTTTTGAAGTTAATGATGGTCAAGTAGTACGGAAACTAGGATGCGTATGACATTCTGTCCATAGGATGGAGAACGCTGGCAATTCGTAGTTTGGCACTTGGTGGAGCGTCCAAACTCAAGATCACATGCAACCGCTATGTTCGCTCATAAAAGGAGTATTCCGAATAGGCACATTTGCCAGAATAAGTCTGGCTCCTATATACTAAACTCATAATCTAACACTCTAATGACATAGAAAATAAGTGCAGCTTGAAACGTATCAGACATTCCAAGCATCTATGACATCACAAAATACACATACAAAAATCACAATGGCGTTAACCGCCATCCAATACTTCACGCACTCCAAAAGTCCCTTACACATTTCACTTGGCTTGTACATCAGGCGTTTCGTCGTGCTTCAGCGTACTTAGTTCTGGTTTCTGTCCGGGCCTCGTTAAAGCTATCATAAAATATTGTGTACACATTGGATTTGCACCCTGTAATCAAGTAGTTACAATGAAACAGAAAAGTGAAATACTAGAATCATTCACAAATTACAACGAAAGTTTCGATTGGGGTATACATAGTCGTGGCTAGATGAGCATAAAAATCTTTGCTTTCTCGGACACACATACAGTAAGAATGATATGGTATTTTTTTCATGGCGCAGATGGCTGGTCAAACGTCGTTTGTAGTGAAGCGTATCTCGCCATACAGGCGAATAAAAAGCGTATGAAATCAGTTGTATTATTACCAGCTCATTTGCAATACCCAAACTTTAGCCACATTCACACCACAATTTGTCGAACGACATGCAGTTTCAGAAGTACTTGATGTTTAAATACCTTTAAATTACTTAAATAAATATATAATACAAGCCTGATGACTTAATGGTTACGGACTTAACGTATCTACATATCTACAGAATAAATACTTTATAGCCCTGACCAGAGGGCCGGACAGTGTCGAAGAATGAAAAGTCTTTCTTTTATCACAAGGAGACCAGAAATTCTTCGCAGACCCTCGGCCTCTCCTTTACCTCACCGCGTCTCCGGGCTGGTGGGAACTGAGAAGGCCGCTGTCGTTCAGTGCGCAGAAAGAAAAAGACGTGGTTCGTCCAACATGGCAGCGATCTGTCCATTCTTCCGCGCAAACGGTCGTTCGTGTAACAGCCGAATCTCACGGGGAAACGTCGAGCGGTCAGATACTGGTGCCTCTGCTGGGGCTAAAACCACCTCTAAGCACCCGCTTGGTGCAGCACCAGCGCGGCAAAGAGGAGGAGAACTCTCTGATGTCGAGCTATCAGTTTCCACACAGCACGCGTAGCGAAAGTTGTTGAGCAGTCCCCGAGATACAGAAGGCACCCGGTCTTAGGGGGAGGGGGGGCAGGTAGGCGTTCATGCATTGAGGACAAAGAGGCACTGACTATGTTTTAGGACAAGGCTTTACGGAAATGTATGAAATTCGTGCAAACAAGTAGTACAGCCGTAGAATCTGCGTAATTTTTCTTCACTACTGGCAAGTTTTTATGTGGGCAGTGGAGCGACAAACGTCTTGGATGAAACATGGTTATAAGGAAGGAAGATTATTGTTTACTGTGTTACTAACGGGTGAGGTCGTTCGAAAAAGGATGGGTAAAGAATCTGACCGCATCCTTTGCAAATACACCATCCCTGTGCTCACCTTATTCGGTTTAGGAAAGCCAGATAAAGTCTAAATCTTGGTGACTGAACTTGTGAACGTGGATTCACTTGTATGCCCACTCCTCGTGATCATGAGACCAAACGTATTAACCAGTGCTCCATCTCACTCAGTACGGCACAATGACGGAATTAAGTCTCCATACTGGTGATGCAGTGCTGCCAGCGTCAGAAATGAGAATTGTGTTTTGAAATCCATTAACGCAGCTTTCTTAAACTATGTTTTGCGTAACCCTGCGTTTCCGTGGAGATCCCTGAAAGAGTTCTGCAAACTTTACATTACTTTTTTCATAACATTCAAGAAATGAAAATTAATGTTTCTATGACATTACAGAAATAGAATGACATCTAAACCTCGCTTCCACTTACTATTTTGGATAGTCGTTACGAATGCGCTGTATTAACCCGGCAAACGGTCTGCCCGATGCGAGGCCCTAGTCACACGACGTTTACATTTATATCGTGGACTGGGAGACAACCATGTAGTCGCTAGTCAGTAGTGAGGGAACAAGTGCACAAGGTGTGATTGTAGCAGGCGATTCGAAGCGCCACCATCGTCCTTATCACAAAATGCACCCACAAGTGCTGCACTTTATTGTTTGTCATCAGAAACATGAGGCACGTTACGTTTTGTAACATATATACAACATTAAAACCATACTACAGAAACAGACCAGGGTTTCCGCCATAAAAATGGACATTAAAATGGGTTTCACGTAATGCATAGATTGGAAAACACTGTATTAATACGAGCAAAAAGTTAATCGACGCTTAAACGTTTCGAAGAAGTGAAGTTGAATTCTTTCATGACCGTGGAAAAGTTTGTGTATTTTTACAGCATAAACGTCAGTTTTCCTTTAAAAAAAATATGGTTTAAAAATGAAAAGATTCAACAGTGACATTGTGTCTGCTCATTTGCTGAAGGATTATTTCAGAGCAAAGGTTAGCTGTTGTTGCTGAAGATACATACAGTCTGTTCCCATCTACTGACTACTTCTGGACCGAGTGCGGTGGTGCAGCGGTTAGAACACCAGTCTGGCATTCGGGTGGACAAGGGTTCAAATCCGCATCCGGCCATCCAAATTTAGATTTACCGTGATTTCCCTAAAGCGCTCCAGGCAAATACGGGGATGAATCCTTCGAAACGGCACAGCTGATGTCCTTCCCCATCCTTGAAACAGTCCGAGCTTGTGCTCCGTCTCTAATGACCTCGATGTCGTCGGGAAGTTAAGGCCTAACCTACCTTCCTTCCTTCTTACTACCGTCGATTGTATGTCGGTGCCAAAGAATTGCAACAGAAAACGTTCAACGTTCACGCTATTATATCACACCCAGATTGGAGGGAAGAAAAAGTGATCAGTGCCTCTGATATCTAGTTAGATGACGTGGTGCCATTTAACTATCATCTGACACGGTCTTGAGTGAAATAAATGAAATCTTAGCGAATAGCGAAGTGAAGCAGAGATTCTGTATCAAATATGTGTTTTATGTCGAGGGTGAGGAAATTTTTCATTCCTGATTATAAATGGAAAGAGCATTTTGTATTTGGGCGGCGAAATACTGCAGCACTTTATGGTCCCACGGATTTCTAAATATGGAAGGGTTCCTGCCTTCTGTTTCTCTCGGGGACGAAATCATCTAGCACCAGTGCGTCAAATTGTCTTGCAGTCAGGTACGACGAATGCTACACTGCAGCGGGAATGCACACGGACTCACACAGACACAGGTTTCGTCGGCGGTCCCTTTTCGCAGAGGCTGAAGCGTATGCGGGATTGCGACCTGGATCACATCGGGTCGGGCCAGATCAGAGGGAGCCGAAGTAGCGCCGCCCGCCCGTCATGGCGAGGCTGACCAGCATCACGGAGAGCAGGAAGACGGCCAGCCCCAGGAAGGAGGTGGCCGCGTGGCACACGCAGCGGCGCCGCTTCGCCTTCTGAATGTTGCGCATCAGCCGCTCGGCCGCCGCCTTGTCCAGCGTGAAGTCCGGCTTCTGCAAGCAGACAGAGAGGGTCAGCATTACTGGCGGGAACAAGCGAACCAACAACACATACAAGTTATGAAGCAGCCGAAGAAAGCCATACAAACACACGCACATACCCACACGCACACACACACACCCACACCCACACACACACACACACACACACACACACACACACACACAGAGAGAGAGAGAGAGAGAGATAGCGTGTGTAAGCAGGCTGTTTACTAAGTACGTAGGCTGTTTAGGTTTTTATGTTGGTAACGCCACATAGCGCTCCGTATGAAAATCACTGACTGTGCTGTGTGCTGTCTGTGGCTGGTTTGCATTGTTGGAATATTTGCTATTCTAGTGTTGAGCAGTTGGATGTGAACAGCGCGTAGCGTTGCGCAGTTGGAGGTGAGTCGCCAGTAGTGGTGGATGTGGGGAGAGAGATGGCGGAGTTTTGAGAGCGGACGATCTGGACGTGTGTCGATCAGAAACAGTAAATTTATAATATTGGATATCATGGACTGATATATATATTATGACTTTTGAACACTATTAAGGTAAATACATTGTTTGTTCTCTATTAAAATCTTTCATTTGCTAAGTATGCCTATCAGTAGTTAGTGACTTCAGTAGTTAGAATCTTTTATTTAGCTGGCAGTATTGGCGCTCGCTGTATTGCAGTAGTTCGAGTAACGAAGATTTTTGTGAGGTAAGTGATTCATGAAAGGTATAGGTTATTGTTAGTCAGGGCCATTCTTTTGTTGGGATTATTGAAAGTCAGATTGCGTTGCGCTAAAAATATTGTGTGTCGGTTTGGTGATGATCAGAAAAAGTAAAGAGGGAAATGTCTGAGTACGTTCAGCTTTGCTCATCTGTTTGAAAATCAAATAACGTAAGAGGTTTACCAGCATTGTCATTCATAATTTTTTCTAACGGGAGGTTTCACGTGATTCTGTGATGATGTTACAAGCTTTCAGGTATTACAGGGAAGGGTAAATGTATTAATTTGAGGTAAGGGATACTGATCCAGAAACGACCGAATCGTAAGTTACAAGTGGAAATCATTCTGATACATTCGACAGCGGAATACATATACCAGTCCTGTTGTTGCTAAGACTGTACCACAGGCAACTTTCAGAGGTGGCTGTGTGGACCAAAACAAGCACAAAAAGTCCAGTTAATATGGGCTATAAAATCCATACGTTAAGAACTATTACCACTTGTTTATCTTCGCTGCTCAGAAACACTTTTATTGAACTAGTGCTGATAGCTCTTAAGGTACACGTTTTAGAGTCCATATATACTGGACCTCTGAATGTTGCCTGTCCTGCAATCTTAGCAACAACGTACTGCTATACGTATTCCACTGTCAGATATACTTGTAGCACAAAGATTTACGCTTATTACTTTAAGAGTCGGTCGTTTCCGGACCAGTGACCCTTAGCTCGTATTGATAAATTTACCGTTCTCCATCCTACCTCAAAGTTTGTAACATCACGGAATCATCATACAGTAACAATTCTTCGCAGATACTAAATATGGGGAACTCGATATACGTCCTATTCTGCGGTAGTCGTGTGAACTATGTCAGGAAGCAAATTTCGGCTCCTTGTTGGGACTTCACCCACTTTGAAGGTATGCACCTCGAAATTACCACGAATCACATATAATATGAGCGAAGAAGTCCCCTCAGACCACGTTCTGTGTGCTCCTTGTGTGATGCAGGCTGTATGACTGACGCAGAATGGACCGGTATTCATGAGATATCGATTGTGTAGAGCCAAGCAGATGGAAACGGTCGAGAGGCAGAACGCAGTCCTCCAAATCTCGTGTACGAACAGTCCACCGCCTCTCTGCACGTTCGTCTGTTTGAAACAACCCTTCATCATATAAACGCCAAAACTGGGGGAAATTTTGTGTGACGTGGTTGGTGACTATGAGAGTACTTGTTTCGGTGTAGCAGTGCTTCCTCTCGACCGTTTCCATCTGCTTGGCCATACACAAACATCATCATCGAACCATGTTGCTGCTTACAGTGCGCTGCGTAAATCACACAGCCTGCAACACGCAAGGAACTGACGACACGTGGTCAGAGAAACTTTCATTCGTCAACGCCATCTATCTTGGCAACGATGCATTTCCAGACACACGTTCATAGGACATTTCTTCCTCCATTTCCAGTCGAGAGCCCATCGCTGCAGTTTGTCTGTCATCTGGTTGCGTTGCGGACACATCGCGAGGCAAGGAAAGTTCGGGGTTAGTCAATAAGTGTCCGCAATTACGCTCTTATTGTCCTTAGGTTGGCCCGAGAGACTTTGTAGAAATGGTTGGCTCTAAGGCTTTGTGCCCTCTCCAGCTGCTACATGACACCGTTGGCTTCGCCTGTGGTAGGTTGCAGCATTACCTCATCAGTCCGTTTTTCGCTGTTGCGACCTAAAGACTTCCCCGCCATAGAGGATTACCGTACCGTAATCTCCTTTTTTATGGTCTGATGTTATACTAGAAGCGACAATTCACAGAAAACTGTTAGGACAATACGGATTCAACGTTTTGTCAGAGCGAATTGTTTACCACTGGACTGAACAGTTCCAAAGTGGACGAGGGAAGAGCGGGGCTTCATGCCAGAGCGACAGCTGATACCATTAACGAACGACTCCGTGCCTTGATTTCGAATAACAGACGTGTGGCTGTTGATGATGTGCCAAACCATTTGCAGATTTGATCCATTTAAATCTGCTTTAAGAGGTCCTTGATTGAGTTCCGATCAACAGGTGAAGGAACCGGTGCTTGCCGCGCTAACAAAAACTTTGTTTTTCAGAAGGATCTTGTATAACAGTGAACTAAGGGCATAGAAAAGCTAGGATAAGTAAGAATTGAGTGCTCTTGTTGTAATAATCTGTGTATATAAAAGGCTACGTCTGGACTGACTGACTCATTCACTGACTCATCATTTCCTGTCATTCACTGACTCATCATTGCCCAGCCAAAAGCACTAAGGATAGAAACTTGAAACATAGAGAGGGTGTTGATCTTATAAGGTGGGCATCGTTTAGTAAGGGGCTGTTCGAAATTCAGCCCCAACGGAGGTGAAGTAGGGGATGAAAAGTTTTTTGAAAATATGTCGCTATTAAGGTTAATGTGAAGTTAGAGATACAAAAACTGGTACTTAAATTCTCTGTCGAAAATTAAAGTACACGCATAGCATTTTTGGAAATTCAACCACCAAGAGGAGCAACAGTAGGAGACCGTTTTTTTTTTTTTAAATAAATCATTACTACAGTACTAAAAGCACTTTTAAAGTTACATCTATGAAAATTGATATTTGACTTTTGTGTTAGAAATAAAAAAAGGTACGTGTTCGGTGTTTCTTGGAAATTCAACCATTAAGGGATGAAATAGGGGACTGAAATTCTTTGTAAATATTTAATTTTATTAAAATATTTTTAAGCTAGGTCTATGAAATTCATGCTTGACTTTTGATTAGTTGAATTAGAGTGCGAAAGTTCCTACTGAAAGTTCGCCATAAGAACTTAAAAGGCAGGATTAACAAAGATCTCCGACTCTAGCTGCCAGAATCACTTTTTGGTCGGAAGAAAATTCAGAAAAGACCAAGCTTCACTGGCCTTTATTATCTTGCTAAGTTTAGAAGATGTTGCAATTTGTGAACAACATAAAAATTCGATTAACGGAAGACAAAAAAGGTCTTTTATTTCATTACGTTAAATGTTAATTAACTCAATGTAAGAAAAGTGTTATGAATGCTTACGTTATAGTAAGATCCTTTGTGTGCAGTTTAAATGTCAGCAATTAATTTGTTGGCTGTCTAAAAGTTACGCAGTAACTGGGTGGGAGCATCGCTGTTAGTATCCCACGTAAGCACGCTCCGCTCCCAGCCCACATAACAATTTTCACCAACACTGTTGTTAGAGTTGCGTTATTCTGACTGAAGGATTCTGGGAAATTAAAAACAATGATCTGTGGGATGATAACCGTCAGGTCGAATATTCTGTTCCAATTCTGGGCGTTTCCCTACTATGAATTTGTGTGCTTTGGCACAAAATTTGTCTTATCGAAACTCTGAAGATAGATATGAACTTCTGTCAGCAAACGTTTCCTCTCAGAATGAAATTTTCATACCGAAGTGAAAATTTCAGTCTGGAAACATCCCCAAAGCTATGGCTATGCCAAGTCTCAACAGTGTCCATATGTCCAGGAGTGCTAGTCTTGCGAGTCTCGCAAGACAGCTTCTGTGAAGTTTCAAACGTAGGAGATGAGGTACTGGTGGAGCTGTGAGGACGGCTAAACACAAAGGTCCCGATTCGAGTCTTGGTCCGACAAACAGTTTTAATCTGCCAGGCACTTTCAACTCTTAGCTTGTTTATGTGAAATTTTCGAACTACTCACTTCGAAAATTTGAAAACGCAGTGGAAATTCGTTTATGAAGAGGACTTCGAATTACTATGAATAAGAGTAAATCAGACCGTTGCAATGAGACGTAATAAAATTTGAAACAAGAGATTGTACGCATATGCGGAATAATAACCAGAACTCCTGCACTTTATGTTAACTCGTAATTTTAGTGCTCTAGCCCCGTCCGTTTTGATGAACAAGAGTCCATACTCTCTTTCACTTTAGTGATGGTAGTGAAGAAATCCGATACTGAGACACAAAAGTTTGTTTGTAGATGCCTTTTTGACCGTAGAAAGTTATGCTCTCAATTGACATCACCTGTCAGTTGCGAATGTCTCTTGAAGTCATTTCTGCGGCCGTACTTGTTATAAGCAATAAATTTCTTAGTAGATTAGCAACTTGTGAGGATCGTGTATGCTAACGCGACGAATGTGTGAGAGTTTTTATATGTTTTTTTTTTTTTACTGATTTGCATCTCTGGCGCGCACGTGCTATTTCAGGCAGATCTTTGACTGACAATAATGGAGTGGGCTGTTCACGGAAGTGATATGATTCAGTTCGCAATGGAGTGACAATGATTACTCTTATGTCAAGTGAACTTAATACTACGTACTAAATACCTACAATCTTTACTGTGAATAAACGCTCCTTTTCATCAATTGTAAAGGAACTTTAACATAAATAAATAAATCACGCTCATGTACGGTCCTAAATAAGATAAGTGACAATGATGAATGGAAAATTGAGCAACGTTCGTTAGCAATGATAGGACAAGAATTAATATTGAGCTATTCTGCTTGTAATAGAGGTGTGTGGTGTCATAAACTAGAACAGTCATTATGGAAATAATTAACCAAATATACTACAAATAGCTCAATAATTTCGCTGGGAACGAATGAATAAAAAAATGTTTGAAGAAATCAACCGCGCATGGTATTGTATGCCAAAAACCTGAAGGAACTGCAGAGAAAAATTACAAAATTTTTACACTTAATCCAGACACGGTTAACCGTTTTCCTTAAGCAGGTTAAGTAAGCAAATATTCCGATTTTTCAAGACTAAACCATGGAATGCAAAGCTTAAATTCAACAAAATCTGAAAAGGATTAACGTTTATAATTAAAAAGAATCTTATTTCAAAGAAATTAAATCTGTAATTGAAATTCTATATTTTGCGAATTTCCAGGAAGTAGTGAGAACCACATCCAGAAGGCAGGGTTCAACGTTACAACGGCAACGAAGACGTTAGAGAGAGAGATAGAGGGAAGCAATTCGATCAGTCCTTTTCGAAGAAAGCTTCATTTTCCTTCAGTAATTTCTTAAAACCTTTTGCCTTTAGATACTGAAGCATCTTTTTATCGCTTAGAACTCCAGTGACCTGTCTCCACTTGAGCCATGCGGCATTCACCCTCATCCGAGTATCAAGAGTTGTGCTGCAGTCTGAGGTGACGACAGACTCTAGGTACTTAAGATGCATGGTCTTTTGCAGGTCTTCTTCGCTGATACTTATGGTGCCTCTGGTTTATAAATGGCCGTATCTATTCACTGAAATGACTTAGAAGATGAAAATGTTTACACTACCAAGGGACCGTAGACCGTAATACGTCATATAACTTTTAACTTGACACGTCTACCCATTCCTGAGAAAAATGGTTCTTAACAGACAGATGGACTACAGAGCGATTCTATCAGGGTCCCGTTTTTATAGATTGGGGCAGGGGCTCTAAAAACAGTAAAGTATATGTGTAGAACTGCTATTTCTATAAAAACAGTTTTGTAGTATTCTGATCAACAGAGGGGTAAAATAAGCTACGGTTTGAATGATGGTAAGATATTCTGATTTACATAGCGTTGCTTTCCAAAAGGAAACGTCCAGTTTCCTGTCTCTGTGCGAGTCTCAGTTTACCCGTAAGTATGATCATAATCAGTGAAGACACAGCTGTTAAGTGAAAGTTAATTCACAGTTCTCGACATTAGTTCGGATGTGACAAGTCGTTAAGAATTTACACTACACCACGAAGATGACGAGCTACAGACGTGAAATTTAATCGACAGGAAGAAGATGCTGTGATATGCAAATGATTAGTTTTTCAGAGCATTCACACAAGGTTGGCGCCGGTGGCGACACATACAACGTGCTGCCATGAGGAAAGTTTCCAAACTATTTCTCATACACAAGCAGCAGTTGAGCGGCGTTGCCTGGTGAAACGTTGTTGTGATGCCTCGTGTAAGAAGGAGAAATGTGTACCAGCACTTTTTCGACTTTGATAAAGGTCGGATTGTAGTCTATCGCGATTGTGGTTTATCGTATCGCGACATTGCTGCTCGCGTTGGTCGAGATCCAAAGACTGTTAGCAGAATGTGGAATCGGTGGGTTCACGAGGGTAATACGGAACGCCGTGCTGGATCCCAAAGGCCTCGTATCACTAGCAGTCGAGGTGACAGGCATGTTATCCGCATGGCTGTAACGGAACGTGCAGCCCGTCTCGATCCCTGAGTCAACAAATGGGGACGTTTGCAAGACAACAACCATCTGCACGAACAGTTCGACGACGTATGCAGCAGCATGGACTATCAGCTCGGAGACCACGGCTGCGGTTACCCTTGACGCTGCATCACAGACAGGAGCGCCTGCGATGGTGTACTCAGCGATGAACCTGGATGCACGAATGGCAAAACGTCATTTTTTCGGATGAATCCAGATTCTGTTTACAGCATAATGATTGTCGCATCCGTGTTTGGCGACATCGCGGTGAACGCACATTGGAAGCGTGTATTCGTCATCGCCATGCTGGCGTATCACCCAGCGTGATGGTATGGGGTGCCATTGGTTACACGTCTCGGTCACCTCTTGTTCACACTGACGGCACTTTGAACAGTGGACGTTACATTCCAGATGTTTTACGACCCGTGGTTCTACCCTTCATTCGATCCCTGCGAAACCCTACATTTCAGCAGGATAATGCACGACCGCATGTTGCAGGTCCTGTACGGGCCTTTCTGGATACAGAAAAAGTTCGACTGCTGCCCTGGCCAGCACATTCTCCAGATGTCTCACCAAACTAAAACGTCTGGTCAATGGTGGCCGAGCAACTGGCTCGTCACAATACGCCAGTCACTACTCTTGATGAACTGTGCTATCGTGCTGAAGCTGCATGGGCAGCTGTACCTGTACACGCCATCCAAGCTCTGTTTGACTCAATGCCCAGGTGTATCAAAACCGTTATTACGGCCAGAGGTGGTTATTCTGGGTACTGATGTCTCAGGCTCTATGCACCCAAATTGCGTGAAAAGGTAATCACATGTCAGTTCTAGTATAATATATTTGTCCAATGAATACCCGGTTGTCATCTGCATTTCTTCTTGGTGTAGCAATTTTAATGGCCAGTAGTGTAACTGATACACTGCGACCCTCTTGACTGCTTACATTAATCGAACAATGAAAGAAGTGGCGCACTTGACGCGGTTCCAGTGAGTCAGCCACATGGAGATCCGGGATCGGCCGTTACGTCACGGCGTGCTATTTTGTCCCCAGCTGTTTGTGCCCACGCGGGCTCGCGGCCTGGGCAGCGAGTGTTACGTCAAGGCTTGCCAGCGCTGCTGGAGTGCGTGCCCGTTTGTGCGTGCACCGTGGAGAGTGCGCCTGCGTGCCGGGCTCGCGGAAGTTTCGTGTGACCACGGAGCGAGGACCTTGCGTGACAATCTCGTCTGGCTATCTCGGAAGCGGGGTAAGCGCACCACCGAAAGAATAGTTCGCAAACAATTGCGGGCCCACTATGGCGAAATGGGGGCCCGCTGGCTGCTGGATCATGGGCTGTTTTCTCTGTTACCAAGGCAGAAACACGGAGACAGTTACGGTAGTCACCAACCGCAACTCTGGAATGGTGCATATTTTAACGTTATTTGCAGTCGTGATGTTCAAATGGTTCAAATGGCTCTGAGCAATATTGGACTTAACTTCTGAGATCATCAGTCCCCTAGAACTTAGAACTACTTAAACCTAACTAACCTAAGGACATCACACACAACCATGTCCGAGGCAGGATTCTAACCTGCGACCGTAGCGGTCGCGCGGTTCCAGACTGTAGCGCCTAGAACAGCTCGACCACCCCGGCCGGCTCGTGATGTTCGCTAGCTACTACATTTTCGGCAGTCCACTTAACATGGCTATTTGTTTCCGTGTGGAACGTGGTTCGCGGCAGTAACGTGCCTAGTTTGTGGCAAGCAATGACACTTAATGCCTTCGCTATGTAAATTATTGCAGCATGTTGTTTGCGAATGTCCAGTATTGCTGAAAACTAAATTTGCTATCAAATATTATTTCTTTTCTTTTCTGTCGTAAGCGCATTGCAATTCAAGAGAGTGTTACACCAGACACGTTTTGGTTTTACTGACAAAGCATCATCAATGGTGGTTCTACAAACACACTATCTGAGCAAAAGAGTCCGGACACCCCCATGTAAAGTGGAATTGACCAATAGATGTTACGAGATGTGGACCCACCAACACAACAGGATATCATTGGAATGAAATATGCCTGAGAGACATTTCAGTCCTTCGAAAACTGCCTAAGTCGACTGTTAGTGATGCGATTGTGAAGTGGAAACGCGAAGGAATAACCGGAGGTAAACCAATAGCAGGTAGACGTCATGTATTAACGGGCAGGTACCGCCGAGCACTGCAGGAATGGATCCAAAAAATGGCATGAAATCAGTGGAAAAATCATTCCTGACCTCCAAAGTGCCACCAGCAGTCCATCTAGCAGAACGACTGTGCGCAGAGAGTTAAAAAGGTGAGGTAGAATGATCGAGCTGCTCTTCATAATCCATAAGTTTCTCTAGTCAATACTAAACGACGCCTGCAGTATACAAAACGGCGACAGTGCTCAGTGGATAAACAGAAACGAATCATCTGGAGTGATGAATCATACTATACTCTTTCGCAATCCCAAGGAAGGGTTTGGCTTTGAAGAATGGCTGGAGGACACTACCTACTATCATATGTAGTGCCAACAGTGAAGTACAGACGAGGTACCCTTCGCGGGTATTTTTCGTTGTTAGGATGTCGTCCCATTACTGCGCTTATGAAAACGCTAAATACGGAAGAGTACGAATTGCACGGCCCCTCTCGCCGGAGGTTCGAGTCCTCCCTCGGGCTTGGGTGTGTGTGTTGTTCTTAGCATCAATTACTTTAACTTAGTTCAAGTAGTGTGTAAGTCTAGGGACCGATGACCTCAGCAGTTAGGTCCCTTAGGAATTCACACAAAAAAAAAAATGATTCAAATGGCTCTGAGCACTATGGGACTTAACTGCTGAGGTCATGTGTCCCCTAGAACTTAGAACTACTTAAACCTAACTAACCTAAGACCATCACACACAACCATGCCCGAGGCAGGATTCGAACCTGCGACCGTAGCGGTCGCGCGGTTCCAGATTGTAGCGCCTAGAACCGCTCGGCCACCCCGGCCGGCGAATTCACACACATTTGAACATTTGAACGCAAGAGTATGAACACACGCCCACTGTGTCGTGCGTACAGTAGAATAACAGTTCTGAGACGATGACAGCTTGTATCAAACATGACAATGCACCCAGTCATAATGCATCTCATGTAAGGGAATTGTTTGTGGATAATAACGTTAACGAAATGGTACGGCCTGCCGAGAGTTCCGACATGAACCCAATGGAACACCTTCAGGATGAGTTAGAATATCGACTTAATTACAGACCCCATCGTCCAACATTGCTCTCTCTTCTAGTTCCGGCTCTTGAGGAATAATAGGCTGCCATTACTCCACAGAGATGCATGAACCCCTTGAAAGCGTCCACGGCGGAGTTCAAGTCGTTGTAAGGACGGAGGGCCGACACACCCCTCGTTAATGAGCACTAATAGATATCCGGATACTTTTGACTGGATAGCGTGTACATAACAGGTATCTAAATTTTGATATTTACAGATTAGAAAAAGGTTTTTTTACTTACGTGTGTTTATTACAATCTCTGAGGTGGACAAATTTTTCTCTCTTTGCTAACAGAGGCTGTTGTCTGTTTTTGGGCCACTCTTCGAGATTTTTCTATTTTTAGGAACGCGACTTTTCTTTTGTTGCATTTGTGTTCTTTTCACTTTATTAAACTTTTGTACAATTTCACACAAGTTGTCTTCATGGAAATTTTACTGTGGTTTGTACTGCACTCATTACTTTGCTTCGGTGTGCAGCAAAAGGAAAAGCAGGTTCCGAAAAAGCTTGCGAAGCATGGAAGAACAACTGCGTTTTTTTGACTAGCAACGAGAGAAAAGCTTGTCGATTTCGCAACAGATATCAAGGAGTAATAAACGTTGTAACTAAACCGTACGCCACAGTCATAAGCAGAAACGATAATTGTTGTGATGTAGAAATGAATAATGTGTGTTAAATTTAGCCGGTCGCGGTGGCCGTGCGGTTCTTGGCGCTGCAGTCCGGAACCGCGGGACTGCTACGGTCGCAGGTTCGAATCCTGCCTCGGGCATGGATGTGTGTGATGTCCTTAGGTTAGTTAGGTTTAAGTAGTTCTAAGTTCTAGGGGACTCATGACCTAAGATGTTAAGTCCCATGGTGCTCAGAGCCATTTGAACCATTTTTTTGTTAAATTTACAGATCTATCACTAATAATGTTTTGTCAGTGAAAACGAAACTCCCCTTGTGTGGCACACTCTTAAATTGCAGCACGCTTACCACAAAAAAGATTTTCATTTTATATATTCCAGCTATTGCGGAATATAGCTACCCAAACAACATGAAATTTTCTACACTTCCACCAAAGTTTCATCTGTGGCAACCTCGAAGTTGTAGGAAGCCCAAAACTACTTTTTTCGACAAAACAACGAATGTTATCTTTAAAAATTTATATCAGTGATGTCTCCTTGTCCTCTGTGCAGGTTTCTCTTGTCACAGCAGAACTATTTCCGTTTGTGAATCAGCAATTGAGTCCATTTTTAAGTATTCATATTGCTTCCACTAGCCATGAATAGAATACAGATCTGTCTTTTTTACGCCAAGACTTATGCACACGATGCTTTTGAAATGATATTCACACCCAAACCATGTCCTTTAGTAAAACGTCCTGCATAATCAGGCCCACATGATCTTGCAACGATCTTCACCTCGGAAATTCCGGCAAATTTATTGATTTCCTTTAATGTCCTTAATTTTGAATATCGCGCTGTTGGTAGATTAAAAATGGCTTAACAATATTCCCCATGTCACTCCACTTTCACGAATACTGTGTTAAGTGACAGAGCGACCATTATTCACTTCCTAAGAGGACTGTATTCGAGATGTAACAATGATAAGCGAACCACTCCAAAGTTCGCTCCAAAAGATGCAGAAAATACTCTAAAAGTTACTACGGAATTATAGGACAGGGAATTGAAACGGAATGCTTCGAATACAAATCTACTGCCATTGCCACAGTCTCATCTTCTTTTCTTTCTGAAAGTATGTCAGTCGATTCCCTTCCACAGCTCCACTGTTTAATTTTGTGGCAACATTTAGTGGCGTATAATTTACTCGACGTTCATCAGCGAGGTATGAATTAAATACGGCACTTCTGTTCAGTGTTTTTCATCACCGCAGATGACAACTTCATTCAAGAGTTTCGTCACACCCAGTTTCGATTTTTAACAGCTGATTAAATCTGGTAGGAAAAGGTTTTACACCATGAAATTTTCGTAAGTTCTGCAGACCTTAATTTGTAACTACTACCTCAATGGACTCCTATTTCAAAGGAATTATTTCAGTCTTCGTTAACAGGCCGATGAAGTCAAACTATTGTACATTACCAAAACTTCATTCGTGGTCCATGCAGAAACTATGTACTTTGTGTGTAATGTGCCGGATTACGAGCAAAATATGCTCTAAGCGCGTCACACAGCATTAAATTAAAATATAAAACTGGTAGCATGCATAAAAAATACGAGAGTCATTCTAAAAGCAAAGAACATTTTAATCAGATGAGTAGTGCAATTTTCCCCCACTTCTTCCGCCATGTCATAGACGTTACTACCACTGGTGCCAATATGACGCTAACAGCGAGCAGGACCGGTATTTTACTGTTTATTTGCGCGATTTTTTTTTAAATGTGAAAAAATTAATGCTTTCTTTCTTTGTAGTTTAATACGGTCTCTGAATGCAAGTCTTCCCTAGAGAAATTTACAGACACATAATAGAAGTTCATGGAAGTGTGATGAAAGGAGCATAAGGTGTAAATGGTGAATCATTTTTAATGACAGTTGAATGAATATTCACGATGAAGAACGATCTGATCGACCGTCGGTCTTTCACTAATGATGAATTGAGCTTGTGCTTTCTTCATATTTCACTATCAGGTCTTTACCAAATTGTTAGTGATGATGTGAAGTGTAGAAAAGTGTGTGCCAGATGGTTACGTCGACTTTCGACAGACGAAGACAAAACGCAACGAATGGCTTCTGCACTGACTTTCCTTAGTCGGTACGACAAGGAACGCGAAAAAGATTTGTACCATATTGCTGCTGGTTATAGGACTTGGGTTTCACATAAAAGCCCATAAAAAAAATGATCGTATGGCATTGTTGGCCGGGAGGCCACATGAGGGGGAAGTTCGGCCGCCGTATTGCAAGTCCTTTTTAATTGAAGCCACTTCGGCGACTTGCGAGTCAATGATGATGATCAAGAACACACAACACCCAGTCATCACGAGGCAGAGAAAATCCCTGACCCCGCCGGGAATCGAACCCGGGGCCCCGTGCGCGGGAAGAGAGTACGCTACCGCAAGACCACGAGCTGCCCATAAACAAAGCGGCACTCAACGGGACTGGACTATTCATGATCCCGAACAAAACCATAAGAAAAATATAAGGGGGGTAGTCACATGGAAATGAGACAAAAGGAAAAAGATAACTTCCAAAAAAGTAATCGCCATAACTGTTAATACATTTATACCACTGTGAGAAAAGACTGCCAATGCCGTCATGGAAAAATGTTTTTGAGGGGCCGTAATTATATTCAGGCTAGTATCTCTTCATCCCAAACAATTCGACGGCTACGAATGTCTTTCTTCGGGCCTATAAAAATAGCGAAATCGCGTAGGAGGAGATCGGAACTGTATGGAGAATACGTAATGGCTTTCCAGCGAAACTTCTTCAAAATTGTCGGAACAACCTTGGTAACATGTAGGCCCGAGCTGCTCCGTTGATGATACACTTGCTTCGGCTGTTTCAGTGGGCAGTTCTTCAACATCCATCTTGGCCCCGAGTGATCACCATCTTTAGGAAAACTTGTGGAACGCTATGAAAAATGTTTAAAATTAAAAACGTAGCTAAGATATCAAAATATGTTGTGAAATAAGTTGTCTTGCTTTGTTGGTTGGTTGGTTGGTTTGGGGAAGGAGACCAGACAGCGTGGTCATCGGTCTCATCGTATTAGGGAAGGATGGGGAAGGAAGTCGGCCGTGCCCTTTCAGAGGAACCATCCCGGCATTTGCCTGGAATGATTTAGGGAAATCACGGAAAACCTAAATCAGGATGGCCGGACGCGGGATTGAACCGTCGTCCTCCCGAATGCGAGTCCAGTGTCTAACCACTGCGCCACCTCGCTCGGTGTCTTGCTTTGTCTTGAATAAAATATATATGGAGAAACTGAAGTTCTTCCCAGAAGAGAGTTCGTAGATTTCAAATTTCCTAGCAGTTTAAAGCTGTGTGCAGGACCGTGACACGAACCTGGTAGTTTTCTCTTTCATGTGCAAGTGCTCTATCTACTTTTTTATCTTCTTTATTTCCATCTGTTTCATTGTCAGGTTTCGTCAGTAGGTCAGTGCGATGCCACTTGATATCTTTCAAATTCCATCGATGAGAACTTCATCAGTTTTTTTTTTTTTTTATTACAGAGGGTGGCCAGTCCCCTGACCGAACAAGTTGAGCTTTCGAGCAGACAAGGAACACCTACTCCCAGGGCGAAGAAAACTTCTATCCGGCTGGGAATGGAGACATGGACCCCGCGACTGAGCTATCGAACGACTCTCCATCGCAGCTTTACTTCTGCCAGTACTTCATCCTCAACCTTCCAAATTTCACAGAAGTTCTCCTCTACACCTTGCGGGTCTACCACTCGTGGGAGAAAGGATACTGCAGTGATGTTTGGAAGGTAGGAGGTACTGTCAGAAAAAGGGCAGTGAAGGTGGGTCGTTAGTCGTGTTTGGATAGCTCACTCAGTAGAGGACTTGTCCGAAAAGGCAAAGGTCTGAGGTTAGAGTTCCAATCCAGCAACTTAACCTGCCACGAAGTGTCAAAAGTTCTTTATTTTTAGACTGGCCCCCTTACTTTTAGCTTCTGTCCTCCCGAATGAGCTCAGAATGTGGTCCGCTAGCCAGTCCAACAGGGTGGGGACGGACAGAAATAGTCCAGTACTTCCGCGATGCTTCCAGCGGTCCGGAACCGCGCGCCAGTTGGCCTTTCCGCGAGTGGAGTCGACCTTGGCGGGCGGCCACAGGCGCGACCTTGCGCTATAACAGGCACTCGCCCAGCTCAGCTGATCACTACTGCAGCAGCCGGCCGCGGGCGTCGACCTCCGCTCTTGGGGAGTCCACTTCACTGGCCTTCCTGACACTCTTACAAGGGAAATTCCCCACCGCAATCCGCCTCAGATTTAGTGGTAAAATGGGCAAGTGACTGAACATTTCTTATCAAGCACGAAAACAGAGAGAAGGTTTACTGAACTGTGAAAAATGAAGCAAAATAGGAACAGTGAACGGTCGAAGCTTAAGAAGTGCGACATCGAGAGAACTGGAAGAGCCGGCCGTGGTGACCAAGCGGTTAAAGGCGCTACAGTCTGGAACCGCGCGGCCGCTACGGTCGCAGGTTCGAATCCTGCCTCGGGCATGGATGTGTGTGATGTCCTTAGGTTAGTTAGGTTTAAGTAGTTCTAAGTTCTAGGGGACTGATGACCTTAGAAGTTAAATCCCATAGTGCTCAGAGCCATTTGAACCATTTTGAACTGGAAGAGCCACTGTGTCGTGGTTAAGTAGTCATGTTGTTAAACTGCTAAGAGGACGAGCCGTCCTCAAAACTCCACGTGCCATAAATTTTTATTTATTTTCACAACATTATGAACTGTCCATAGAGTCATTGAAAAGATTGTTCTCCTTCTGTAGTCTTGGCAGTTGTCATTGTACACATTGGTTGTCAAGTAAATGTGATGAAGAGTGAGAGCAGGCGAGATACCACACAGACGTCTCACAGAAATGAAAACAACAAGTAAACAGGTGTGAACTAGTGTAAGTAGGCTGCTTATGTTCAAATGGCTCTGAGCACTATGGGACTCAACTTCTGAGGTCATCAGTCCCCTGGAACTTAGAACTACTTAAACCTAACTAACCTAAGGACATCACACACATCCATGCCCGAGGCAGGATTCAAACCTGCGACCGCAGCGATCGCGCGGTTCCAGACTGTAGCGCCTAGAACCACTCGGCCACTCCGGCCGGCGGCTGTCCAGGTTTTTATGTTGGTAACGCCACGTAGCGCTCTGTATGAAAACTATGTAAGTAGGCTGTTTAGGTTTTTACGTTGGTAACGCCACGTAGCGCTCTGTATGAAGATCACTGACTGTGCTGTGTGCATTCTGTGGCTGGTTTGCATTGTTGGAATATTTGCTATTGTAGTGTTGTCAACAGCGCGTCGCGTTGTGCATTTGGAGGTGAGCCGCCAGCACTGGTGGATGTGGGGAGAGAGATGGCAGAATTTTGAGAGTGGACGATCTGGACGTGTGTCCGTCAGAAAAATGAAATTTCTAATATTGGATATCATGAACATATATATAATGACTTTTGAACACTATTAAGGTAAATACATTGTTTGTTCTCTACCAAACTCTTTCATTTGCTAAGTATGCCTATCAGTAGTTAGTGCCTTCAGTAGTTAGAATCTTTTATTTAGCTGGCAATATTGGCGCTCGCTGTATTGCAGTAGTTCGAGTAACGAAGATTTTTGTGAGGTAAGTGATTCATGAAACGTATAGGTTATTGTTAGTCACGCCCATTCTTTTGTAGGGATTATTGAAAGATTGCGTTGCGCTAAAAAATATTGTGTGTCAGTTTAGTGTTGATCAGAATAAGTAAAGAGAGAAATGTCTGAGTATGTTCAGTTTTGCTCAGCTGTTTGTAAATCAAATAACGTAGAAGTTTACCAGCACAGTAATATATAACTTTCCGAAGGGGAAGTTTCACTATATTACAACAAAGGAATTCAAGATTCAAAACTTCCAAAACGGAACGCAACTTCAAAAACGTTAAAACATTTGTTTGGACAGAGTGCACAGAAGATGTGTGATTGTGAAACTGTTGAATTCATTCGTTGCAGCATATGTGACAAACCATTATGATTTTATCATTACATTCATACGAACACCTAAACCTAACATGGAGGCGTATCTCACTCACCAGGCGTACAAATTAGATGCGTCGATGAGAGATACCTATCATATGACACACGTACTGTCACTAATGCCGTGTGTGACACGCTAGACTTGTTTTCCGGTGGAGGATTCGGTTGACTCGTCGCTTCGTCATCAAACATTTGCGGTTGCCATTCGAAAGTCGCTTCCTCTCGGCTGCCAACAGAGTGGTTGCGCAGAATCAGCATTCGTTATAGGTCCCTTCCTTACACCTCGCAATTGCAAACGGACGTTACACCACGACACAGACACAAATTTGAATGCAGCGAACAGCGGAAAAAAAGAAGGTACTAGGGAGTTTTGAACACGGCTCGCCCGATTTGCTGTCCCAGCACCCCGACCACTTGACCACGACGTCGGGAATGTTCAAGCGTGAGCTATGTTGCACTTCTTTTGCTAGGACCGCTCACTGTTTGTATTTTGCCTTTTTACACTGTTCAGTACACCTTCTTCGTGTTTTCATGCTTGACCTGCGTTCAGTTTTTGACTGGCTGCCCACTGGACTCTCTTACCACTGAAACACCTGAAAGGGGGGGGGGGGATAGTTTCCCTTGTTAGCACCACGAAACAGTATAAAAAAAGTAAACGAAAATTCGTGATCTGACCCAGAGGATCTTTCCGTGCCGAACAGATGCAGCGTCATCATCTGCTACATGGCGTCATTCGAATGTGGTGTGGGGGTCAAAGTTTGAAAGAGCTTTGGGAAACCTACGATCGAATAAGGCAGAGGACATAGATAACATTCCAGCATAATTTCTAAAATAATCGGGAGAAACGCCAGGCAAACGGTGAAAAATGCCTAGAGAATAAAGTTCGCTAAAGAATCGTCCCCACAAATCTGAAGATAGAAAGGGCAGATAAGAGCGAAAATTATCTATCATACAATGAGCTTAAGAGCCTGTGGATAGAAGTTGCTCAGGAGAATAATATACAGAACAATGTAAATAATTTAGGGATCTCTTTGATGACAATAGATGTTGAAAATTAGCTGGACTGATAAGATAAAAAATGAAGATATATAACGACAACACTGCAAGAAGAAGGAACGAGATGTTAGGACGTATGTTGAGACGCCAAAGACACAGATATTGGAATATTTCCAATAAATAATTGAAGAAGAGTTTGGCGCAGGAGGGGAAGTCGTGGTTGGCAGCATCAAACGCCAAAAAACTTATCCAGAAAGAAATATGGAGGGGCATGGGATCAGCACACTCCTCTCCCAGCTGTTGATGGCTTTCCAGATCCTGTAGCCGCTGCTTTCATTTACTTATTGTAGCTCCTCAGTTAACATCATGAGCCTGGGTGGATCCCGTTCCAGTTATCCCATCGATCTCTGGAAGTATCGGGAACAAGTAACACGACCAGGTACTCCGATTCGTAGACAGGCGCGCTGACCACTCAGCCAAACAGTCTGCAAATTTTTTTTAAAGAAGTGAATGTATTGCACGCTATGGACAAAAATTTAGGAACTATATCGTATGTTGTGCTACAGACGAATGCTGAAAATTAAGTGGACTGATAAGAGGAATGAGGAGGTTCTGCGCAGAATCGGAGAGGAGAGGAATAAGTGGAAAGTACTGACAAGGAGAAGAGACAGTACGATAGGACATTTGTTAAGACATCAGGGAATGATTTCCTTGATATTAGGGAGAGCTGTAGAAGGCAAAACAGAGACTGAAATACATCCAGCAAATAACTGAGGACTTTGGTTGCTCAGATGAAGAGGTTGGCACGGGAGAGGAATTCGTGGCGGGCCGCATCAAACAAGTCAGAAGACTGATGATGACCGAAAAAAAAAAAACATACGATTTTCTCTTTTGTTCCCCGTTGGCTAAGTGCGTTGGCAGAGCGGTCCTTGTAATCTGAAGAGGTGCAGTTCTGGTCCCAGTCTAACGAGTCTGAATCATGTTCTCTTTCATCTCCTTCACCTCTCTCCACCTGAGACTACATCCGCCTCCTGTTGTTCCTAGGCACACTGGATAAAACTTTTTTTAACGCCAGGGGACATCACTCTTATATTGTCAAACACCACCTCTGGCCTTCATAATGCCGCCATTTCGCTGAAGAAGAGACTCCACAAGTTAATTCGATTCTGCCATAAACAAGTGAATCCATTCACTGATAATTACATCCCGTAGAATTACTGAATTGCTAGGATGTGTTTTGCTACGTTTCATCCATTGCATCAAATGGTCTCAGGCATTTCTGTGGGATAAAGATTGCGTGCTTTAGCAAGCGAGTCAATAGGTGTCTTTGTTATGGGGGTTTGTTAAACAATTTGCCCTTCCAATAACATTAAAGTGAACGTTGATGCTGCACAGAAACATCAGTGAATTCAGTAAGTCTGGACATGCTCGCAAAAGTATGGGACAAGTTTGAAGATCGTCTGGATGGTTGTCGTGAGTCCGGTGGAAGTCATACTGAACATTTGCGAAATATAAATGTAAACTATGATCTCAGTATACTACGGTTGTATGTGGGTGTATGTAAAATATATATCTTCGTAAAATCGAATGGTTCTTTCGAAAATAAAACTTGCAGTCCTAACCAGTTTATATATTCATTCACGTTGAAGATACAAACATGTGAAATCGGGTGGATTTTTCCGAAACGCACTGCAGATAATATTTACAAACTAAGTAACAGTTGGGGTAGTAAATATCCTGCTGATCTTTTTCTCTGTCGTTACAGTATTGGAACCCGAACGCGGTGAGGCGCAACTATCTGAGTACGAGAAACTATTGAATCTTCATATTTAGTTTGTGCAATAAAAGTGTGCAAGTTGGTGATTTCAGCAAGGTTGTTACATACTACCTCGTCAAAGCAGATTCGACTACGTCTATTCTCTGATGGCCTATTAAGATCAGAGACACGTCTCTTATGACAGTGTGGCAGAGCTCTGAGCGACTACAAGAGCGGAGGGAAAGTGAAAGCTGTACGACAAAGAGCTGAACTGCACACCGTGCGTGAAAGGCCATCAAGGGCGCTACGCGGTCGTGCCTCCAGACGCCCGTACTGCGGTTCAGGTGCGCTCGTCTGTCGCCGTCAATCTAGAACGGCGTCTCAGCCGGGAATACCACCGGCTGTCAGCTCACAGTCTTCACTGACAACGGCTCTCATCTAAGCTTCCACCTCTTCCCTTCTGCTCACCGTGTTGTTCTCGTTTTTATACGTCCACACTCCGAGGTGTGGGGTTGATCTGATATTCTGTTATTCTGCGCAACGGATTAATCTGAGATGTACCCTTTACCCTGTGGCTCCTGTAAGATACTTGGGTACTGGAGTAGTGCTAGTTAGTGTAAGAAAAACATGGAACTAACGAAAGTTATTATTTATTTTGCAAAAATTCTGAGAAATCAGAATGACACCTTTAGTTATAAATTGAACAAGTTATATCCTAGTTCTTTTCGGAATGTGAAGTTACCTTTCAAGGATAGGATTCGCTAATGAAATTTCTACACAAAGTTTAAGATGCTTGTTGCCTTGGCAGAATGGCTGAGAGGCGCGCCTACTCAACTTGAATAATTATCCTTTAGAATGTTGTTAGGTACGGTCGAGGCTGTCGCGTGTGAAATGCAGTGAAGTGTACTGTTGTGGAGGAAATATGGGGCTCGCAATAGCTGTAGCGCAGAATACCATAAGCTGCGATGACTGCTGTCTGCGCCGCTCGCTGCTGACAAATAAGATAACTCTCGTTCTATCTGGATTGACCGTCGCCAATGAAACTCTCCCTATGCCTTGATGAAGTCAAGGATTCCTATTCGCCCCTAGTCTAACTATTGGCGTGCTACACCGGTCAGATAACCAGTCCACCGCAATGCCACTAAACATTCGCTCGCAGGCGTTTAACTACAACTCTGTCCGTTCACACCGCACAATAAGTGTGTCGGCCAACACAGTGAACAACGCTTAATCGCAAGGACTCAATATAGAGTCGCCCTTTGATTCGCTCTCGACAGAGGTGCTCTCCCAGTGAAGTACTGAGGAGAGACTTGTTCCTCGCTCTTTCGAGTCCACGTACGAGCGCGCACGCTCTCGTTACGTGTTCTCGCTCCAAGAGCGACAACGGAACCGCGCCTCTCCACGCCAGACGTGAAGGGGTATATCTTTCGGGCTCTACCATTATTCCTTCAGCTCAAGGCGTCAGAAATATCGTCTGCCAATGAGCATTGCTCTTCTAAAACGGGAGAATGACGTTTCGTTTAAGTCGACCAATCCGGAAGCTTGTAGCTTTGATGTTTGGCGTTTGCTGTCTCCCTGTGAAAATCTCTGAAACTGCGTGCTATGTATAAAGAATGCGTAGGCTGGCCGCTCCCACACAATGTAGCGGAATTTGCTTTTAAGCCGGACACGGGGTTGTTCCCCCTTTTCCACTCGGGCCCACGCTGTCCGCTGCGGGTGGTCGCCGGCCGACATGGGCTGGGTCGTTCTCTGAAGGGCCTGGCGTCCCGTTGTGTGGCCTCTCTCCCTAACTAAAAGCCTCTGTGACCGTCGTGTCTGGAATGTATGTGCGCACACCAGCCTCGAGTATTTCAACCACGGTGCACTCACTTGTCAGTTGCATATCGTTTACCTGAATTCATACAACATTGACTTTATCTTATCGAGTTTGGGTTCGAATGAAGCGTCTTGATGCGCGGAACATGATTGTGAGGTCGGAATATGTAAGCAATGAAGGTCAGGAGACCACGACGTCTTATAACACGTAAGTCGCTCATCTTAGGTTCGATTTTCCTTTCTTACGTCAAGGAGGAAACTCATACTTCTTTTTATCAAATAAACATATAAAAACATTCAAAACGAAACTCGTGTAAGCGGTGGCTGTGTGATATTTGTATCTGAAACACACCGCTGGACTGGAAGATGCCTTTTTGTCATACTGAAATTAACACGAAACCAGGATATATTTACGTTCCACCGTTTCAGAAATGTCAAATGTCTCCCAAGAAAGGTAGCGTCTGTTGGCGCGTCGGAAGCTGCTAACAGGGATGTGGAGAGCGGGGTAGGGTGCGTGGTATGGTAAGGAGAAGGAAAAAGTAAGATTCCTCAGTCAAAAGAGCAATAGATCCGTGTAACGATTATATCAGAGAGTAGGACCAATCAAAGTTACGCTGACATCATTAACACGGTATCGCCATTTGCACAACAAAATCGTTCTCTAGACAGAGGGCGAACGCTGTCGACGAGCATCTTTTGCTATAATTGCAATTTCTTTTTAATGACATGAAAGCATTCTCAGTGGTTTTTGGGAAGCTAGAAATATAAAACAGTTCATTCTTAAAGCTAAGGAAGAAGAGCTTCGTTTTAGCATGTTGGCGCCATTTTTCTTCCCACTGGACGTCAAGTTTGATATCTGGATAGGACACTGTCATTCAAGCAGCACTGCGTGAACCTGTCAAAGAAGCTTGGCTGGACAGTAAATTTTCTCCACAAAATAGCAAATGCAGATACGCTACGCAGTGCATAAATTTCACTTGTGTACTCAACTGCTCAATATTGTGTCACTGCATGAGAAAACAGCGCATACACAGCCAAGATAAATGTACGTTTGAATGGGAGCATTGCAGCACCAATACTGACACCTCAGACGGGTTCCCACATAATAGCCCTTTTTCAGTCCAATATTGCTCCTCCGCTTCTCAAAAGAAAAGCTGCCAAGTCGCAAGATAGCGTCCGTAAGAATTCATTTCTAATTATCGCTTTGCAGACCTCACCAGCTATATGCCTGAAATTGCGCAAACCACTTCGGATCGATCTTCGGGTTATAGATGTATGCGATGCTACCGAAAAGTGGAAAGAACGCTGGGAATAACACCCATCCCGCAATATCCACCTAATTTGAAACACAACTGCGAAAGTTGCAACGTTCGATGTTCACCGTTGCGAATAATCGAGACTCAACAACATCCGAACTGCGCGAGGCAAATGTGGCCACGTCTTAAAGGTTCATTTAGAAAGTACTGCGTGTGACACTGGTGTGGATGAACAGTGAAAAATAAATACTGCGGAGAAATCCTCAGCGTACTCTCTTAAACTTCTGAAAGGCTTGCATGACATGACAATGAAGGCTGTAATTTGGCTATGAGATTGAAACACTAACCTGTGAATTCATTGTGTATGTTCTGTAATGCCATACCAAAATAACAATAATAATGATACTAATCATAATGATAATAATAAGAGTAATTACAGGAACAAATGAAGGTTTGCTACTGTAAGAAATGGTGGAACAATCACACATAATGAAGAGTAAAAATATCTAGGAGTAAAAGTCACACAGGATGGCAAACAAAATAAGGAAATTAATTCAAGACTGAAAGATGTTGGAACATTAAATGGTATTTCATGGGATCAAGAGGGTAGTAAGGAAACAAAAGAAAAAAATCTTCAAAATAGTTATTCGAAGAATTGTGGCATGTGGATCAGAATTATGGACAGTTAAAACCAAATTAACGAACGGATTGACGGCAACTGGGATGGGGTTTTGGAGGGGGTATGCAGGAATAACGGGGCGGAAAAGGGTAGAAATGAAGTCATCGGGAAGAAAACGGATGTCACAATATCGATTATTGATTTCGTGGAAGGAAAACGACTCATATAGTATGTAAATACGAAAAGGACGTCAGCGAAGAGGTTGCCGTCGGAATGGGAAGCACCAGGAAGGAAAAAAGGAGAGACACTATTGACCGCATGGCTACAAACAATTCAGCCGTTAATAAGAAGAAGAAATACTGAAGAAAATTTATGGACAGATAGGCACAAATGAAGAATTAAAATTAAGGTTGATCTTGGGTCATCGGAAAATGTAAATATATTATAAAATTATGAATAAAATAAATGAATAAATAAAAATAAATTTGTCTTCTTCGAATGGCAACATTTATGGCACGGACTTGGTTTCTGCTCCGTGGAACAGGGGCACGTATATGCAAGTGAGACAAGCTATCCGTATACGTGAACAGGTTGCAGCGGATTGCCAACAGCGCAACATCGACTGAAGGCGAGGAATAAGGCCAAGCGGAGAGAAACTTGCAGACTTAAATTGCTGAGCAGCCAATTCTCCGGCAACCGATAAAGAGGTAGACTTGCGAACCGATGCAGCACGACGAGTTGCTGAACTGCGGTGGGGTTAGATTAGAGGTAATCACCAATCGAGTCAGTGGCTGAGGACGTGGCGCAGGTGTGGCGCTGCTCCGACATTTTCCAGGGCGTTTCAGACCTTCTAAACGAGTTTTACATTGGCGAAGAAAGAGCTTAGCGTGAAGTATAAAATAATGAACTGCCGTAAACAGCAGCAGTTGTGGTGTAGCTTTACGACACGGCCTCTATTTTTACAACCTTCTATTAAGGAAATCTGCGATGTTAAATAACACACAAAAGTGACTGTTTTGAATCTCGGTCAGATATGCAACTGCATGGGACGCTTTGTGGATTTTAACATTTAGATATTTAAACTCCTCTATGTTGAGATATACGGCTTCCTCTCTCTAAGTATGAAGTGCGAATCATATTAAAATGTATGGTAGAGGGTATATGTTTTCATTGTACAACATATTACGATTTCTTCATGTTCCATTCACTGGCAGAGTATGAGTAGACTGCTTATATGCTTGTGAGAAAGCTCCTCTTGGTCTAACTTTTCTTCTTGATGGCCACGAGATCCACACTCAGGCATCTGAAGAATACTCTTAGTTTCTGTGATGAAAGCCAGTTTTCCCATATCCTGCTAATGAATCGAAGCCTGCTATTTGCCTCACTTAAAAACGAGCTTATCTGATCATTCCACCTCCTATCCCCACAAATGATTGCTTCCAGGAGGTTGTATGACTGATTCAGTAATCATACAGTTAAAGATTAATATAATTCAAACGTCCTAGGAAAGATCAGCAGCATCAGCGGACAGTCTGAGCTCGTAACTAATATTAATTTCTAAATCATGATGTACATGGTGGGCAAAATAATGTTGGCCGTAAGATATTTCACGCACCATGCGTCAGCCAACCAAACTTACATCATTTGCCCTGGGTGCGGATGATATAAGTAGAGCTGCCTATCTCGGGGTGCGTGAGATATTTACTGAGCCGTTAGTTTTTGTCCACATCGTATAACACGAATACAAACGAAACTTCCTGGCAGAATAAAACTGTGTGCCGGACCGAGACTCGAACTCGGGACCTTTGCTTTTCGCGGGCAAGTGCTCTACCAACTGAGCTACCCAAGCACGAATCACGCCCCGTCCTCACAGCTTTACTTCTGCCAGTATCTCGTCTCCTACCTTCCAAACTTTACAGAAGCTCTCCTGCGAATAGCACTTGCCTGCGAAAGGCAAAGGTCCCGAGTTCGAGTCTCGGTCCGGCACACAGTTTTAATCTGCCAGGAAGTTTCATATCAGCGCACACTCCGCTGCAGAGTGAAAATCTCATTCACGAATACAAATGGTCCTATTAAACATGCCCAGAGGACACCCGACTCATTTGGTTAACTCTGCACGCGGCACTTAAGATAAAGTGTCCAAACAACACTAGTGTAGTGATTTTGAACTCAATGCTAGTTTCCATGGATGTCATTTTGTTCAATTTACGACGTTATGTTTGAACCCGGACTACATGCTACAATTTTGCGCTAGGCAGAAATGCATGAGTATAACAAAAAAAATGGCTCTGAGCACTATGGGACTTAACATCTATGGTCAGCAGTCCCCTAGAACTTAGAACTACTTAAACCTAACTAACCTAAGGACATCACACAACACCCAGCCATCACGAGGCAGAGAAAATCCCTGACCCCGCCGGGAATCGAACCCGGGAACCCGGGCGTGGGAAGCGAGAACGCTACCGCACGACCACGAGATGCGGGCTGAGTATAACAACTTTGTGAATTAGTTTCCAACGTTTTTCTTGCAATGATTGTGATCTCCCAAAGAACAGTAAAGTACTTACAGTAATTCACTACGCAGTTAGCAAATTTCAACGTTTATCATAAAGAAAAAGTGTCTCAGTTCCTGCAAATATACACACTAACCGTAGGGGTTTTAAGAAGTAACTCTCGAAATTATTGTCCTTTTTGAGTACAACTACATCTACATCTGTAATGCTTTTGTAAAATAACGTCCAAATGTGCGTAATAATGTTCGCTGCTAGCAGTTAAAAAACAGGATAAATTAGTTCCAATGATAACTGTATTTTCTACTAGAGAAATTCTAGTGCTTATCGTTTTACATACACACAAATACTTTGCCGACATACGAATAATAATAATAATAGGTTGGCGGTTTTACACATGCATAAAATCTTTTACTTACTTGCATTGTAATCGTCCCCTAATAAAACATTCAATCATTTATCATCCATACAATGATTTTAATTGCGTCAAATCCTGATTGTACTACCAGAAATTCTAGAGAAATTGACACATGGCTCCATTTACTGCGAATTTTATTCGTATACGTAGGTAACGGAGAAACTACAATACCTTTTTGCTTAAGTACAAAAACTTAGAGTGATTAATGAGAATGTCCTGTTATAATGCGTAAATCGTACCTTCAGGACTTCACAGACATGTTTCTCGTTTCATTTTTTGATTTATAAGCATTCAGCCTATGGTATATTACTGCGTTCGTTTCAGTGTAAAATGCTCACAGCATATTATTGGCAAATATTGGTGTGGAAAGACGAAGCGGGTAAAAATAATGTAGAGAAATGAGAATACGATATTTCATTTTGCATTTTGGAAGCATAAGAACGTGACGAATTGTCGTGCAGCAGTCTTGAACAACTCACCTTGAATTTATTCTTCCGTTTTTGTGCAAAAACGATCAAGCTATACTACTTCCCATATTTGTCGTCCCATGTTTGTCTTCCGGGTAACTTGCGGCTAACGTGACAGCACAGCTGGGCTCTGACGTGAGTTTGTGTCTCTGATTAGCACCACAGGGATCGCACTCTCCAGTGCTACCGTAAGAGGCGCCACCGTCTTCACAGCTTCCACCGTTACGTAAGTCGATCTTCCGCTGGAACTTGCTTCCAATTTACGATCCACAACGAGATGACATATTTATTAAGGAGATACAGTAAGGGCAAGGCGCAGCACCATCTTGTGTTACATCGTGTGCATCTCAGCAAATTGCATGGGAAAATTTGTCGGGTATACTTGAGTAATGGACTGTCCATTAATTTACTCGCCAGCATGGGAAAATTTCTTGTCTACATACCTATGAGAGTGCCATAAGAACTATTATTTTATTATTCCATATTCTGGTAGTGAATACCTTCAGCCAGAAGTCCTACTTCGTTTCCTGAGAAGCCGAGAATATATATATATATATATATATATATATATATATATATATATATATATATTTCTGCAGGGTACTTACAACGACTTGTTGAGTTGATGCCACGTGGAGCTGCTGCACTATGCCGGGCAACAGGGCGTTCGATACGATATTTGGATGTATCTCATGATTGGTCATCTCAGTGTGTTTTCCGAATCGTATCCCTGTTATTATATGTCTCATCCTCAGGATGCTACAACTCCCTTCCGCTAACAAACTTAAAAGGTTCTCACAGGTCATGTTTTGCGAATGGGAACGTTGTTCGATTCGACAGAAGAAACCAAGTGATTTGCATTGGACGGATTGTCGTCCGAAGCCAGTGTGTTCCGGCGATGAGATCGGCTGCACTGAAACCGCGGACGTACTGCTGTAAAAATCGTCCGTCTTCGGCCGATGTCGGCAGTAGGACGAATTCCCTGACGACAAGGCCAATGTGATCGCAGCCAACTATCGAACTGTAGGCAAGGGTTGGTACGCCGGAAGCTAAATCGCTCCGAGCTGTCGCTTTCGTGAGAAGCTGTTACGCGCGCTGCGACATGAACCGCCGATCGTAATCGGACCATTTAGAGTACGGCAGGTGCTCTCGAGCGACCCACGCCTCGCGAAGAAGGCGCGGCCCATCAGGAGGAACACAATGCCCCGGCAAGGTGTCAGCAGGGGCGGGCGCCGCACGCAGACTGCAGACTGCCGACTGCTGGGGGGACGCACCGCGGAGAAAGCGGCCACGAAAGTGTTTGGCCTGTCTGTCGAAACTGACGCCCGCGGCGAAAGTGTTTTCCTAGGGGGCACACGCCCATACACAACCCGCGGGCCGTGCTCTCTCTGTCGCAAAGGTTGCAGCATCCGACCGGCGGCGACGCTCGTCTGCGACTCAGCCTCTCCGTCAAGTCTGGGATCGGTTTGCTTGTCATGTTCAACGGAGCGTGAATTATGGTCCAGTGATTCGGCACAAACACTCACTTCTGGGCGCACTTGTTCAAAACGACATATTATTACATTCTGATGTAATCAAGCTTAACGCACATTGTGAAGTGATACCGTTGGATATTGATAATTTCGTTTGTATGACAGTAACCTCATACAAAACTCAAGTTTGTTGGCATTGTCAACCATCAGATTCGGGATCTATTGTAAATTTTGTTATTTATGTTGGGTCTGAAAACCCGTAAGGATGTGAAATGAAACGCCTTTCAACCGTCTAGTTTCCAAACTTACTTTATTTGGCTACCAGTTTCAGCGATTTACTACGCCATCTTTAGTCGGTAGATGGTGGTTGAAGTGATCGCTATAGCAAGCAGAAATCTACTAATACCGGTGCTGTTGGCCCTTGTTTTGACCAGAACCGAGGTGGAATCTTCCTACACGTCGGTCAGGAGCCTGAAGATGAGGTAATAAATAGCCGAAACTGGTAGCCAAGCAAAATAAGTTTGGAAACTATACGGCTGAAAGCTGTTTCATTTGACATCCTGTGTCGAACAACCGAGTCCCGAAACCATCTCTGAAAAGACGGACATGCAGAGAAAACCCTTAAAGTCAAGATCCCACATGAAATCTTCTTTATTTGGATTGATTACTGGTTTCAGGCCGGCTGGGGTGGCCGAGCGGTTCTAGGCGCTATAGTCTGGAGCCGCCCGACCGCTACGGTCGCAGGTTCGAATCCTGCCTCGGGCATGGATGTGTGTGATGTCCTTAGGTTAGTTAGGATTAAGTAGTTCTAAGTTCTAGTGGACTGATGACCTTAGAAGTTAAGTCCCATAGTGCTCTGAGCCGTTTGAACCATTTTTGAACTCGTTTCAGCCAAATGTTTAGCCATCTGCAGATCACAAAAAATTATTGATTAGTGTTGTTGCCATTAAGACATTTTTAAAATGACAACATCCACACATGAGATATTTAAAAACCTTTTCTTCGTTCGCAGATGGTGTAATTGAACGATGATCATAATGCGCTATGCCGTTACAACTTACTAACTGAAACAATCATTATTTACACCATTTCGTAACACAGTTTAATTAGTTACTAAGTAGTAACAGCTTAAACCTTTGTTTACGACCATAGTTCAATTACTCTGGCCACGAACGACGAAAATCTGTGTTTAATTAGGTCATATATCGATGTTATCATTTTAAGAAAGGTTTTAAGGTTGTGTGAAGCCGTAATAGCACCATCACTAATCAATAATGTTTTATTATCTGAAGATGACTAGATTGTTAGCCGAAACCAGTAACCTATCCAAATAAATGAGACTTCATGTGAGATATTGACTTCATCTGTTATCAATCTCTAACATAAATTTAAAAAAAAAGATCATTCAAAACTATTTGTCCTTAAATGTCGTATTTTGTATTTTACTACTTACATTCGATTGGAATCAAAACACAACCGTAAATCATATCTAAAGTTATTTAAAACATCTACAATAAATTTTGCTAATCACTACGTAAAGATTACACACAATTTAATGTAAATGCTGTCTTTGCCAGCGACGTATTAGTTAGGGTCTTTGCCTACAAATGTGATATCTCTGCTTTCCCGTTTGGCAGGAAGAGTAGTTGTAAGAGACAGCGTCATTTAAAGTTGTTTATAAAGGGTAGATGTGTTTTATATTTTGGGCGCACTCAGTTTTGTTATGACAACCCATGAATGTTGTTGTGTTTCACTAATAACTGCAGTAGATCAAGGTGCAGACTTTGGAAGAGATATTTATGGCCCACTAAGTCGTAAAAGTACGAATTAGTTTCTTTAATATAAAGTTTTTATGCCTAAGAATTTTTTTCAGAACTAAAATTTGTTGTAGGCTAAGTCAGTTGGGTTTGGAATCAGCTTGATATTTGCCAACTTTGCAGTCCAGTTATTATTATTATTATTATTGGTACACTGGTTCCATCATTTTTGTTTCTAACACCACTACGCGTTTCGATATGCCATCATCATTAGTGTACCTTTAATGTTTTGTATATTTTATAACCAGTCATAGCCCTTGACAAGAAGCACGTAAAGGACGACAATTTGTTGTTATTATTGACACCATTATTAATGTAGAGAGGGCGACATAATCATGGTCATCCTCTTCAAGGATTAGGCCTTTTGACCCGTTCCGCAGCAGAATTTTTCACGTCCAACATTCCTCTTGCCGCTTTATTTATTGTATCATTAGACCTACGTTGGACATGGTCTCTCCAGTTCAGTCAGGATATTTTAGTTACGTTTGTAATAGGTTCAACATTTAGTTCTTGTGTAATATCGGTATTTCTTTTATGGTCCAACAATGAATATCTCTATACAGAGGATGCTTCGATTCGTCGTAATTGATCAGATGTTAGGGTCCAACATTCGCTACCATACAGCAGCAAAAATAACGTTATTACTTTGTAGAGTTTAATTAATGTTTCTTCTGTACGCTATGTTTCAATGTACGTTGTATAGTTCCGCAAATATGTCTGAATCTGGCCAATATTAGCTGTACATCATCTGGGTCAGGAAATTTAAAATTGCACCCAAAATATTTAAACTCTTTTATTCGTTCAATTATTTGTCTCTTTATGAAACTTTGGGCCTAATGGGTTCCAGTCTTTGAAATACGATCACATTTGTTTCGTCTGTTGATGTTCTCATTCCGTATTTAGTGGTAGTTTAACTCAATTTGTGTACTGAAATTTGAATCTTTTCTTCAGATTTTCCTTTAATATAATCTGATCATCAGCAAATAGCATTATCTTAAAATTAAAACTTCACTTCTCAATGTTCCATCTGATAAAATCGATGAATGATATCGTCAGTATAAACATTAAAAAAGTTTGGAAACCGTGGGCAGTTTTGTCTGATTCCTTGATTGATATCGGCAGATTCTGTTCCATTCCTCACAGTACGTATCCTAATTTTATTATTTTTGTATACTGACTGAATTTCTGTAATCAGATCGGCTGCAACTGCCTATTCCTTAAGTGATTCCCTCTGCATTTTCTGCTTTACCATGTCAAACGCCTTTTCGTAATCGATAAAAACTTCGTAAGCTGGCCATCTATATTCCCTTCGTTCCCCGTTTACTTGTGCCAAAGAGCAAAGACAATCAGAACGTGATATACTTTTCAACATGATCTACTTTTTCTAAAACCATATTGCACCTGACATACGTGCTTCCATTATTAGTACTAATCTCTTGTTTATAATTATAGCATACAGTTTATAGCACGAATTTAGTGGCTTATTTCTCGTAATTTGCTCATTGTGATTTATCGCCTTTCTTGTAAACCGGGCATAGCAAAGCTTCATTCAATTCTTCTGGTGCATGCCCGTTCAGCCAGTAAATATTCATAAAGTTTTTTATGCTTTAGACGTATCTAAATTTAAGTGAGTAAAGGCACATGTTTATCATTATTACACACATCGAAAACAGTTTTGCATCACCTCGGTTCCGAGAGTTCCGGAACCTGTACAGAAAATTGGAATAGAAATCAACATAAACGTCATTCCGCCCGTTTAATTGCTCACGAAAACCACACATTGCTTGTTGTACCACTATACAGCGAGACCTTCACAGGTAGTGGTCCAGATTGCAATACACACCAGTACCTCTAATACCCAGTAGCACGTCCTCTTGCATTGATGCATCCCTGTATTCGTCGTGGCATACTATCCACAAGATCATTAAGACACTGGTGGTCCAGATTGTCCCACTCCTCACCGGCGATTCGGTGTAGATCCCTCGGAGTGGTTGGTGGGGCACGTCGTCCGTAAACAGGCCTTTTCAATCTGTTCCAAGCATGTTCGATAATGTTCATGTCTGGAGAACATGCTGACCACTCTAGTCGAGCAATGTCGTTATCCTGAAGGAAGTCATCCACAAGATGTGCATGATGGGGGCGCGAATTGTCGTCCATGAAGACTAATCCCTCGACAATATGCTGCCGATATGGTTGCACTGTCGGTCGGAGGATGGCATTCTCGTGTCGTACAGCCATTACGACGCCTTCCATGACCACCAGCGGCGTACGTCGGCCCCATATAATGACACCCCAAAACAGCTGGGAACCTCCACATTGCTGCATTCGCTGGACAGTATGTCTAAGGCGTTCAGCCTGACCAGGTTGCCTCAAAACACGTCTACGACGAATGAATGGTTGAAGGCACATGAGACACTCACTCATCGTTGAAGACAACGTGATGCCACTCCTGAGCGGTCCATTCGGCATGTTGTTGGGACCATCTGTACCGCGCTGCATGGAGTCGTGGTTGCAAAGATGGATGGCTCTGAGCACTACTGGACTTAACATCTTAGGTCATCAGTCCCCTAGAACTTATAACTAGTTAAACCTAACTAACCTAAGGACATCACACACATCCATGCCCGAGGCAGGATTTGAACCTGCAACCGCAGCGGTCGCGCGGTTCCAGTCTGTAGCGCCTAGAACCGCTCTGCCACTCCGGCCGGCTTGCAAAGATGGACCTCGCCATGGACGTCGGGAGTGAAGTTGCGCATCATGCAGCCTATTGCGCACACTTTGAGTAGCAACACGACGTCCTGTGGCTGCACGAAATCATTATTCAATTTGGTGGCGTTGCTGTCAGGGTTCCTCAGAGCCATAATCCGTAGGCAGCGATCATCCACAGCAGTAGTAGCCCTAGTACAGCCTGAGCGAGGCACGTCATCGACAGTTCCTGTCTCTCTGTATCTCCTCCAGGTACGAACAACATCGCTTTGGTTCACTCCGAGACGCCTGGATACCTCCCTTGTTGAAAGCTCTTCCTGGCACAAAATAACAATGCGGACGCTATCGAACCATGGTATTGACCGTCTAGGGATGGTTGAACTACAGACGACACGAGCCGTGTACCTCCTTCCTGGTGGAATGACTGGAACTGATCAGCTGTCAGATCCCCTCCGTCTAATAGGCGCTGCTCATGCATTGTTGTTTACATCTTTGGGCGGGTTTAGTGGCATGTCTGAACAGTCAAAGGGAATGTGTCTGTGATACAATATCAACAGTCAATGTCTGTCTTCAGGAGTTCTGGGAGCCGGGGTGATGCGAAACCTTTTTTGGATATGTGTATTAGTAATGTGTAGAGGGAAACATATACAGTATAACGATAGCCGTCGTGTATAAATTTAACCGAGTAAAAATTGTACAGTAGAAGCTAATTCCAATTTTACGATATTATTACCTAGGTGTTAGATACAGGGTCACGAGAACCGCATGCTACAGGTTACTCCTTTTACTGGCGGTCAGAACGAACGGTACTCGCAGAACTTTCTGCACGCAACTGAGGCTGCGAACAGGACGCGGCAACCGCAAGGCGTCGCCGCAGGTTGCGTAAAGCGCAGACAGCCCGGGCCGGAGCTTACGGCGATACCATCTGCGGGCCGTTATTCAGCAGACAGCTTCCGGCAGCACTGTGGGCGTGCGTGTGGCGAAGATGCCGACAAAAATACGCCGAAACGTTGCCGAAGAATGAAAGGACGTTCCGAAGAATGTAATAATTTTTGAATGAGAGGACCTCGTATCAGAAAACTATATATTCTGCGAACAACATTGTAGAACTTAAATCCTGTTTACAAGCCCTTTTATGAAACAGGCTGAGTCATAAATGATGAAAAATATTCAAGTAGACTGCGTGCTGCTATGCAAAGCAAGCGAAGAATCGTTATTTTATTTTCTCGTGGCCTCATTGTTTAGAAAGTAAAGAAAGAAATGCCCACTTTACAAAACACGGGCATCAAGTTCCAGACCCTATTCTCCGCCCACATGCATTACATTACGCACCAAAGACCTGCTTCGTAGCAGCCAACTCTCGGAGGATGTGAGAAAAACTCGTGCCATCTTAGAGCACGAACAAAAGTAATGAGAACTTGTAAACTTGCCGACACCGATAGAGAATAGAGTCTCATAACCAGGAAGGAGCGGCCGACGTATGAGACTACAACGCGAGCAAGTTATCCAGCCCTGCCGCTTATTCCCGTCTTCAGTTCTCTAAAGAAAATAGAGCCAGGTCAACAACTGATGTGGCACATGAACATTAGACGCTAATCAGGGTAGAATGTTCCAAATTTTTGAGTGTACGTATTGATGAAAACTTGAACTGGAAGAGATGCTCAATCAAATATGTTCAGTTAATTTCGCTCTTCATCTGACTGCTGGTCCTTCAAACAAACGAATCTACCTCCTAACATATCTTGCCTATTTGCGTCCAATAACGCCTTAACGAATATTCTTCTAGCGTAGCTCACCACCTACAAAGGAATTAGTGATTGCACAAAAGCAAACAGTCAGAATAACATGTGGTTTTCATTACCGAAATTTACAATTTGAGAATAATATCGACGCCCAATGTCTACAAGACATTGGAGGCATTCAGATGAAAGCGAGACGAATGGAAACAGATTAATTGAACTGTTTACTATTTGAAAAGTAATCGCCGTGACTGTTAATATATTTATCCCACTATCAGGCAAGACGATAAATCCCTTCATGGAAACATGATTTCCGTTCCCTACGGAAGCATGATTGTATCCAATCTGCCCACGTGTTGCCAAAGTCGTTTCGAGTACGCTGAAGAAGTTTCGCTGGGAAGCCCTCGCACTTCCTCCATAAAGTCTCTATCTCTCCCCAAGCGATTTCCATATTTATGGAGCCCTGAAGACATTCATGGCCGCCGATCTCCTTCGGACGAAGCCTGGCTACAATCATGGTTCCGAAGGTAATAGCAAACATTTTCCATGAAGGCATTGATTGTCTTGTCTCAAAGGGGATGAACGTGTCAAGAGTAATGGCGATTCCTCGTGGAACCATAGACAGTTAATTACCCTTTCCCATCTGTCTCGTGATTGCCTGTTATAGAAGAAAAATGATCTTTACTTCCATTATTCAAGCTATCAGCGACTCAGAAAGTCTTGGGATATCGAATTGCACTTATACGAATGGCGGTAGAATCGCGTCCAAAAGGTAAAAAAGGACGGTACATTGACGGAGCTGTCATTTGTACTCAGGTGATCCATGGGAAAAGGGTTCCGACGCGATTTTGGCCGCACAACGGGAATTAGATTTTTAACGCTGAATAGTGGTTGAAGCTAGACACAAGGGACATTACATTTCAGAAATCGTCAGGGAATTCAACGTCCACAGCATCAAGAGTGAGCTGAGGGTACCAAATTTCAGGTATTATCTCTCACCACGGAAAATGCAGTGGCCGACGGTCTTCACTTAACGACCGAGAGCCGCAGCGTTTCCGTATAGTTGTCAGTATTAACACACAAGCAACATTGCGTGACGTAACCGCGGAAATCAATGTGTGACGAACGACGAACGTATCCCTTACGACACTGCTGCGAAATTTGGCGTTAATGGGCTATGGCAGCAGACTAACGACACTAACTGCTTTGCTAACAGCACAGCATCACCTGCAGCGCGTCCCCCGGGCTCGTGATCATATTAGTTGGACCTAGACTACTGGAAAACCGTGGCTTGGTCAGTTGAGTCCCTATTTCAACTGGAAAGAGCTGATAGTAGGGGTCGAGTGTGGCGCAGACCCCACGAAGCCATGGACCCACGTTGTCAACAAGGCACTGTGCGTGTTGGTGCTGGCTCCATCACGGTGTTTGTTGTGTTGAGGTGTCACAGATTGGGTCCTCTGGATGCTCGGCTACTTGGAGACCGTGTGCAGCCATTCATGGACTTCGTGTTCCCAAACAGCGATGGAATTGTCACCGGGCCACAGCTTTTTGCTATTGGTTCGAAAAACATTGTGGACAGTTCGAGCGAATGATTTAACCACCCAGATCGCCTGACGTGAATCCCATCGAAAATTTATAGGAAATAATCGAGAGATCAGTTGTGCACACAATCCTGCACCGGCAACTATGGAAGGCTATAGAGGCAGCATGGCTCCGTATTTTGGCAGGGAATTTCCAACGGCTTGTTGAGTACGTGCCACGTAAAGTCGCTGCGCTATGCCGGGCACAAGAAGGTCCAACACGGTATTAGGATTTACCCCACGACTTATGTCACCTCAGTATAAAGTTTCCCATCGAACACCTCTATTGGATTCCATTAGAACTCTTCCTACCTACAATGCGGTTGTGTGGCCATTTATTCAGAGTATACCATAATTAACAGAGAAAACCGACACAGGTGAAAGCAATCAATAGAAAAAAGCAAAAAGCTTTCCGGTAAAATTAGGTCTACAAAGAGTCATATGCTAGATAATTTCGAATGCGTGATTACGGGCCACCACTGACTACAGTGTGAAATTTTGTCGTAGTTACCGTCAATGTATTTGAAACGCAAACTCCTCAATTAAGGCCGGCCGTTGTGGCCGTGCGGTTGTAGACGCTACAGTCTGGGACCGCGGGACCGCTACGGTCGCAGGTTCGAATCCTGCCTCGGCCATGGATGTGTGTGACGTCCTTAGGTTAGTTAGGTTTAAGTAGTTCCAAGTTCCAGGGGACTGATGACCTCAGAAGTTGAGTCCCATAGTGCTCATAGCCATTTTTTTGAACCTCAATTAAGTCGGCCTCTGACTCGGCTCAAATTACACAGTTTTTCCTAAGAAGTAACTTAGTCTCTTCTGTCCCCTGGGAATTCGGCTATGAAGAAAAACAAGAAGTTGGTTGGTGCCACAATTACCACTCGATAAATTTTATAATTCTGTGTAATCTGCCTTTGAAGTAAGTGAACTGTCAGCATTTCACTAACTATCTGTTGCCGTCTAAGGTCCAAACAGCTATTTAATTCAGCTAGCAGATATGAATAACAGTGAAACGCATTTTTCCTTTACTTTTTCGTCCGCGTTTTGTGACAACGTATCGTTGATATGTTTCTGCTACTAAACGATTTTATATGGAATCGACTGTCGAGTTTCAACTACTTCCCTATTCCTTACGTCCCCGATTACAGAAAGGAAACTCAGCTCTCCTCCAGACACTCCTCTTCGGAAAGGAAAACCACCCAGACACTAAACTCTGCTGCTAGTGTCCAGATTTTTATTAAAAATTACAGACGTTCCTGTGAGCCAACTGCTTGTGTAGAAATTGTTTACGTTTCGACGGAGCGCTCCTAGCGTTGCTGCAACTACTTTGCATCTCTTGGTTTGGGTAGGGCTTCTTACGGCAGGTGGACACCAGTCTGACCTATCTGAACATAAATTAGTGGCAACGCTGTTTTAAGCGTTCGTCTTACTCGAATTCCCAAAAAAACTTTACTATCCTTTCTGTCGCATCTGTAAACTAATACACTTTTACTATGTGAGAAAGACCAGAACAAATTATTTTGAATCTCTGGAAGGACAGCTGCCGCTTCACTGACTACACCGCCGAAACAAGTTTTGACACAAATAACGTTATATATGGTGCCAGGAGCACTCAGTGTGTACCCAAATCATTATCTTAGCGGTTGTCTAATGTCGGTGCAAACCTTCTTAGCCGGCCGCGGTAGCCTTGCGGTTCAAGGCGCTGCAGTCCGCAACCGCGGGACTGCTACGGTCGCAGGTTTGAATCCTGCCTCCGGCATGGATGTGTGTGATGTCCTTACGTTAGTTCGGTTTAAGTAGTTCTACGTTCTAGGGGACTGATGACCTAAGATGTTAAGTCCCATAGTGCTCAGAGCCATTTGAACCATTTAGTACCTTCTTTTCGTGAAGCACGTGTTTCTGTTCTCGACTCCAGCTAATAAAACACAGACAAAAATACATATTTATTTATAATATCTAACGTCTCGTTGTCTCCATGGGTAAGTGCTAGACTACTAATCCAAAGATCTGGGGTTCGATTTCAGACACTTTGTAAGTAGGCTGTTTAGGTTTTTACGTTGGTAACGCCACGTAGCGCTCTGTATGAAAATCACTGGCTGTGCTGTGTGCAGGCTGTGGTTGGTTTGCATTGTTGGAGTATATGCTATTGTAGTGTTGGGCAGTCGGCTGTTAACAGCGCGTAGCGTTGCGCAGTTGGAGGTGAGCCGCCTTCAGTGGAGGATATGGGGAGAGAGATAGCGGAATTTTGAGAGCGGACGATCTGGACGTGTGTCCACCAGAAAGAGTAAATTTGTAATATTGGATATCATGGACTGGTATGTGTATATATATATATATATATATATATATATATATATATATATTATGACTTTTGAACACTATTAAGGTAAATACATTGTTTGTTCTCTATCAAAATCTTTCATTTGCTAAGTATGCCTATCAGTAGTTAATGCCTTCAGTAGTTTGAATCTTTTATTTAGCTGGCAGTAGTGGCGCTCGCTCTATTGCAGTAGTTTTGTGAGGTAAGTGATTTGTGGAAGGTATAGGTTATTGTTAGTCAGGGCCATTCTTTTGTAGGGATTTTTCAAAGTCAGAGTGTGTTGCGATAAAAATATTGTGTGCCAGTTTAGTGTTGATCAGAATAGGTAAAGACCGAAATATCTGAGTACGTTCAGTTCTGCTCAGCTGTGAAAATCAAATAACGTAAGGGGTTTACCAGCACAGTAATTCATTAATTTTTCTGAGGGCCGTTTCAACTTATCATGTCTTTCTCCTCTGGTAGTGACTAATAAACGTGAACAATGTCACTCCGTGTTTCGGGGTCCACGACAAACTGTACCTTATCAGCCCAAAAAGTTTCGATGCTGGATTTATAAAAAATAAAGAAAAGTTAAGATGGTTGTCTTAATGCTTGAAATGTTCTACATATTTTCCCCTCACCCTCCCCTCCCCCACTTGAGTACAACCCTCACGACGTTCATAAAAGCACGTGAAACTGCCACAAAAATCCTTCTTCACGATGCTGTTCAACTACAGCGTCACACTGGCTTGAACGTCGGTTATGGCTTAAAAGCGTTTATCCTTCATGTGAGTTTCTTTACTTTGCCGTTTTGTGATAGGTTTGTATTGAAATACCAAGCCTCGTCACACGAGATGATATTTTTCAGAAAAGAATTGCCCGCATTTTTAATTTCAATCAGGTCGTGGAAGGCGTCCATTCTGGAGAAACTCTTCAATATTTGATTTAAAAACGTTGCTCCAATGTGATTTGTGACACGACAATGCTGATACACTACAGCCGCACTTTCACTTCTTAACACTGCCTGCTAACAACTGATTGGTCGAATGCAGATCTTTTGTGTACAATTGTTAGTTCAAGCTGCGTCATTTATACGCCAGGGATAAAATCAGTCTCGGAACATTTGAGACGGACGATGTAGGTTCCCTTATAGTTCGCAGGATAAGTGTTCCAAGAAACATTCGGGTTGACGACCGCTTTACTGAACGTAACGTTGTAACGCGAATAATAAACCATCGTACTGACTGACGTGTATGCTTTTCATATGTTAGTGCAGCTAAGCGTCAACAAAGCACTAGTCCAAAAGTTTAGCGTCCAATCCTCCGAGTCAGAGCTTGGTATCACCATGTGATTCAAATAAAGACAGAAATTTCAAGAAAGCAAATCCAATGTGCTACAAACTTACTGCTAGTCCTAGTATTTTAGGAGCTGGAGATACATTTCAAAACCTTTTTTAATATCGATGCATGTTAGTTCCCCGTTGTTCGGGTGTCAGTCACAGTTCTTTCACAGAACTGTCACTGACGCCCAAACAGCGGGGAATTAAAATGCATCGAGATAAAAGAAAATAGTGCACTGACAATGTCTAGGCACTAGCCGAAATCTTGCTTTAAATGACAAAACCTGCAAAAAAAAAAAAAAGAAAAGAGACGACTGCTTGCTGCACTATCATAATAGTCGCTGAGTGCACCCACTTTCCTAAAGGAAGGTAACCTGATTTCTTTATTAGTCAGGCTCTCTATTAGGTTTAGAGTAGATGGTGGTCCACAGCGCACATGTATTTGAAAAAGTCATATCTCAACAACCAAGGCCTGATAATGAATAATATTCGCACCGGCACTGCAAAATGTTTCAGACAATGTTTCCGGCAACTAATGCTATCCGATGTTTGCAGTAGATGCGGGAAACATTGTTTGAAACATGTTGCAGACCTCAGTGTGGCTGCAACTATTTTAGTTTTTATTCATCAGCAGGTCTTGGTTGTTGAAATATGAATTTCTGAAATACTTACGGGCTCTGGATCACCACCTAGGCTCAGCAGAGTAGGATCTTGACTAACAAAGGAACGTTGTGTTCAAAGCAACATTGCAATGAGTACAGCTTCACGTTCAATAGGATTAAAACGCAGGAGTTACGGAGGGAATATCGTTGGTATATTGAAAATACACTATGTGATCATAAGTATTCGGACACCCATAAAAACATACGTTTTTCATATTAGGTGCACTGTGCTGCCACCTACTGCCAGGTACTCCATACCAGCGACATCAGTAGTCATTAGACATAATGAGAGAGCAGAATGGGGCGCTCCGCCGAACTCACGGACTTCGAACGTGGTCAGGTGATTGGGTGTCACTTGTGTCATACGTCTGTACGCGAGATTTTCACACTCCTAAACATCCCTAGGTCCATTGTTTCCGATGTGATAGAGAAGTGGAAACGTGAAGGAACACGTACAGCACAAAAGCGTACATGCCGACCTCGTCTGTTGGCTGAAACCTATCCAGACTATCACACAGGAATTCAAAACTGCATCAGGATGCACTACAAGTACAATAACAGTTAGGCGGGAGGTGAGAAAACTTGGACTTCATGGTCGAGCGGCAGCTCATAAGCGACACATCACGCCGGTAAATGCCAAACGATGCCTCGCTTGGTGTAAGGAGCATAAACCTTGGACGATTGAACAGTGGAAAACGTTGTGTGGAGTACACAATGTGGCGATCCGATGGCAGGGTGTGGGTATGCATAATTCCCGGTGAATGTCATCTACCAGCGTGTTTAGTGCCAACAGTACAATTCGAAGGCGGTGATGTTATGGTGTGGTCGTGTTTTCCATGGAGGGGGCTTGCACCCCTTGTTTTCCGTGGCACTACCACAGAACAGGCATACATTGATGTTTTAAGCACCTTCTTGCTTCCCACTGTTGAAGAGCGATTCGGGGAGGGCGATTGCATCTTTCAACACGAACGAGCGCCTGTTCATAATGCACAGCCTATGGCAGAGTGGCTACACGGCACCTGAATCCTATAGAACATCTTTGGGATGTTTTGGATCGCCGACGTCGTGCCAGACCTCACCGGCCGACATCCATACTTCTCCTCAGTGCAGCACTCGGTGAAGAATGGGCTGTCATTCCCCAAGAAACCTTCCAACATCTGACTGAACGTATGCCTGCGAGAGTGGAAGCTTTCATCAAGTCTAAGGGTGGGCCAACACCATACTGAATTACCATTACCAACGGAGGGCCCCACGAAGTTGTAAGCCATTTTCAGCCAGGTGTGCGGATACTTTTGATCACATAGTGTACCTCAGTGAGTCACCGTAGGAGGAGGAGAAGATTAGTGTTTAACGCCCCGTCCACAACGAGGACAATAGAGATGGGAATCACCGTAGCTGAAAGCAACTCATAGTTAAGGTAAGGAAAAAATCCTGGATGGACAGAAGGAAACTTAGAAAGGCAGTTTCGGGTTTGATGTCCATTCAACAATAAATCAGTTAAGACAGCTCTCAACTTCGAATCGGAGGAGCATATAGAAAGAAATTGACGGCACCCGTTGTAGCGGAACCAGGCCAGCATTTACCCGGAGTAATTTCTGGGAAGCCGCAGAAAATCTAAATTAGAATAACTAGACGAGCATATGAACCCCACATTTCTCCTATACGAACCCAATAGTATACATAAAGCTCCGTGCGAACGAACGGATGAATGATGGAACAACTGCTCTGCCACGTATCGTCTTAAGGTGGAGTCATAGTGAAAGCTGCAAGTGTCAGCAATGCCCTTGCCTGTTTTGTAGTGCGGCTCGTCGTAAAAAAGCCGGCGCTACAGGAAGCGGCAGATTAGCTCTGACTACGGTAACCCGACGCGCATGCGTCGACTGATGTATCGCGCTCTTAGCGGGGCAGCACGTAGCTCTCCCAGCAGTAGCAAAAGGAAACGAGAATGCCACTGCCCTGAGAGGAACGCAGCGCTCCAAACTGATCAGGACTCGAACCGGCACACTGCATGCTGATACATGAGCTGCTTGCATATTCAAGCAGTTCTTGCTTGCAGACCGTTATTAGAATTGTATACAACTACGAAGGCAGGCGGTGGGGAGATGTACAGTACAAACAGGGAGTGTAACACTTGACACAGCTACCAGCAGCGTCATTTTACCGATTCTTGCCGTCTTGGGCCCTTCGACGTGCGCAGTGAACACATGAATTTAATCTCATATCATGCGTAGTGACTAGTACACTGCAGAGTCAAAGAAATTGCTGCACCTGCCTAATATCGCGTGGGGTCCCCGAGAGCACGCACAAGTGCCGCAACACATGCCATGGACTCGACTAATGTCTGAAGTAGTGCTACAGGGAATTGACACCATGAATCCTGCAGGGTTGTCCATAAATCCGTAAGATTACGATGGGGTGGAAATCTCTTCTGAATACCATGTTGCAAGGTATCCCAGATATGCTCAATATTGCTATCTGGGGAGTTTGGTTGCCAGCAGAAGCGTTTAAACTCAGAAGAGTGTTCCTGGAGCCACTCTGTAGCAATTCTGGACGCGTGGGTGTCGCATTGTCCTGCTGGATTGCCCAAGTCCGTCTGAATGCACAACGGACGTGAACGGATGCAGGCGATCAGGCAGGATGCTTACGTACGTGTCACCTGACAGAGTCTTATCTAGACGTATCAGGGCTCCCATATAACTCCAACTGCATAGACCACACACCATCACAGAGCCTCCACCAGCTTGAACACTCCCCTGCTAACAATGCAGGTTCCACGGATTCACGAGGTTTTCTCCATAACCGTACACGTCCATCCGCTCGACACAATTTGAAACGAGACTCGTCCGACCAGGTAACATGATTCCAGTCAACAACAGTTCACTGTCGGTGTTGACGGGCCCAGGCGAGGACTAACGCTTTTTGTCGTGCAGTCATCAACGGTAAACGAGTAGGCCTTCGGCTCCGAAAACACATAACGATGATGTTCCGTTGAATGGTTCGCACGCTGACACTTGTTGATGGCCCAGCACTGAAATCTACAGCAATTTGCGGAAGGTTTGCACTTGTGTCAAGTTGAACGATTCTCTTCAGTCGTCGTTGATATCGATCTTGCAGGATCTTTTTTCTGCCCGCAGCGATGTTGGAGATTTGATGTTTTACCGGATTCCCGATATTCACTGTACACTCGTGAAATGGTCGTACGGTGAAATACCCACTTCATCGCTACCTCGGAGATGCTGTGAATGCTCGTCCGTCGACAATAACATCACGTTCAAAGTCACTTAAATCTTGGTAACCTGCCATTGCAGCAACAGTATCCGGTCTAAAAACTGCGCCAGACACTTGTTGACTTATGTAGGTGTTGCCGACTGCAGCGCCGTATTCTGCCTGTTTACTCCCGGGTTCGATTCCCGGCGGGGTCAGGGATTTTCTCTGCCTCGTGATGACTGGGTGTTGTGTGACGTCCTTAGGTTAGTTAGGTTTAAGTAGTTCTACGTTCTAGGGGACTGATGAACATAGATGTTAAGTCCCATAGTGCTCAGAGCCATTTGAACCATTTTTCTGCCTGTTTGCCGGCCGGAGTGGCGGTGCGGTTCTGGGCGCTACAGTCTGGAACCGAGCGACCGCTACGGTCGCAGGTTCGAATCCTGCCTCGGGCATGGATGTGTGTGATGTCCTTAGGTTAGTTAGGTTTAATTAGTTCTAAGTTCTAGGCGACTGATGACCTCAGAAGTTAAGTCGCATAGTGCTCAGAGCCATTTGAACCACTTTTTTTCTGCCTGTTTACATACCTCTGCATTTCAATACGCATGCCTATGCCAGTTTCTTTGGCGTTTCAGTGTATTTATGGCACATTTATCGATTACCGCAGATTCACGGCTGCTTCAGCTACACAGTGTATCTAGCCGAGTTCTTTGAGTCGTATGTGGCTTTGGCCAATGCATAGCGAGGGCGTGGTCGCCCCACACGGCTTGTTTGCTTTGAAGAAAAACAAGGCATTCTCTTTCAGTCTCTTCCGTACGGGCTGCTCTTGGGGGAAAGCGTGTTTTTCTCGTGAGTGGTGTGTGGTTACGATTGTGGCTGCATTAACACATACTGAGAGAAAGAGGATGAGCAATGAATGAAAGCAGCTGTGAGCTTGTATTTGAAAGTGATTATAACTAACACATACAGCTCGTCTCTATGCGCATGTTCTGCAACACAACGTAACACGTTTGTTTACGATCTGGCGAGATATACTGGAACACTTTGGTTGCTTAGTATTGTCGAATGAATAGCAGGGTTGCACTCGTGGTTACGATCAGTGTGGTGCCGATCCTGCTTTGTTTACGTGTTTTTGATTCGTGTTCGTGTTTAGCCAGCGGATATCTTACTCATCAAATAAGCATTAAAACTGAATTAAAAACGGTCTTGACGGCAATAAAATATTTATTCGCAATGGCAACCGATTTCGGTTAAAATGTGACATTCTTCAGATCACATTATACCATCATGGCAGGCGATGGCGTGAATCCACGAACGTCAACTGCTCATGAGCAGTGACCAGGTTGTGTAACTGCTCTTTTTGTTAGAGACTTTCGTTAAAACGACCTTTCAGCAACACGGAATCACAAACCCAGCAAATAAAATGTCGATTAGCTGCCGTCTCGAAGCTCTCGAGAAAATTTGGTCTCGCGATAACTAGTTTAAATCCTGATGATGACAGAAGTTTGGTCACCAGCTCAAAGGCATCAAAGGAAAGCGAATTACGGCTTACTATTAACTCTCACTTAGTATCGGCGGAATATACAAAATTGTAAGCTTTGGTGGCCGATGGATGGACGTGTGACTCCGCAGAGCAATTTCACTGCGCAGCCGGCAAGGATAGTAAACAGCAGACACATCGATGCCAAGGTGTAAAATCATTGCACATTTCAAATAGTTCAAATGGCTCTGACTACTATGGGACTCAACACCTGAGGTCATCAGCCCCGCCGACCGCGGTGGCCGCGCGGTTCTGGCGCTGCAGTCCGGAACCGCGGGACTGCTACGGTCGCAGGTTCGAATCCTGCCTCGGGCATGGGTGTGTGTGATGTCCTTAGGTTAGTTAGGTTTAAGTAGTTCTAAGTTCTAGGGGACTTATGACCTAAGATGTTGAGTCCCATAGTGCTCAGAGCCATTCGAACCATTCATCAGCCCGCTAGACTTAGAACTGCTTAAACCTAACTAGCCTAATGACATCACACACATCCATGCCCGAGGCAGGATTCGAACCTGCGACCGTAGCAGCAGCGCGGTTCCGGACTGAAGCGCCTAGCACCGCTCAGCTACAGCTGCCGGCTTTGTGAATTTCATTCCATGTACTCAGGTGGACACTAACTATGCCTCGCTGACAGGTGCTTGAACAATATACGCAGATATCAGCATGTAAGAGAGGACGTGTGGTTTGGCTCAAAAAAGCCGGTTCGAATAATTGGCGAATCACTCGAAATTTGAATAGGAGCGATGCCGCTATTCTAAAAAGTTGACAGGAATGGGTGAACCATACCCGGAAACAGCGTCAAGTAGGAAGCGGTCGACCTAGAGAGACGGCACAACGTGAGGAACGAGCAGTCGTCATATAGGCACTTATAGCCCCAGATTCATTGTTACCATCACTGCGACGTATAACTGACTATTCAGTGACCACAAGCACCATTAACAGGCGGCGCACAGAAAGAGTGTTCAGCTCACAGAGTCAATTGCGCCGATTACCAATGATCTTCGTACACCAACAAGCCCGTTTGCAGTGGGGTAGCGCACATTCGACCTGGAATATAATTGACTATAGTGATAAGTCCCGCTTCGAAATGAGCTCCGGTTGGCCATCGAAGACGTTTCCGGATATGCCCTGGACGGTAGTGGGGTGCTAGCCTGATAGCCGCTCGCCGTACCGGTCGACAGCCAAGAGTGACTATCTCGGACATCATTTCATTTCACATCAAAGCTCTTTTGGTCGTCATCCGCAGCATCCTTACAGCACAGCAGTACCTCGACGATATGCTGCACCCCGTTCTGTTGCCGTTTATGGCAAGCCATCCTGGGCTTACATTTCTGCAATAAAATGCCCGCGTCCGGCCGATGTGGCCGAGCGGTTCTAGGCGCTTCAGTCTGGAACCGCGCGGCCTTAGGTTAGTTAGGCTTAAGTAGTTCTAAGTTCTAGGGAACTGATGACCTCAGATGTTAAGTCCCATAGTGCTCAGAGCCATCTGAACCTTTGAAAATGCACGCCCGCACACGGCGACAGTTTATACCGCTTGTCTTCGTACTTGCCAAAGCTAGCAAGGTCGCCGGATCTTTCCCCAATTCAGAACGTTTTGATCATTTTTGACCGGGCACTCCAAGCAGCTTGGAAGTTTGACGGTCGAACGCGCCACTTGGGTAGAATTTGGCACGACATCCCTCAGAAGATCATCCAATAACTTTGTCAGTCAAAGCCGATCAACTGCTTGCATAAGGGCCAGAGGTGGACATTCGCATAATTGACATGCTCAATTTATGAAGTTCTTTCTCCTGAATAGATCATCCAATTTCTCTGAGACTGTAATAATGTTTTTGTCTGTACATCTATATCACATCCACCAACTTCCGTACCATTCGGGTAATTTCTTCGTGGTGCGGAGTAATTTTTTTTTTTTTTGTCTTAGAAAGTACAACAATTTCATATATGAAAGCATAATTTCGGGTTTTTGTGTTGAGTATTAGGCAAATACTGACTATTGATAGGAGAATTCAAGTTGGAACCAGCAAGCAGGGAGGTTCACCAACAGACAATCCACATTAGTAATGTTATACAAAAGATGATATGCTATACAAATGTGGTTGTCTGTAGTACCATAACTAAGAATACTGACTATGTTAATTTTGATCTTACTCGTTTTATAAGGAAAGGTGATCTTTATGTGGGGCTAGTTGGCCATAAAATTTTGCAGTTAAGATAGTAAGTAATGTCCAGGCTATACACAAGTGTAGTGTATTCAACCTGCCATAGTGGCCGAGCGGTTCTAGGCACTACAGTCTGGAACCGCGCGACCGCTGCGGTCGCAGGTTCGAATCCTGCCTCGGGCATGGGTGTTTGTGATGTCCTTAAGTTATTTAAGTTTAAGTAGTTCTAAGTTCTATCGGACTGATGACCACAGCAGTTAAGTCCCATAGTGCTCAGAGCCATTATAACGATTTTTTTGACCTGTCATAGCAGCAAAACCCCGTCTAGCGCAATGAGACGGTAAATTCGTATAATGTGGTAGCGCTCAGCAAGCAGGAACTAGTTAGGATCCTGGTGGTGCAGAAAGTTTCGTCACCAGTATGCAGGCAACAAAGAGAAGCGAATTATGGTTCAAATGGCTCTGAGCACTATGGGACTTAAGATCTTAGGTCATCAGTCCCCTAGAACTTAGAACTACTTAAACCTAACTAACCTAAGGACATCACACACATCCATGCCCGAGGCAGGATTCGAACCTGCAACCATAGCAGTCCCGCGGAGCGAATTACAGACGTACTACTAACTCTGGCTCTTATCATATTACGTGCTAATGTGTTGGAATAAATTTTAGTCAGTACAAACAGTGGATGGATGAAGAAATGGTTCAAATGGCTCTGAGCACTATGGGACTTAACATCTGAGGTCATCAGTCCTCTATACATTCCCGCCACAAATTCCTTTCCTGTGCTAACTTCTTCATCTCAGAGTAGCACTTGCAACCTACGTCCTCAATTATTTGCTTGACGTATTCCAATCTCTGTCTTCTTCTACAGTTTTTGCCCTCTACAGCTCGCTCTAGTACCACGGAAGTCATTCCCTCATGTCTTAGCAGATGTCCTATCATCCTGTCCCTTCTCCTTATCAGTGTTTTCCACACATTCCTTTCCTCTCCGATTCTGCATAGAACCTCCTCATTCCTTACCTTATCAATTCACCTAATTTTCAACATTCGTCTATAGCACCACATCTCAAATGCTTCGATTCTCTTCTGTTCCGGTTTTCCCACAGTCCATGTTTCACTACCATACAATGCTGTACTCCAGACGTACATCCTCAGAAATTTCTTCCTCAACATAGAATACTTAAACCTAACTAACCTAAGGACATCACACACATCCACGCCCGAGGCAGGATTCGAACCTGAGACCGTAGCGGTAGCGCGGTTCCAGACTGAAGCGCCTAGAGCCGCTCGGCCACACCGGCTGGCATGGATGAAGAAATTTGCCCGTTAGGGCCTTGTCGTGAATACAATGCGGTCGTCCGTGTCTAGATTCACTTTCACTCTCTTCATCAGAAACACATACGCGTCGACCCATGAAGTAGAGGTATTGATATTCACATCTCTTGTAAGAAGAATGATACGGGAAACGTTCTCTTCTGCACATTTCGATATATTTTCAAATTTACAGTATCAGTGTTACGAGAACATTGCTCGGGAAAGTGTTGTACTTCCCAGGCTCGTCTTGCGCTTGCTTTGTGATGCGGCGGTCTAGCGTGGACGTGCGCTACAACGGGAAGGGAGCGAAACAATGGCGGCACCTGCGATCGTCATTTGTCACGCGTCGGCTTGGCGCCGGGCCACGGTGCCGCGTGTGACGACACGGGACAACGGCCGGCCGGTCGATGCTATTTCCGAGCGCCTTTACCCCCGCCGACTGCGACGGACTGAATGCCTCGCACCAGCTGCTGAACAACAAAAGACCACGTCCGTGCGCCGAATTCAAGCAGAGCATCATTGACCACGAATATGTCTGAGGGTCACTTCGAAACTGATGCCCTACCATTTACTTTGATATAAATCACAACAGACACAGAAAGCACAATTACACAGTTAGCACAAGATTCCAACTACATGCTAACATTTTTCATGTACTGGCTACCATTCTTTATCAACGTCTGTAGCAATCATCATGGATTACAACGCTCCTGTTGAACCCAGTTCGCTCTATTTCTTTTTTTTTTTTTTTTTTTTTTTTTTTCGAGACAAAGGAAACAGAAGATACTGGCACTCAGGCTGATGCAGTGTCCCTTGACTCCCGGAAGGCGTTCTAAACGGTACTGCATTGTTGGTTAATGAACAAAGTACGTGCTTACCGGATATTATACAAGTTGGATTGAAAAGTTCATTCTAAATGAAAAAGGTGGAAGATCACGCTTTGACGTCCCGTCGACACCGATGTCATCAGAGACAGTGCTTGTAAATATAAGACGGCATGCCACTGTTAACGGAGAGAAATCTTCAGAAATAAAAATATTTTTGGGTATACTCCAAGGAAGTGTTATAGGACCATTACCATTCACATTATCGGGACGCATGCGACAGCATGCGTCACCTAATTTGTTCCAAAACGCCGCGCGTAAAAACGGGATATTTCCGGGGCTCATGCCTCGGGTTCTGTTGGCGATAGACGGGTAGGGTCAAATGTTTTGGATAGCCCTTTGGCTAGGGGCCATTTGTATTCACAACAAGAGGAGTGCTACTGCAGCCAACCCACAGTACACGGTCAAAGTCCCGGGTTCGATTCCCGGTCGGGTTGGGGATTTTCTCTGCCCGGGGACTGGATGTTTGTGTTGTCCTCAACATTCATCACCATCATCGTCATTCGTGACAGTGGCTAGATTGGACTATATAAAAAAACTGGACTGTGTAAAAATTGGAACTTTGTATGGGCGCTGATGACCGCACAGTTGAGCGCTCCACAAACAAAACATCATCATCACTGTCAAAATTTGAATATTACACGCTTTCTCCACTTTAGGCAAATGGAGCAAATCCGTTGATTCTTTTGGCATGAGATGTGTCCTACGTTGCGCCTTAAGGAGCTTATGAAGATAAAATTTAGTTCACGGGTAGTTCCTGAGAAACACCGGAAAACGTGATTTTTGGGTACCAAATTCGAGTCGTGGATTCCAAAACGGCTATCCCCAGCCAACTGCTGAACTTTTTGCGATATATTCATAAGAGCCCGATCTCGAACAACCTTGAAAATTTTGTTGGTGTCGTTTCCGAAATACAGAGGTTCGAAGTTACTCTGCCTGTACACGTAAAATCCGATGTGGAGCAAAAACGTTGTTTATAAAGTAGTTTAACACGGCGAAATACGCCTTAAGACGTCTCCGTAATCATCATAAGGATTCTGAAACTCCATGTTGTTGTAGTACTGAAGCACATGCAAAATTTTTATACACATAAAATCTGGTCTGAAAAATCACATAGTTTTGCGATGTTTCAATTGCACATAAGAAAAATATCAAAATTTTACTGACCCATAAAGTTCTTTTCATATGAGTGACATGTTCTGCTCTAGCAGGGAAAAGAAGGCAACCAGTGGAGAAATGCTCCTATCTGACCACAAAAAGGCGTACATGCTCCAGTTAAAAAAAATCGACTAAAAATGGAGTACTACCTGCCTCATTCTAGCTTTCTCAGCACCTTTAAAAATTTTCCCAAAATTTTTTCATACGAACATATTTGTTCTTTTTTATGCTGAGAAAGAAGGAGACAGTGGCGATGGGAAAGAGACGGAAAAGTAACAAATACTGGACGACAGGAAACGGTGGTTATGGCACAGAAAGAGCGAAGGAGACAATGGCAGCGTGAGAGAAAGAGAAGGACACAGGGCAGTGGAAATAAGTTGACAGTGACAGAACAGTCGTTGGAAAAGACTGAAGGAGACAGTGGTAGGGGGACAGGAATAAAGAGAAGAAAGTGGCATTAGGTGAGAGCCACTGATAGTGAGAGACGGAATCTATGACAATGACAACGACGAAGAGAGAAATAGTGACAGTGGTAAGAAACAGCGGCCGTGGGAAGGAATGAATGAGATAGACGCTCAATAATCGCTCCAGTGCAGATGCACTCTGAGCTTGATGTATAATAAAATTAACTTAAAACACAAACTGAAATGCTTGACAACTTCTTCTATTCCACAAAAAAATTAATGAATATGTGACTAAGTGTGAGGGAGATGGAAGGAGGATTAGAGTTTAACGTCCTGTCGACAACATTATCTTTAGAGACGGGGGAGACAGAGGGAGAGAGAGAGATAGTGAACATGGTTAAGTATAAATCACCGTATGCTTGATAAAAACGTCTTTTTAAAAAAGGTTAAGAAATCACGTAAATGGTCAGTATGTTGCCATATATTCTCCCGGTACGATGTACTACGATTGTAAAACTGATTCGTTCCATATCTTAGCGACAGGCCGTAAATATTAGGTTGGTGCATAAGTTCGTAGCGTTTTTATTTTGCATGTTGGTACTCCTGTTCCTACGAGTTTATTTAACGATTGTCGTTGTTTATCTGTAGTTAACTGTCGCTATTTGAGTTAAAACTTTGTCATTTTGTCATTGAGAGGCATTGAGTGGAGCTGTGGACGCTAGGGAATGGAGTGCCAAGTGGAGAAATCGGAAAATTTCCGACATAGTCTTCTGTTTGAATTCAATAGAGGGGTTACAGCAAAGGAGGCAGCCACAAATATTTGCGCCGTGCACTGCGATAATACCATTGGACGAAGCACGTCAAGGAAATGTTTTTTTTCATTTTAAGGAGGATCGATTTGACATTACTTATTCTCCATCTTCAGGAAGACTTTCGGGGTTAGACGAACAGCGTTTAAGCCCATTAATTCACACTGATGCACGTCAGTGTACTCGAGAGTTGGGTAATGTGATGAACTGTGATCATTCCACCGTTTGCATGCTAGCCGGCCGGAGTGGCCGAGCGGTTAAAGGCGCTACAGTCTGGAACCGCACGACCGCTACGGTCGCAGGTTCGAATCCTGCCTCGGGCATGGATGTGTGTGATGTCCTTAGGTTAGTTAGGTTTAAGTAGTTCTAAGTTCTAGGGGACTTATGACCACAGCAGTTGAGTCCCATAGTGCTCAGAGCCATTTTTTTGCATGCAATGGGAACGGTTCAGAAGTCGAGTGTATGGGTACCGCTTGCTCTGAGCTAAAATCGCAAAAATCGGCGGGTTGCCATTTGTGCATCTCAAGAAAGGAATGGTTGAGTCCCAACAAATCAGCAGCTACCCGTACAAAGACTTGGGTGCGTCCACAAAAGATAATGTTATGCATCTGGTCCCACAGCGACGGTGAGGTGTTCTACGCTATTGTATCACCGAAGTGTAACCATCACTGCTGACATCTATGGTCAACATCTGAGACGGCTTGCACACGCAATCCAAGAACGACAACCACGAAGGCTGCGTGAAGTGATGCTACTCCATGATGACGCCAGACCGCATTCTGCTAGGTTGACAAGAAACAATATACAGGTGTTGGCCTGGAAATTCATTCCACACACACCTTACTCACCTGATCCTGCGCCATCAGATTTCCAACTTTTCTACTCTCTATCGGACAACGTTCAAGGAACTTACTATCCGGATGAAAATGCGCTCCGAACATGGCTCGACCATGATTTCTGCAGTCGCGAATCGAAAAGTTACTCCCCCGCCCATTGGTAGACTGTTGTAAATAGTGAAGGGGAGTATATTGTTGGTGACTAAAGTGTTAGGTTTACCTGTTGTGGTTCTTAAACTTACGGAAAAACGCTACGAACTTATGCACCAATCTAATATTATCCACAGACTATGGTAATAAATTAGTTGTTGTGAAGAATGACTAAGTGGGATTCTGAAGACGCAGAAAGGTTTTCTTAGCCACAACGTATTACTTGTTGGCAAGAATGAGCGGGAAGAACTACGCCTCTAGAATCGATGGGCTGTTTTCCAGATGTTTACTGAGTTGTCGCTGAGACGCAGTATAGTTGCTGCTACTACTGCATACTGTCTTTGGCCCAAATTACCCACTAGAGATGCAACGGGAAAATGTAGCTCTACGGACACACACAACACAGCAGCAAGAAATACGAGTTACTGCGGTGGAGGCGCACTCCATTTCGCGTGCAAGAGCGTGGCCTATCGGTTTCCAATAGGGCGAGTTAGGGATAAACGTAGCGCCACCTGCACAGAGGGCACCCAACGCCGACCGTGTTACTGCCGCGCCATTCGCCGCAATATGGATGGCATTTCCAGTAGGAATCTGGCGCCGTGCGTTGGAAGCCTTATTCATCGCTCGCCAAGGCAATTCCAGTTCCACCTTCCTGACTGTAGTTTGCGGATTGTGGGCCGCAGGATATGTTGGCCTAAGCCGATTACTAGCGATCGTCCTGAGAAAGTAAATCACACTACACTGTTGACGATAATCTCCCTGTAGAAAGTACTCAAATCTTCTTCTTTTCTGGCAGAAATTTGTTCTCTAAAGAAGAAACGCATCTAAAGCTTAGTGATGTTTTCTGATTATATGACTCTTTTGTGGTTTGTTGTCTAAGTAAGTCTAAGTAAATAATTGTAACTATAGAAATGCAAATAGCAGGTGCTCAATCCTCGTTCGATCCTACAATTTCCTTTGTCACTTACCGCTTCTTTCAAGAGCACTCATGAAGCCCTAGCGTCCTTTCAAACAAAACAAAACAAAAAAAAAAACACTGTATTTTGGCCTGCAGACCACACAACCATTTGCATTTTAGAAATTTATAATAATTACTTTTTACAAACACAATAATTTTATGAGAGAGAACTGCTACATTCCGGAGAAATGGTTGGTGATATCTCAGCCACCGCATGCGCTGCTGCAACACGCAGGTCGCCTGGTAGCTTGTGTTGTCAGCTGCTACGATTATTATTATGTTGGTGACAAGCATACATCAGCGTGCCGACTTTCGAACCCATTACTTTCCTGGATAACATTTACGACGGGCATTGTCTGTTGCTTGAGATAGGCCGACAGGAACATATTTTAATCGGTAAAGTGACGACGGTTCGTGATTTTAACACAGACTGCACATTTATCGTGACGGCGGTTTTCATCAACTGAGGAGGGCTGATGACTTTGCCGGGCCACGCCAAATGTTAGTCTGCAGCATTTGATCCCCCCCCCCCCCCCCCCCCCCCGGGTATGCAAAGCAAAGAAAGGTATCGTAACGGAAGCAGCATTCATATGAATACCTCTATAGCTGCTGTAGTCACTGTAACAGTTTGAAAGAATGCACTAACAGAAGTAACACAGGCGTTAAGACATACGATTCAATTTCGACGCTGTGGCCGAGCGGCTCTAGGCGCTTCAGTCCGGAACCGCGCTGCTGCTACGGCCGCTGGTTCGAATCCTGCCTCGGGCATGGATGTGTGTGATGTTCTTAGGTTAATTAGGTTTAAGTAGTTCTAAGTCTGGGGGACTGATGACCTCAGATGTTAAGTCCCATAGTGCTTAGAGCCATTTGAACTTCGAGCTGAGCGGTGTTGAGAGCAACGTCTGGCTGTCTAGGGTGAAGTTTTCATGGTTTCCCCAACACACCTAATATGCAATGGTTGCCTTAACTTGGTCGTGGCCAATTTTCGTGTTCATCCTTGCCAAGCTGATCTGAAAGGTTTCTAACCTGTGAGACATCAGCAAAATTGGTCTTCCATCCTTATAATTAATAAAGAAATTATTTATCGAAAAATAAACACGTTGCACATTGGAGCTACTAGTCATCTTGCTTCAATTCGCACAAAGGATATGCGACAGAGAAGGAATCAGAACTAGCTGATGGAGAGGCATTTTCACCCGGTTACGTTCAGCGTACAAAAGAATCGGACAACTAAGTACTCAAGCTGACGTGACGTCTTGAACATGAATGTTAAAGGCTGGTGGACTGTGTTTGCCGTCCCACATGGCTGGCGACGATGGCGCTGGAGGCAATGTGGAAACCGGACCCTTGCCTTGACGAGGTCGAAAGGCGCGCAGCCCCGAGCCATTGTTCACAGAAAGCGACCTCGGTAGGCTAAAAGCGAAACTTGGTAGTTCCGATACGCCTTGTGGGAACTCTAGAATCACCACGATAAATACCGGCCTAATGAACCACCGCAAGGCTATTCTAAGAAATGGCAGCTGCAGTCATCTAGAGTAGCAGACCTTAAACACATTACTTCCATAACTTTAACAAGCTGTTATTCATCTTGTGCTTTATACATAAATTTGCAAGCGAAACACGCAAAAATTCCATAAAATCGATAATATGATACCCTTTCCCACTGAGCAAAGAAATCACAGTAAAAGAAATCACCTCGTCTGCTAAAATTCTTCTTCTTTCTAGAAACGCAACCAACCAGGTTCGGCCCTCATAATCATTTTCATGTATCTCCTTTCTATAAAAGGCAATAAACTGAAAAGTACCTTGTAAAATTTAATACCGCATCGCTAACCGAAACTTACAACCCAAGCAGAGTGATTAACTTCAATCAAGCTTAGAAGATAGAGCGCATCAGATAATGAATCACGTAAAGTAGTGAACTGCTCTATCCTTGAGCATGTATATACCAGAACGAGACTGTGATTACTAAATGTAACGGTTCATGCATGGATGTGTGTGATGTCCTTAGGTTAGTTAGGTTTAAGTAGTTCTAAGTTCTACGGGACTGATGACCTCAGCAGTTAAGTCCCATAGTGCTCAGAGCCGTTTTTTTAACGGTTCATGGATAAACACATATTGATGAAACACGATAATATCTACATCTACATCTACATTGATACTCCGCAAGCCACCCAACGGTGTGTGGCGGAGGGCACTTTACGTGCCACTGTCATTACCTCCCTTTCCTGTTCCAGTCGCGTATGGTTCGCGGGAAGAACGACTGTCTGAAAGCCTCCGTGCGCGCTCTAATCTCTCTAATTTTACATTCGTGATCTCCTCGGGAAGTATAAGTAGGGGGAAGCAATATATTCGATACCTCATCCAGAAACGCACCCTCTCGAAACCTGGCGAGCAAGCTACACCGCGATGCAGAGCGCCTCTCTTGCAGAGTCTGCCACTTGAGTTTATTAAACATCTCCGTAACGCTATCACGGTTACCAAATAACCCAGTGACGAAACGCGCCGCTCTTCTTTGGATCTTCTCTATCTCCTCCGTCAACCCGACCTGGTACGGATCCCACACTGATGAGCAATACTCAAGTATAGGTCGAACGAGTGTTTTGTAAGCCACCTCCTTTGTTGATGGACTACATTTTCTAAGCACTCTCCCAATGAATCTCAACCTGGTACCCGCCTTACCAACAATTAGTTTTATATGATCATTCCACTTCAAATCGTTCCGTACGCATACTCCCAGATATTTTACAGAAGTAACTGCTACCAGTGTTTGTTCCGCTATCATATAATCATACAATAAAGGATCCTTCTTTCTATGTATTCGCAATACATTACATTTGTCTATGTTAAGGGTCAGTTGCCACTCCCTGCACCAAGTGCCTATCCGCTGCAGATCTTCCTGTATTTCGCTACAATTTTCTAATGCAGCAACTTCTCTGTATACTACAGCATCATCCGCGAAAAGCCGCATGGAACTTCCGACACTATCTACTAAGTCATTTATATATATTGTGAAAAGCAATGGTCCCATAACACTCCCCTGTGGCACGCCAGAGGTTACTTTAACGTCTGTAGACGTCTCTCCATTGATAACAACATGCTGTGTTCTGTTTGCTAAAAACTCTTCAATCCAGCCACACAGCTGGTCTGATATTCCGTAGGCTCTTACTTTGTTTATCAGGCGACAGTGCGGAACTGTATCGAACGCCTTCCGGAAGTCAAGAAAAATAGCATCTACCTGGGAGCCTGTATCTAATATTTTCTGGGTCTCATGAACAAATAAGGCGAGTTGGGTCTCACACGATCGCTGTTTCCGGAATCCATGTTGATTCCTACATAGTAGAATCTGGGTTTCCAGAAATGACATGATACGCGAGCAAAAAACATGTTCTAAAATTCTACAAGAGATCGACGTAAGAGATATAGGTCTATAGTTTTGCGCATCTGCTCGACGACCCTTCTTGAAGACTGGGACTATCTGTGCTCTTTTCCAATCATTTGGAACCCTCCGTTCCTCTAGAGACTTGCGGTACACGGCTGTTAGAAGGGGGGCAAGTTCTTTCGCGTACTCTGTGTAGAATCGAATTGGTATCCCGTCAGGTCCAGTGGACTTTCCTCTATTGAGTGATTCCAGTTGCTTTTCTATTCCTTGGACACTTATTTCGATGTCAGCCATTTTTTCGTTTGTGCGAGGATTTAGAGAAGGAACTGCAGTGCGGTCTTCCTCTGTGAAACAGCTTTGGAAAAAGGTGTTTAGTATTTCAGCTTTACGCGAGTCATCCTCTGTTTCAATGCCATCATCATCCCGTAGTGTCTGGATATGCTATTTCGAGCCACTTACTGATTTAACGTAAGACCAGAACTTCCTAGGATTTTCTGTCAAGTCGGTACATAGAATTTTACTTTCGAATTCAATGAACGCTTCACGCATAGCCCTCCTTACGCTAACTTTGACGTCGTTTAGCTTCTGTTTGTCTGAGAGGTTTTGGCTGCGTTTAAACTTGGAGTGGAGCTCTCTTTGCTTTCGCAGTAGTTTCCTAACTTTGTTGTTGTACCACGGTGGGTTTTTCCCGTCCCTCACAGTTTTACTCGGCACGTACCTGTCTAAAACGCATTTTACGATTGCCTTGAACTTTTTCCATAAACACTCAACATTGTCAGTGTCGGAACAGAAATTTTCGTTTTGATCTGTTAGGTAGTCTGAAATCTGCCTTCTATTACTCTTGCTAAACAGATAAACCTTCCTCCCTTTTTTTATATTCCTATTAACTTCCATATTCAGGGATGCTGCAACGGCCTTATGATCACTGATTCCCTGCTCTGTACATACAGATTCGAAAAGTTCGGGTCTGTTTGTTATCAGTAGGTCCAATATGTTATCTCCACGAGTCGGTTCTCTGTTTAATTGCTCGAGGTAATATGACGTACTATGTCACTTAAATACCAGAATTTGTGCTACTCGAGACTGATAATGCGGCATATTACACAGTAACGTCGCTGCGGCACTTCTTTGAGCCAAAATATTCTGTCTTTCAGCATAGTGAACGATGTTCAAAAATTTCCGACAGCTAGCTAAAGAAAGTGTACCATAGGACGATGTCAAAAGTGTCATCCACCAAAGGAGTGTATAGTGCTGCGTAGTGCTACAGACGAGGAGCAGTAGAAATGCTTGGATAATGCAGGAGGTATTGAATCTCTCCGATGAATGTAGAAAATATATAACTAGGTTGCAAATTAGGCAAGCAAGAGGAAATACAGACGTCTAAAAAAAAGACATTGAAAAGAAGTGCAAAATGTAATGGCTGGCGGGATGGGAAATGCAAGGATGTTGAAGCACGCATGTGTAGGTGAAGCTAGATGAAGTGTACAGGAAAATTAAAGAGACCTTTGAAGAAAAGAGAAGCAAACGTATGAATATTAAGATCTCAGACGGTAAACCTGTTCTAACTTAAGAAGAAAATGCTGAAAGATGGAAGGAATACCTGAAGCGTCTATAAAACATTAAGAACTTGAAACCAGTGTTATATGGAGCAGAGATAGAAGATACCACACTGCAAGAGAGACCTAAGTCGAACAACATTCCCTAAGAATTATTGAGTCCTTAGAAGAGCCGGATGCGACTAAACTATTCCTCCTTGTATGCAACATATAAGAAATAGCCAGAATACTGTCAGGCTTCAAGATCAATGCATAATTTCTGTTCTAAAGAAGGTACTGACGAATGTAAATCTTACCGAATCACCAGTTTAATAAGTCATGGTTGCAAAGTGCCGACATGAATTATTTACAGGAGAATGTAAAATCTGGTAGAGGATGACCTCCGAGAAGACCAGTTTGAGTTACGGAGAAATGTAGAAACATTCGAGGCAGGGTAGACAGAGAAAACAGGCCTACGTTTTACAAATACTGATTTTTATGTTCAGAGAATGCTTTTGACAATGCTGACGGGAACACACTATTTGAAATTCTGGAGGTAGCTGGGATAGAATACAGGGAGCGAAAAACTACCCACAGCCTATACAAAAACCGAACTGCTGTTATAAGAATCGAAGGACATGAATTGGAATCAGAATTTCAGAAGGGAGTGAGACAGGCTTGCATTCTCTCCCCAAGATTATTCAATCGCAACATTGAGGAAGCGGTAAGAAAAAAAAAGGAAGAGAAATGTTGGAAACGGAATTAAAATTCAGGGAGAGGAAATAAAAACTTTGCGGTTTGCCAGTGACAGTCTGTAAGAGACTGCAAAGGACTTGCAAGAACAGTGGAACCGAATGGACAGCATCTCGAAAAGAGGTTATCAGGTGAACATCAACAAACGTACGAGTAAAACAAAGGACTTGTAGTCGAATTAAATCAGATAATGTTGATAGAATTATATTAGGATATAATAAATTAAAAATATGAGATGAGTTTTGCTATTTGGGCTGAAAAATGATTGATGATGAGAGAGGATATAAAATTCAGACTGGCAACAGCAAGAAAAGCGTTTCTGAAAAAGAGGAATTTGTTAACATCGAATGAAGGGTGGAAGATAAGTATTTCAGACAAGGAGAGAACAGAAGCTTTTGAGATGTGATGCTACAGGAGAATGCGTAATATTAGATAGCTAGATAGAGTAACTAAGAAGTAGCTACTGTACTAAATCGAATTGGTAGAAAAGAAGTTTTGGTTCAACTTGACTAAAAGAAGGGGTCTGTTGAAACATTCAGAGGTTTCAAAGAGTCGTCAATTTGGTAATGAAAGAAAGGGGCAGAGGATGTCAAAAATTTTACAGGGAGATCAAGGCTTCAATTCATTAAGCTTGTTGAAATGGATGTACGTCGCAGAAGTTACCAAGAGATGAAGGGGGTTGCACAGAATAGCATGGAGAGATGCATCAAACCAGTCTTCTTAATGAAGAAAGCAATAAGAGCAGAGTTTATTCATTGCACTGCATACCTCTAAAGCCGGACACAGAAATGAATTATGATACCTGTCAGGCACTTGGAATCGTGCTCTCCAAATTCTAGTAAACAGTTTCCTTATGAAGACACCTACATCAAAATTCCTCGGCTGGTTAGGCGGACCTGCGTGTCGCACGCCGTCGAGTCACGACCAGGCGGAGATTTTTCGCCTCACAGCCACCGGGCCAAATTTGCAGTGGGCAACGGCGCCGTGGTTCTGCGATAGCATCAGGTCTGGTCCGCAGCGCGAACACAGGCTGCCGGACGTGACAGCTCCGTCGTCCAACCGTGAAGGGTGGAAAGTCTGCGCTATCTCTGATGCTTCCTTACGACGGCGGTGAAGGCACAACTGTCTGGTCTGACACCTTTTACCAGCACCATCCTGGAGGACCAGGAAGTGAAAATCGAGAATGTTATAAATTTCTTAAGCGGAGTATTTTCCTCGTCGCTCTAGTTTCACAGGCCACGACGCCATCGATTTCTCAAGATTACACGCAATCCCAGCTACACAAAAGTGGTGAAGGCAGGCAGGCATGGACAGAGGAAACCTATATAGATACTGGGTCACAGCTATAAACTGGTAGGCTGAAGTCATAATATTGCCACATTCTGACACACTTCAGTTGCTAACAGCGGCCCTACATTATGGGCCGCGAGTGCTTATTTTAATTTTATCATCTATCTGATACCATGTGACGATACCAGTGACGGACATGAATTTTATGTGCCTCTCTTGTTGACTTTAAGGAGACAGATCAGGTGATCATGATACGAGTGAAACAAAACAGATATCTGTGATCATACACTTTCTTGGTTTTTACACATGTGAAACTTTGGATCGTTGTAACCTCCAAGGTGACCATTTCATCGCCCATCATATCCCTATTTAACTTTGCCGTTGAGTCAGACGAAGCATCACACTGAAGGTACCATATATCTCCTTCAGTGGAGTAATAACAATTTCGTGTGGCTTAGTGACCTGCTGGAGGCCACTTAGGAGACTTGCGTGTCCCTAACCTACCCCATTCAAGCAAGCTGGAAAAGGCGACTTCAGCTTAACGGGGAATCCGAACCACGTGTCGTTTCTAGAGACCCCTCGCATCGTTGAGAGATGAAGGCTATGTTAAAACGCAGATTCAAAAATCCTTGCTCCGAGCGGGATCGATCTCGCGAGCTCTCTCGGTTTTACTGCCAAACCACATTTATTATATTTTTATGAACAGGCCCAGCGTCATTGGAATAGTCTTGGAGCGACAGTATAGAGAACACAGGACATATAAGCTTCTTTCAGTCTTTTGTTATCAACTCCAAATCCTGCATCAGCAGTAGCCTCATCATGGACGAACCAGAAACTCATCTACAAGTTGGGAAAGAATTCAAGGTATTTTCCTGGACTATTAAATTGAAACGACAAGATATGTGTATCAATTTGTTCCGATGCAAGCATTTATCCTTCTCAGTACTAGACCCATGAGCGCGCCAGCTCGATCGTACGCCTACCAATAATCCAATCTTGAATACCGTAACTCAGTTCTTGTTGATTTTTTTTATAAATGGAACGATCAGCCAAATAAATATGAAAGCCTATAGCACTTAGCCACGGTATTCGTAATGTGAGACAAATACCGCGGTAGTCTCTAATTTGCTTTCCGTTATCCAATCTGCAGTTTAGTCTCGACGCAAACAACACAATCCAGGAAATATTTGGAGATGAGTAGAAATGGTCATTGCATATAATCAACAAGAACACGGTACTGCACGGTAGCCAAGAGAATTATTGGAGGTATAAAATCACATCTTTTATGCTTTTGTTTCCTTTACAATTCAGGAATCCAAATTTGGGACGGCTACGTGGAAGAACCACGTAGCGACTGGTATTAAAATACTTGACATCATCGACTCCGCACTATATCGTCATACTAACATGGTTCTAACAATTTTATGCACGCTACCACTTAGTGTAGCTACAGAAGCAAGTACATCTTCAAGCCGTCGGTTTCACAAGACTTCGCTTAGAGCAACCGTGGTGGGAAGACTACTCATTGCCCCTGCCTTGCGTACCTACCAGGACACTGAGATTGCGTAGGAACTTCAGGAAGTAAATTAAACATGGCGTCCCATACTAAGACCACTGCACAACAGTAGTGGCGGACTGTCAGAAGAGAGTAATGAGGCGGGTTTTCTGCTCAAACAGTGCGTGATTGAGGTACGTTCCCAGTTTTGGCGCCATTTTAAAGTTGGAAAAAAAGGAAGAGAGATTAGGCAAAGAGGTTATTAGAGCGAGAACACAAGCTCGGATTAGGGAGGGACGAGGAAGTAAACCGGCCGTGTCCTTTCACAGGAACCAACGCGGCATTTGTCCTATGCAACTTGGAAAATCACGCAAAACCTTAACCTGGATAGTAGGACGTTGAACTAAACCGTCCTCTTCTCGGGGCGGGTTGTGTAGTAGGGCAGAGATTATTCCAATGATGGCCGACCGGTGTGGCCGAGTGGTTCTAGGCGCTTCAGTCTGGAACCGCGCGACCGCTACGGTCGCAGGTTCGAATCCTGCCTCGGGCATGGCTGTGTGTGATGTCCTTAGGTTAGTTAGGTTTAAGTAGTTTTAAGTTCTAGGGGACTGACGACCTCATATGTTACGTCCCGTCAGAGCCATTCCAATGATGAGGAAGTTCACGCATCGGTTCTCATATTGCATGGTGTCCAATGACCAGAGGAGACTTTCTGTCGCTGAAGAATTCAATGATTACTAGAACGTTCTGACCGTCGTTTACAGAAACCAGATGATCATATTGAGATATAGTGTCACTTCGAATTGTAGCGCAGTCTTCAACACAAGTTATTGGCCTGCCATAGTACAAGGAGCAGGCAACTGGAAACGAGACGGATAGATGACGAAAGTTAACTATTTTTCTTATTTCAAAAGTGATCCTTACATCCATTAATACTTTTACTCCACTGACAGACAAGCCTTCACGAAAAAAATGTATGCGATTGCCTACGGAATCATGGTTGTATACGGACGTGCGCCTGTTCGTCCGAAGCAAATCGCCGATGACGAACGTCTTACTTCAGAGTTCCAAAAATATGTAAATCGCATGGAGTGAGATAGAGACTGTACGCAGGATGTGCAAGGGCTTCTCAACGAAACTTCTGCAGTGTACTCGAAACGACGTTGGCAACATGAGGAAGGACCCAATCACGGTTACGTTTTTTTCTGACTGGTTTGAAACGTGATGCGGCCCGCCACGAATTCCTCTCCTGTACCAACTTCTTCATCTCAGAGTAGCACTTGCAACCTACGTTTCAGTTATTTGCTGAATGTGTTCGAATCTCTGTCTTCCTCTACAGTTTTAGTGCTCTACAGCTCCCTCTAATACCGTGGAGGTCATTCCCTGACGTCTTAACAATCTCCTATCATCATGTCTCTTCTAATCAGTGTTTTCTACATATTCCTTTCCTCTCCGATTCTGCGCAGTACCTCCTCATTCCTTACCTTACAAGTCTACCTAATTTTCAACATTCGCCAGTATCACCACATCTCAAATGCGTCGATTCTCTACTGTTTCGATTTTCCCACAGTCCATGTTTCACTACCACACAGTGCAATGCTTCAGACGTACATTCTCAGAAATTTCTTCCTCAGATTAAGGGCTATGTTTGATACTAGTAGAGTTCCTTTGGCAAGGAATGCCCTTCTTGCTAGTGCTAGTCTGCTTTTAATGTCCTCCTTGCTCCGTCCGTCATTGGTTGTTTTGCTGCCTAGGTAACAGAATTCCTTAACTTCATCTACTTAGTGACCATCAATCCTGATGTTTTCTCGCTGTTCTCATTTCTGCTACTTCTCATTACTTTCGTCTATCTTCGAATTACTCTTAATCCATATTCTGTACCCATTAGACTGCTCACTCCATTCAGCATATCATGTAATTCTTCTTCTCTTTCACTCAGTGAATCGTATAAATGTCCTTCCACCTTAAATTTTAGTTCCATTCCTGAACCTTTCTTTTATTTCCATCACTTCTTCTTCATGTACCACGGTTATATACATAGGTATTCGGCAACATGTTTCCATGAAACCATTGACCGTCTTGTCTCACGGTGGGATAAATGTACTAAGAGTTACAGTGATTACCTCTGAATTAATAAATAGTTTGTTTAGTTTTTCCCCATCTCTCTGTTTTTCATGTGACTGCCACTTACAATATGTAATTTAAACTTTCCATCGTTATGGCAGGGGGGAAAGCATTCGTCTGATGAAATAATAAATAAATTATCTTCTGGCAGCAAGGATGGTTTTCATTTTCTTTACTGCTTTATCGATTTCGGGACCATCTGCTCCGACTCCACGTGCACCTTGTAATATACATTGGGGCTCCTAGTCCCGAAACCAATAATGCAACAACCGACTCTCAAAACTATTCTTGCACCTAAGGCTAATTTATTTACAAATTCAATACGTAACTTACTTTTCGAAGTCCCCACGTAGTAAAATATTTTCAAATAGTAACAATAGGCGATTTCATTTTGTCCTCTCAATTGTATCTATTAATACAGGGTGAATCAGGAGGAAAGGTACATGCTTTGAGGGTTTTGGTATTGGTGAATCTGAACAAAAGACGTGATATGGGCAAACGCCCTACTCCGAGTAGTTTCCGAGACAGCACTCCTTTAATGTCAAATGGCTCTGAGCACTATGGGACTTAACATCTGAAGTCATCAGTCCCCTAGACTTAGAACTACTTAAACCTAACTAACCTAAGGACATCATACACATCCATGCCCGAGGCAGGATTCGAACCTGCGACCGTAGCAGCAGCGCGGTTCCGGACTGAAGCGCCTAGAACCACTAGGCCACAACGGCCGGCCATTTAATGTCAGTTTTATATGTTATTCTTGAGTAACTCGCAACTAACGAGAACGTGTTGCAGTATGAAAGTAAATTTCATAAAATTCCCTACAAAAATGACCTATTCCGTTTTTCTCTAGGGCTAACACTTTGCGGGAAGATAGCGAGAGAATACTGAACAGCTCACGCGACGCTCGTGCTCTGTGGCATAGGTGGTTTTCTAGATTGTTTCTGGAGGCCACTTTGAGGTAGTTTCCTCGATAGGCCACAAATGTCACCTATCAAACTATTCGTCTCGAATTCCTCTACACTGCTGTGGCACATTGTAAGTAATGACAACGTACTGAATAATACGGAAAATAAATAACAGTGTACATTAAAGGTATGTTATCTCTGAAACCATTCGGAATAGGGCATATGACCATAAGAAGCTTCCCGTCCGCTGTGGCCGAGCGGTTCTAGGCGCTTCAGTCCGGAACCGCGCTGCTGCTACGATCGCCGGTTCGAATCCTGCCTCGGGCATAGAAGTGTGTGATGTCCTTAGGTTAGTTATGTTTAAGGAGTTCTAAGTTCTAGGGGACTGATGACCTCAGTCCCATAGTGCTTAGAGCCGTCTGAACCGCAAGAAGTTATATGTTCAGAATCAGCAATACTGTCACCCTCAAAGCATGCACATTTCCTCCTGAGTCACCCTGCGTATTTAAAACATTGATTTAGTTTATTGTTATTGTTGTTGTTATTAAAAATTCTGGGAGTGTTTTGAATATTTCATTGTGATAGTTGTTGTTATTAGAAATCCTAGACATATGTAGCGCTCTGAAACAGAGTAGCGTAAAGCTAAATTTGCGAGGAGAAGAGGGAGAATTTAAAATGGAAGGAATCTACGAAATGACGAAAAAAGAAATAATAAAGGAAACTGTTACTTATAATCCGTCTTTATTGCAAAAATGTTTTTTTCACATGACCGGTTTCGGTTCGTCTAGAACCATCTTCAGACCTGCAATTTCGGTTCCTCCTGTAAGCGAAATTGCAAATCTGAAGATTTTTCTAGAGGAACCGAAACCGGTCATGTGAATAAACATTTCTGCAATCGAGATGGATTACAAGTAACAGCGTATAAAAAGTGATTGAGCTATCCCTGCAGACATTATGTCTGTTTTTGCAATTGAAGGAAACGTTGATGAAGAAATGGATTTTGAAAATTTCACTAAATTACGTACAAACTTTGCCTCCCTCGGCATCGAACTCGATATCCGCGCCTGTTTAAAAGTGTCGACGACCGAATTTTCTCTAGCCCTTCGTAAAATTGTAGCCCTTCGTAAAATTGGTGCTACGCTTGATAACATCAGAATCTATCAAGTAATGACGGGGGTGGGGGGGGGGGGGGGGGCGGCAGGATGGCCTTCCATTCTCGAAAACTGGAGTCACTTACTGCCATGATTGACAGGTTCGAGGGCAGTACATGCGCAGCCACTTAACTAGAATGGCGGGCTGACTTGCGGCGTGCCTACGATGGCAAGAACCAGGGCACCGCCACTCCGCTCGGTCACTTGCATAAGCGAAAGTTATATCATGGGCAGTCCGGCTACCGTCCAAGTAGGTTACTGGCCGCCGGACAAGCCGCGCTACATACGACCCGCCACTGGAGCGGCTCTCCAGCCGCTGAAGCCGCTGCAATACCACGCACTACGACCTTCCAGTAACCCGTACGGGACTGCTCGATAGTATCGTGCGGGTAGCTTTGTTTTCTCCGCACAACAGATAAATTTAGTCTCTGTTGATACATTGTGGACATGGGACAGCGGCTGGGCAATTATTTAACAATGAAATTGGGCAAACAGACGTGCAATTTAGAAGCTTTTTTATTTTATTTTCGCTACCAGTTTCGGCAATTCATTATCCCATCTTCAGGCCCCATAAGCACCTCTCAAAAATAATCGATATATACATACTGGGGCCATATGTTTTGGATGTCGTGAATTCTCAAGTGCTTTCCTCGAATACTTGCAGTTGGCGTCGTGTCTTCGAGGGAAGCACTTTGGGTATTCACGACATCCATAAACATATGGCCGCAATAAGATAATATCGATTGTTTTTTACGGGTGCATACGGGGTCTGAAGATGGGAGAATGAATTGCCGAAACTGGTAGCGAAAATAAAAAAGAATAAGTTCTCAATTGTCTCAATCGGAGCGGCCGTGCGGTTCTAGGCGCTTCAGTCTGGAGCCGAGCGACGCTACGGTCGCAGGTTCGAATCCTGCTTCGGGCATGGATGTGTGTGATGTCCTTAGGTTAGTTAGGTTTAATTAGTTCTAAGTTCTAGGCGACTGATGACCTCAGAAGTTAAGTTGCAGAGTGCTCAGAGCCATTTGAACCATTTGAGCCAATTGCACGGCTATTTGATGAATTTCATTGCTAAATAATTGATAAATTTGTCTGTGACAGTAACTCCCGTTTCGAATTTGTCACTTAAAAAACTCTTTCAACAATCATATCAAAAAATAATAATTCATTAACTATAGTACGAGGGTTGGGACTTAAATAGTGACAACTATTTATTCACAACCGATACAAAAGAGTTACATATTTGCACCTGTTACTGTCCTTCAAAGTAGTCACCAGCGTTGTATAGAACACGTTGCCAGCGATGTGGAAGGCGTAGTATATCGTTGGCAGAGCCCGTTCTGTTGATGGTGCGAATGGAGCGGTCTAAAGTTATGGTGATTCTTGTGAACGACTGTGATGGTGTTATCCTAATGCATTACGTTCATCCACGGCAGACAGTCAGTGCACAGTATTACTGTTCGTTTTCGGAGCATCATTGCGACCAGCCTTGCGAAAGAAACGGTGACACTTTCTACGCAACCCACCCATCATTTTGCACGGCAATGCGCGGGCGTCCGCAGCTCGTGGTCGTGCGGTAGCGTTCTCGCTTCCCACGCCCGGGATCCCGGGTTCGATTCCCGGCGGGGTCAGGGATTTTCTCTGCCTCGTGATGACTGGGTGTTGTGTGCTGTCCTTTGGTTAGTTAGGTTTAAGTAGTTCTAAGTTCTAGGGGACTGATGACCATAGATGTTAAGTCCCATAGTGCTCAGAGCCAGCCGGCCGGTGTGGTCGTGCAGTTCTAAGCGCGTCAGTTTGGAACCGCGTGACCGCTACGGTCGCAGGTTCGAATCCTGCCTCGGGCATGGATGTGTGTGATGTCCTTAGGTTAGTTAGGTTTAAGTAGTTCTAAGTTCTAGGGGACTGATGACCTCAGTAGTTAAGTCCCATAGTGCTCAGAGCCATTTGAACATTTTTTTTGCTCAGAGCCATTTGAATGCGCGGGCGCATACAGCGCAAGCTGTGGCTGCTCTGTTCGGTCGATGGGACTGGGAAGTACTGTACCATCCACTATACTCCCCAGACTTAAGTGCTTGTGACTTTGATTTGATTCCGAAGATGACGGAACCACTTCGCGGCATTCGCTTCACAACTGTTCCAGAGATTCGACAGGCAGCAGACCGCTCCATTCGCACCATCAACAAAACAGGCTCTGCTATGAGTATACTACGCTTCCACCATCGCTGGAAACTGGTTCTACACAACGCTGGTGACTACTTTGAAGCCGCGCGGGATTAGCCTAGCGGTCTCGGGCACTGCAGTCATGGACTGTGCGGCTGGCCCTGGCGGAGGTTCGAGTCCTCCCTCGGGCATGGTTGTGTGTGTTTGTCCTTAGGATAATTTAGATTAAGTAGTGTGTAAGCTTTGGGACTGACGACCTTATCATTTAAGTCCCATAAGATTTCACACACATTTTGAACAACTACTTTGAAGGTCAGCAACAGGTGCAAACATGTAACTCTTTTGTATCAGTTATGAATAAAAAGTTGCCTTTATTTAAGTTCCAACCCTCGTATTTTGGTCCAGAAATTAGCCTCATTAAATGGTTTGCAGAAAACTGATATCCAGCAGCCGTAAGTTAGTGAAATAATTTCATTACGATAACAGTTCTTCAGGGCTCTATACATGAACGAGGTAAGCCACCTCGTCGTTTGTGCTTACTGTAAGAACCACTACATTAACTGGTTCCCGTTGGTATCTATACAGTCGACGTGGACACTTCACACATCTAACGACATCAGGAGAGAAGTGACCACGTCTGCTGTGAAAATACCTACGAAAACCTCTTATAACGTGGTTCCTTTAGTTCACTCAAACGACTGGACGGCTTATCTGGTTCTCGTATAGGGGCCTAAAAATGGCGCCTATGAGACAGCGAAACTGGTAGCGTAATATAATTATTCCACAAATTTACGGCTGTTGGATATGTCTTCTGCAAGTCGTCAACTAGTCCAAATTTTCCATTTATGCAGGACAGAATTACAGAATCATTATATTTTGGTGACAAATATTTTTCCCAACATCTTCGTACATTCCGCATACTATGTGCCAGCCTTTGCCTGTTACGACATCCTTCTCTTCCTTGGCCAACCAGAATTCTGCTCGCTACTGGATTACTCTCGCTTTGTGATATAATCTGGTGCAGTTCATTGTGTCAAGATATGCAGTCAATTTTTTCATGTTGTTTCTGAGTTTGTTTCTTGCGTTCTTGCCTCCAGTATTGTTGTTTCTTAATCTTTCTGCTCTAGCAGAAGCTTTCATAGTTCTAAGAAACATCTCAGCTACCCGGATCTGCGTTTCTTGTCGTTTGTAAGAGAGCCGCAACTCACTTCAGTAAGGTAGTGGGCGGGCAAACAGCGTCATTACCGATACTTTTCGTAGTTATGGTACAAGTATCTGTTTGTCTACCGCATTTATTTCCAGTTTTTTCTAACCTTCTTTTCTTGTGTATGTGCTTATGATATTCGTGCGTGGTATAATAACACCCTTCTTCTGTTTGATGCAGATCTTTTCTAATCCCTTTGTCCCAACTTTCCCATACAAGTCCTATCCACACGAGTTGCGCCTGGGCACGAACTGTAAGTACCTACTTCACAACGGAGAAAGTTGTTGCACTTAGCATACGAAACAGGGCTGCTTAGGCATACAGTCTCTTTTCTATAGAAAGAATGCTGAACTTCGTGCAGATCGCACTAGTGGGACGGCATGCAGAAATGTTTCGATATGTGGAAGAAGCGAATGAAAGCGTGTATGGATTTAAATGGGATTACCTCTGCAGACAATTGCTTCTGATTGAACATATTTGGGAAGAATGCAAGTTTGGAGCACTAGTCTCGTTCAGTTTGTGTCAAATTTCGTACACATTTTCAGTGCTGCTTTCTGATACACTTGAAAGCAACGACACGGAAACCGAATTACTTAAGGAAAAATTTCAGTAAAAGAGCACTGTTATCTAATAAGAAAATCGTTTTGTGCGTGCAAGCTTCAATCGAAATCAGTTTAGCAACACCTTTTACAGTTACAAATAGTGATTTCTACTTTTTCTATCCTAATGCATTACGTTCATCCACGGCAGACAGTCAGTGCACAGTATTACTGTTCGTTTTCGGAGCATCATCTGCGACCAGCCTTGCGAAAGAAACGGTGACACTTTCTACGCAACCCACCCATCATTTTGCACGGCAATGCGCGGGCGTCCGCAGCTCGTGGTCGTGCGGTAGCGTTCTCGCTTCCCACGCCCGGGATCCCGGGTTCGATTCCCGGCGGGGTCAGGGATTTTCTCTGCCTCGTGATGACTGGGTGTTGTGTGCTGTCCTTAGGTTAGTTAGGTTTAAGTAGTTCTAAGTTCTAGGGGACTGATGACCATAGATGTTAAGTCCCATAGTGCTCAGAGCCAGCCGGCCGAAGTGGCCGAGCGGTTCTAGGCGCTGCAGTCGGGAACCGCGTGACCATTACGGTCCCAGGTTCGAATCCTGCCTCGGGCATGGATGTGTGTGATGTCCTTAGGTTAGTTAGGTTTAGGTAGGTCTAAGTTCTAGGGGACTGATGACCTCAGAAGTTAAGTCCCATAGTGCTCAGAGCCAATTGAACCATTTTTTGAATAAGTTTACGGCAGATTATGCTTTTATTGTTATTCCCCAGCTGCACTGAGATGATAGCAACCCCCAGTCGGACTTACGTCTTTACGAAAAGAAAGAATGTCGACACTGTCTGGTAGATTGTAACTATGTGTCGAGCCAGAATTCAAACCAGGGCCCTCTGCCTTTTGTGCGCAAGTGCTATACTGACTAAGCAAACCAAGCAAGACTGACAAACCGGTCGAAACACCTCCACTTCCGGCAGTGTCCATTCTCCTACCTTCTAAATTACACAGAAACTCTCTTGCATACCTCGCGGAACCAGCACTCCTCGACGAAAAGATACTGCGGAGAAATGGCAAAGGTGCCAGCTGCGAGTCCCACGCCGGCACACCGTTTTAATCTACACTTTCAATGTACTAGATTAATCAGCACACCCTCCGGTGCAAAGTGATAATTAATTCTGGAAACAATCCCGTAGGCTGAAGCTGAAGCTTTTCTCTGCAACACCCTTTCTTCCAGGAGCGTTAGTCCCACAAGGTACGCAGGAGGACTTATGTGAAGTGGGGGGGGGGGGAGGGGGGCGGTATAGGAAATGAGGTACTGGGGGAAGTTCATTTGTGACGGCGGTCCGTGAATCGTGCCTGGTTAGCTCAGTCGGAAGAACACTTGTCCACGAAAGCCGAACGTCCCAGGTTCAAATCGCAATCATGGTTCAAATGGTTTAATTGGCTCTGAGCACTATGGGACTTAACAGCTGTGGTCATCAGTCCCCTAGAACTTAGAACTACTTAAACCTAACTAACCTAAGGACATCACACACATCCATGCCCGAGGCAGGATTCGAACTTGCGACCGTAGCAGTCGCGCGGTTCCGGACTGCGCGCCAAGAACCGCGAGACCACCGCGGCCGGCTCGCAATCATGCACACAGTTTTAATCTGTTAGTAAGTTTAAATCAGCTCGCACTCCGCTGCAGTGTAAAAAATCGTTCTAAGACATACTTTTGGTTTGTCTACGCGTTCTCCCATTTTGGCGCTAATCAGATGTTGTTAACTGCCAACACTGAAAAAAGAAAATCTTCAGAACAGTCACTAATTTCGTTTCGTTTGCAAACGATGTTATTCCCCAAGCTGTTATCAAAAGGACTGGTCCAAAGCTGGCTATACAGAAAATGCTCAGCAAACATAGTGTCAGGGCACCGGCTACGGATTCCTGTGGTTCGGAGAAGAAGATTCTGCCGACTGGAGGGGTCAACGGCACGAGGGCCTTGAGCGCGCTGGCGGGGAAGGAGGCGAGGCAGTGGCTGATGGCCGGCCAGCAAACGGGGACTCGTGATCCGGCGGAGCGTGGCTAACCGCAGCCCTGGTGCAGACGCGGAAACAGCCTGGCGGCCTAACACAGTTGCCCTCTCTGCTCTTCGGCATCATTACATTGTCACAGACAGTAATATACAAAGGTTTATAATTTATATAAAAAACAGCTACCAGCTACCAGCTATATAAATTATAAACCATAAGTACAACAGCCACGTTTCTCAACATGTCGACTTTCGACAAAATAGTAGTAATATACAAGTTTAGACCTGACAGCCGAGCGCATTAACGGGCCGCTTCCGGGATCCAGCTGTGCGAGCCTACCGCAAAGCGAATCCGCTTCACGTATTAACAAAGGGAGCTGGTGATCCTGCCAGTCTGGATGGGGTTTTTAGGCGGTTTCCCATATCCAGCTAAATAAATATGGGGCTTCGACCCAAGTCCCACTTCAGATACTCGCTACGCAAACATTAACAAAACTTTATCACCCCTGAACATGAGATTTACTCTAGAAGCAGACAGATGGGGTAGACCAATTCCGTCTCGTGGTTATGGTTACGTCAAAAGGCCGATCGAGCCATTTCGTTGGTTGGTTTTTTGGGGGAGGAGACCAAACAGCGAGGTCATCGGTCTCATCGGATTAGGGAAGGACAGGGAAGGAAGTCGGCCGTGCCCTTTCAGAGGAACCATCCCAGCATTTGCCTGGAGCGATTTAGGGAAATCACGGAAAACCTAAATCAGGATGGCCGGACGCGGAGCCATTTCGTGTCACTAACGCTGCCAAGATATATATTGTACACTATAACAACACCGACTATGTAAAGACACGGGGAAAGACGAAGAAAAAGAAGAAGAAGAATATAAGAAGACTAAATACGGTAATCAAAGGTCATGAGTCTTACATTCACCACGCAGGACGGAATCAGTGTACCCCATCTGACTACGTATAGAGTAAACTCTAAGTGAGTATGTGAAAATTTGCAAAGGTTTGCGCAGCGTATATCTGACGTGAGTGCGATGTAGGTACCAGCCCAGCATTAACCTAGTGTAATGTGCGAAACCACCTAGGAACCACATCGTGGATGGCCAACACACTGGCCCTCGTCGTTAATCCGTGACGCCAGGTGGATTCGAACCAGGGCCGGCGCGCCTCCTCATGCCGGAAGCGCTCACTTCATCTCGCTCTGCTATTCGCGGGTGTATGTGAACACAGGAGACAATCACTGATATTTCTTGAAGTGCACCAGAGAATCTTTATCTGCCTATGTACTTATGATAGTACGAGTATATCCAGTGTGCTCAGAAATTGTCTGAGATGCTTGTAGGGATGTTGCAGGGCAAGTTGTACTGAGATATGAATATTACTATATATATACTGATGGTAGTCCTTATTCGCAATTGCGAATTCATTTGATGTGTATGTATGTATGCACATTCCACATTCTCTCCTAAACCACTGAATTGATTTCAACCAACCTTAATACACACATCACTTACCGTCTGGAAATTAGCACTACGGGGGTACGAACAACCTGATTACTATAGGGGTGTAGGTAAAAATGCGGTGAAATAGAAGCATAAATTAGGAACGGCTGCAGTATTTTGCAACTAAATTTGGTATTTACGTTATTCATTGTCTGTATGTAAATATTGTAGGGGTAACATACTTTTACCACACCTACAGGTGGCAGATGTGTTAAGAAGCCTTGAAACGTATAAATCTTCGATGAAGACCGATATTAGTATCGAATCTACAGTATTCGGGGTCGCTGGGCTCAATGATGACAGTACTGATGACGTTCACCCCTAAGGTATGGTGTGGGAAGCGTTGCAAAGACAGTGGTATATTACCACATCTCTGTAACACATGAAGGATCTAGCAGTGTACTTCTGCATATTTGGTCTCTTCTCTAGACACAAAGTCGAATAGCAGGACGCCCGCCGGCCGAAGTGGCCGTGCGGTTCTAGGCGCTGCAGTCTGGAACCGCGAGACCGCTACGGTCGCAGGTTCGAATTCTGCCTCGGGCATGGATGTGTGTGATGTCCTTAGGTTAGTTAGGTTTAACTAGTTTTAGGGATCTAATGACCTCAGCAGTTGAGTCCCATAGTGCTCAGAGCCATTTGAACCAAGACGCCCTTTCTATCTAAAAACACTGTAGCCATAACCTTTTCCGTGCTCAGAATATTTTTCCTCTTTTTGGTTTTGTTATGAACTGTGAATGATCCCATGCCATTCACGGGAACTTTGTTTCTCGACTTTTATGCGAAACCCAGGTCTCGTCACGAGTAACTGTGTAGTTCAAAACTCCTCGCCGTCCTTCGCGTACCAAGACAAAAACTTCAATACAGCTACCATAATTGTTTTTTTTTTCCCTGTTCATTTGTCACACTTTTATATAGCTCAATTCCTCACACGGAAAATGAAATTTCAGGAAACTACAAGCTCATCCATCAACAGTGAAACGTCTTACCTTTCAGAATTTTTTCCTCAGTCCTTGAGTTTGGCTGGCTCTGAGCAATGTGGGACTTAACATCTGAGGTCATCAGTCCCCTAGAACTTAGAACTACTTAAACCTAACTAACCTAAGGACATCACACACATCCATGCTCGAGGTAGGATTCGAACCTGCGACCGTAGCAGTCGCGCGGTTCCGGACTGAAGCGCCTAGAACCGATCGGCTACCACGGCGGGCAGTCCTTGAGTTCGTCGCAACTGAAGGCGACCTGATCTTTCTTCATCGTGAATATTCGTTCGTCTGCATAGTGCAGCATTTTCGAACTGAATCTTCATTCATCACGTTTCCGTGAACTTCGCTGATGTGTCTGTAAATTTCGATAGGAGAGACTGTTTCACGCATTCAGAAACCGTATTACAATACGAATCTCACACTTCGTAGAACTGTTATTTTGTGACACATTTTAAAATAGCACAAATAAAAAGTGAACGACAGTAACTGTTCGTTGTTAGCGTCACGCTAGCACCAACTGTTGGGAAAGTACATGACGCAGCGATGGGGATGGGGTATGGGGGTGATGTGTGTTGATGGGGGTAGAGAGCAATGGTTGGAAAATTGCGCCGGTCGCACCAGTGTTTAAGAAGGGTAGTAGGAGTAATCCATCTAACCACAGACCTATATCATTGACGTCGGTTTGCAGTAGGGTTTTGGAGCATATGCTGTATTCAAACACTATGAATCACCTCGAAGGGAACGATCTATTGATACGTAATCAGCATGGTTTCAGAAAACAACGTTCTTGTGCAACGCAGCTAGCTCTTTATTCGCACGAAGTAATGGCCGCTATCGACAAGGGATCTGAAGTTGATTCCGTATTTCTAGATTTCCGGAAAGCTTTTGACACCGTTCCACACAAGCGACTTCTAATCAAGCTGCGGGCCTATGGGGTATCGTCTCAGTTGTGCGACTGGATTCGTGATTTCCTGTCAGGAAGGTCGCAGTTCGTAGTAATAGACTGCAAATCATCGAGTAAAACTGAAGTGATATCAGGTGTTCCCCAGGGAAGCGTCCTGGGACCTCTGCTGTTCCTGATCTATGTAAATGACCTGGGTGACAATCTGAGCAGTTATCTTAGGTTGTTCGCAGATGATGCTGTAATTTACCGTCTAGTAAGGTCATCCGAAGACCAGTATCAGTTGCAAAGCGATTTAGTAAAGATTGCTGTATAGTGTGGCAGGTGGCAGTTGACGCTAAATAACGAAAAGTGTGAGGTGATCCACATGAGTTCCAAAAGAAATCCGTTGGAATTCTATTACTCGATGAATAGTACAATTATCAAGGCTGTCAATTCAACTAAGTACCTGGGTGTTAAAACTACGAACAACTTCAGTTGGAAAGACCACATAGATAATATTGTGGGGAAGGCGAGCCAAAGGTTGCGTTTCATTGGCAGGACACTTAGAAGATGCAACAAGTCCACTAAAGAGACAGCTTACACTACATTCGTTCGTCCTCTGTTAGAATATTGCTGCGCGGTGTGGGATCCTTAGCAGGTGGGATTGACGGAGGACATCGAAAGGGTCCAAAAAAGGGCAGCTCGTTTTGTATTATCACGTAGTAGGGGAGAGAGTGTGGCAGATATGATGCGCGAATTGGGATGGAAGTCATTACAGCAAAGACGTTTTTCGTCGCGGCGAGATCTATTTACGAAATTTCAGTCACCAACTTTCTCTTCCGAATGCGAAAATATTTTGTTGAGCCCAACCTACATAGGTAGGAATGATCATCAAAATAAAATAAGAGAAATCAGATCTCGAAAAGAAAGGTTTAGGTGTTCGTTTTTCCCGCGCGCTGTTCGGGAGTGGAATGGTAGAGAGATAGTATGATTGTGGTTCGACGAACCCTCTGCCAAGCACTTAAATGTGAATTGCAGAGTAGTCATGCAGATGTAGATGTAGATGTAGACGTGTAGGTAGGGGTTGGTGGGGGGGGGGGGCATATCGTTACTCGTCACATCAAAACGTTCATTACCTTTAGAATGATGCTCTTAGTAACATTATTAATTAAAAAATTGCTCTGTAGATTTTAATGCGACGACAACCCTTGGGTACCTGTACTTTGGCATTCAAGTTTGGCGTTTTCGCAACGGCCATCTTTCCGGCAGAATTCCACCGTCCTTACAGGAAAGCCTGATCAGCAGGCCGTGTGCCTGGACCGCCGGCTGCTTACGTAAGGGAATCTCCCGGCTCGGTACGTTCAGCAAGAGGCCGCCCCACATCTGGCAGCTACCCGCTACCTGCTCCGTCTGTTGCGCAACGCCTCTTACCCGCTTCGACTGGCACACCACTTTACTGGAGCCGGGGGCACCAGTTATGGCCGGATTCGAGAATCTTCGCTATGAAAGTGCTAGCTATACATGCTTTTCGCACTCTCTGCCTTGGTAATGACTAAATAGGAACAAAAACGCCCAAGGAACACCCCACCCCCGCAACAGCACCGTTTGCGGCCAACTGTACTTCGTTACATCCGCTGGTGAAAGATGTTCAGACCGATCTGAAACAAGTACTGGACCAGTTGCTGTGTAACATATTATAAACCGGTAAGGAAATCGGCCGTGCCCCTTCAAAGGAAATATCCCACACTTGGGCTTAAGGTGGTTTAGGGATATCATGGAAAAAGTAGATCTGGATTACCAGATGGGAATTTGAATCCTTTTTCTCCAGAACGCGAGTGCAGCGTGTTAACCACTGTGGTTCAAATGGCTCTGAGCACAATGCGACTTAACTTCTGAGGTCATCAGTCGCTTAGAACTTAGAACTAATTAAACCTAACTAACCTAAGGACATCACACACATCCATGCCCGAGGCAGGATTCGAACCTGCGACCGTAGCGGTCGCTCGGCTCCAGACTGCAGCGCCTAGAACCGCTCGGCCACTCCGGCCGGCGCTAACCACTGCGCCATTATTAGAGGCTACACCACAAAAATTTTCAGAATCCTTTTCGGAAGGTAATACACTATATCAACGGAAGGGATTCTCGTCTGTGACCGATGAAATTATGCTTGAGTCTGATTTGGAAAACCGACGTATCTTAAAGAAAGGGGTCTGTAGCAGACGGGTGGAGAGACAGACAGTCGGATAACAAATTACAATTTTTTTTTCGGTTGGTGTAATGACAAATTCACAATTTTCGGATTTTTCCTTTACTTTTATTATGTAATTTTGATTTTGCCGAATTTCTTGATTCTCGGTCACCGGAAAGTACCGTATAGGTTTTGATGAGTGAGTTTTCGAGCATCAGAACATGTGACATAAATGGCCGTATCTTTTGATTGCATTTACTTAGAAGCTTCAGTTTTTTACACCCTCGAGTAATAATAGACCTTTGTGTGTGACATAAGTTCACACATGCTACATCTATGCGTCCTTGAGAAAAATGGTTTTTAACAGACGGGCAGACAGACACAACGACCGACAGAGAGTTGGACAATGAAGTGAGCCTGTAAGAGTTCTATTCTTACAGATTAAGGTACAGAACCCTAAAAACAGTATCCTCGTAATGCTGCTGTACACAGAGCCTCTGTAACGTGCACCAGACTGAATGTGCAAGCAATGAAATTCTGGGAAGATTACAGCTCTAGCACCTCGAGCCCCTCCCCGATGTTATTTAATCTGTAAATTAAGCAAACCGTTACAAAAACCGAGAAGAAATTCAGTAACGGAATTAAAGTTCAGAGAGAAGAATAAAAACGTTCAGTTTTCCCCATGACATTGTAATTCAGTCAGAGTCAGCAACGGGCTTGGAAGAGCAGTTGAACGGAAAAGATACTGTGTTGAAAATGAAGTATAAAATAAATTTATTTCACGTCTCCGACCACAAACTTGTTAGATCCTCAGACTACTGGTTTCCGTTAGCTATGACCATCTTTAGATCTGTTTAAAAACATATCCTGATATAATGGAGCCGTGTTGCTATGGCACTATTATATTAGGACTTGTTTTTAAACAGACTTGAAGATGGTCATTGCTGACCGAAACCGATAGTCTGGGGACCTAACAAGTTTGTGATCAGAGACGTGAAATAAAGAAATTTATTCTACAGTTTCTGGATCACTGTTCCATTAGCGACCACGTCGCAGATAGAGAAGCGATTATAAGATGAAGATCAACAAAACTAAAACAAGTACAGTGGAATGTAGCCGAAATAAACCAGGGCATGCTGAGGGAATTAGATTTGGAAATAAAACACTAAAAGTAGTACATGAGATTTGCTACTCGAGCAGCAAAATAACTGACTATACACGAAGCAGAGAGCATGTAAAATGGAGACTACTAATAGCAAGCATGGAATTTCTGAAAAAGAGGAATTTGTAAACGTCGAATATAATATAAATGTTAGGAGGTCTTTTCTGGATGTATTTGTCTGGAGTACGAAAGTGACAGGTGGACGGTAAACAGTTCAGAGGAGAAACAAAAATAGCCTTTGAAGAGTTCTGAAGATCAGATAGGATCAAGTAACTACTGCGCGAGTACTGAACACTATTGGGTGAAAAGAAATTTATAGTACAACTCTATTCAAAGAAGGGATCGAGTGATAGGACTCATCCTGAGACATGAAGGAATCATCAACTGAACTATGGAAGGAAGTGTGGAGGGTAACAATCGCAGAAGCAGACCAATGCTTGAGAACTGTAAGCACGATCAAACGGATACAGGTTGCAGTGTTACGCAGAGGTGAAGAGGATTGCACAAGAGCCTTTTTAATACAGTAACTACTATATGGCGTTGTAAGAATGACTGAAATAGTAGTCAGTTCCTGTTAAAGAGATTCCATTGCTTGATTTGCACTTCACATGTTAAAGTGAGACTATGCAGTTATTCAAAATGTGGGATAAAAATGCTAGGGATTACATTAGGACTTATATTCAAAGTTTCACCTAAATCAAGTATAGGGACGCAGGTGTACATTAAAACATGTGTGAAAAGTTCGTGCTTTCTCCGTGATGTTATTACAGTCGTTAGGCAAATATAGTGTACGAGAACAGTAGGAGAAGAGAATAGAGAGATACATTATCATAGTGTTCAAAATAAATGGTCAATTTTCGATGTTAGTTCAAGCGGCAGACGGCAACTGGGCATCTGCTTGTTATGAGTTTTCTGATATTCTGACAGAACATTGGTTATATACATTCATTGTTACAACGGACTTCTTTCTTCACATGAAAGGTACCATTTAGGTGCAAAACTTACCGAGAGGTGGACACTAGAAGACAATACGAAGACTGTACGCATTTCAAATACGGTGGAAATGTTTCTTTCATCAAGAATGGAACTCTTAACCCATTCCAAAATTTTTTTTCTGGCGAGAGGTACTGCGAGGGTAAGTTTATTACTTTGTGTTTTTGTTTGATAAATGAACAAACAACTTTTACAGGTCTGCTGACTGCTCTACTGATTTACAGTAGTCGTGATTAGTTTTCACTTAGCAACCACAGTGCAGATCTTATGAAACCAATGTATCAGGCCAAGCAATATGCTGTGACGATAAGTTCCCGTATACTTTCTCCGTATTGAGCATTTCGTCTTGGATTGCCATGGTCTCTGGTCTTTGCATAGACATAAAACGCGAATGTATCGAGGCTTTTGCTGACCTACGCGTAGAAAAGATGTCTGCAACAGCCGTGTCAGGTTTAATGACTTCTTACCAACACACTGTCAACTGATGTGGATATGACGAAAGAACCATTAGACATTCGCCTAAGCTCTACTGATTACAGCATAGTATCGTATTTCCACCACCTTAGACAAGAAGTTTTGTCTTGGCGACCAAGAGGTGTGTATAATCATTAGTATGCAAACGTCCAGCTGATATGGCCAGAGAAGCTAATTACGCAATATTCAATGTTCAGTAGGTCAGCGTAATTTTGAGTACCGTTAGCCGCGTAATTTCAAATACTGTTAGCCGTAGTGTAATGTTCATTGCAGCACCTTTCTCAGCTCTGAACTGTTTGTACACGCTGCTATACCTCTGTTTACATAGACGTTGGTAATGGCGGTCAGGCACGGCAGATCGCGTTCTGCACTGCACGCCAGAGCATGTATCTCGGAATACGCCCGTCTCCTTGCGTTCCAGTAGCAGCCAGCGGATAGATATTTCACCATGCAGCTGATTCTATCGTCTCGCAGGGCAGTAGCAGAATTTACTGCGGGGGTGGATCTCTTCGCATATTAGCTGAAACGCACAGGCTGGTAGACGTGTGTTCAATATGTAACTACCGATATATATGCACGCGCAATTGTACTTGTACATACAATATTGAAGCAACCATAAATTGGTTAAAGAATGCAGCATACATGGAGATTTACCAGTGAAATTTCTCCGCTAAAGAACACTCGTTAAGCTCTGTAACTGAAGAATGAACAGTAATCTCTAAATATCTTTAATATATTATGCAGCACTTAAAAATGTATAACGCTGCACAAAGCACAGCTCACAACAACAAGTGGTGGAAATTGCTTATGGCGGTCTCTATTGAGCGTTCCTTCATTTGATTTTAAAATCAGACACTAAATTGAAACACCGACCAACACATCATGTGATTCCAGGTAGGCCTACACTATACTCTTCGTACAACACTCTCCCCTACAATTTACTATGACACATATGAACGTTTACGCTCGTTCCGTTTACAGATGGAGGATAGAAGCACAAAGGAATCGTTTTTGAGGGCAAATTTCATCATTTTGTAAGGATGACTTTCAGCCATCAGTTGCAAATTAATTTTACTTTAAATAAAATCTTCTCGGTTTCTAACCAGCGCCAATTCGAATAAAATTCTCGAGCTTTCGATGGGCATCTCCGCCATCGTCGTCAGGAGTAAAAAGAAAAAAAACGCCTCGCCTATCGATTCATCGTGCGTTTTTTCACTGGAAGTTCTCCGTAGACATTATGCAAGCGCCTCTGAATGTCTGCGATGCTATGCTTTTCGCCCGTGGTTTTACTCCTGACAACGATGGCGGAGATGGCCATCGGAAACTGGAGATTTTATCGAATTGGGCGGCTTGAAAACCGAGAAGATTTTATTCAGACATGCTGCCTCTAAAAACTCCGGCGACACATCTTTTATTTCGCTTTACCCTGTTTCAACGAAATTAATTTGTCATCTTCAGAAGCTTGGTTTACCATACACCAGTATCTTCTTCATAGAAGGATAACGCCATGATATGTTCAGAAATTTACATGTTGTATGTGATTATTTTAAACTCTGTTAGACAATTTACCATAACTGAATCACACGTATGTTCCTTGCTGCTAGCACAACAGATACATAGATGTGATTCAGTTACTGTAAACTGTCAAACAGTGTCTAAAATAATAACATACAATGTGTAAATTTCTGAACATACCATGGAATTATCCTTGTATGAAGAAGATATTGATCTCTGCTAAACTAAGATTCTGAAGATAAATTAATATGTCGAAACCGATAGAGCATAAAAAAATTTATCCTGAAAAAATAGTACTGTAGTTGCTTAAAATTACAGCCATGAATAAAATATCATATTAAACTAGTTGCTAACTTTTCTAGTTAACTTGCACAGGTCATCCCGTGATTTCTCATACCTCACTCGGATTATTCCATGTAAGTGCTGCAACGTTTTTATTTGTATGTCTAATGAGGATGCTCTCTCTGTAGTGTCTTTGTGGAAATAGATTACCATTTCTTTCCTGCGACGTAGCGGCGTATTATGGGTGGGTTGTAGGGCTTCTATTGTGAAATTTACCGTAGGAGATGTTTTCTCAACATATATGAAGAAAAAATCGAAAAATTACTGTTGAACTAAAAGAATGTAGAGAACGAATTTTTAGCTAGTTATAAGTATGAGGGGTGTTCTGTAACTGCTGCAATACATTTTTTTCTGAAAACAGGTTGGTTTTATTCTTGACTTCAGTAAACTATGTTATTCCCCAATCTTTTGGCTACAAAAACCTGTTTTTCAACGTCATCTCAGTTCAATGTGTTCGCCTTGCGCTACCTTACTATACGGACGCAGGGTTCCACTCGTCGACGTAGGAGCCAACGTCTTACTGCACCAATAACCTCCTCATCGTCCACGTACTGCTTCCCGCTTCATTGAGACAAACAGATGGAAGCCAGAAGGTGCGAGATTCGGGCTGTAAGGTAGGTGAGGAAAAAGAGTCCAACGGAATTTTGTGATCTCCACTCGCGTGTGCAGACACGAATCCATGTGTTGCGATGGAGAAACGAATAAGTTGAAGTCGTTTCTTCAGTTTCCTGAGGATAGCACAACAAATTTAATAGTTGCAGTATGAGGAGGGCATTAAACAGAATAACGCCCTTCAGTGTCCCACAGGATCGTCGCCACGACTTTATCGACTTTGACTGTGGGTTCGAACTTTTTTCTTCGGAGGAGCGGTTGCGTGGCGCCACTCCATGTACTGTCGTCTTCCTCCCGGTTCGAAGTGATGAACCCTTTTTCATCGCCTGTGACGGCGTTCGACAGAAACTTGTCGCGATAAGCCTTGTAACGTACAAGGAATTATGCAGATATATTCCTTCGTTGTTCTTTCTGGTCATTTGATAGGCGGTGAGGAACCCAGCGGACACGAACCTTTGAGTACGCGACTGTGTCAGCACCACCAATAGAGATGTCCAGTTGTGCAGGGAGGTCTTTGATCGTGATTCGTCCGTCAGCCCGAATGAGAACGTCCGCACGTTCCAATACTGCAGGAGTCACAGCTGTGTGCGGCAGGCCTTCACGCGGGAGATCTGACAGGTTTTCCGCGACCATGTTGCGATGACGGCAGACTCCTGGCCCATCGACTCGCCGTGCTTTTGTTCACTTTCAGGTCTCCGTAGACGTTCTGCAAGCGCCTATGAATGTCTGCGGTGCTCTGGTTTTCACCAGATGAAGCGCAGTAATAGCTCGCTGCTTGCAACGCACCTCCGTTACAGAGGCCATTTTGAAAGATACGTAAGGCGGTCTCACCAACTGGAATTTCATGACACTATAGGGACTGAAGCGGGAATATTCCACGATGCCCCACAAAAAATTTCGCATTTTTCGAAGTGAAAGTGGCCGAGAAAAAATGTGTTGCATTACCTATTGAACGCCCCTCGTACTTATTGTATGCTTTCACAGATAAAAAAAGTAGTTTAAAATCGGCCTGCTTTAGTCAAACTTAAAAGAAAAATACATTCACATTCGATTTAGCCAAGTACTTATAATCCTTAGGAGAAGGAATCGTATTATTTTCATTATCACCTCGAAAAAATAAACTGACGTTATTATTTTTATTGTTTGCGTGTAAATATCTGTATTCCTGGTGCACACCGAATTTCCTGGTCGCAGTACCGTGGTACGCCGCTATAGGAAGCAACGCAGCTCGCAGATAAAGTGGAGGTGGGCTGTGCCATAATGTATAGCGGGGTGCGACGGTATTTTTGAATGTGGGCCAGGGGTGCAGACGTGCACTTTTTTGTGGTGACAAAACTTAATGATCAGTCTTTGTACGTTTAACAGTTGTTATGGATAGTACATGCTGTACTGACTTTATAGCTTCTATTCACTCTCATCGGCTTTAACAAAATTTCACGTTTTCTAGTGCTCTGTGCACCAGCGGCCTTGCCGCAGTGGTAACGCCGGTTCCCGGCAGATCACCGAAGTTAAGCGCTGTCGGGCTGGGCTAGCACTTGGATGGGTGACCATCCGGTCTGCCGAGCGCTGTTGGCAAGCGGGGTGCACTCACCCCTTGTGAGGCAAACTGAGGAGATACTTGATTGAGAAGTAGCGGATCCGGTCTCGGAAACTGACATACGGCCGGGAGAGCGGTGTGCTGACCACATGCTCCTCCACATCGGCATCCAGTGACGCCTGTGGGCTGAGGATGACACGGCGGCCGGTCGGTACCTTTGGGCCTTCATGGCCTGTTCGGGAGGAGAGTGCTGTGTAGATATGACACCTTCAGATACTCATAAATTTTCAAGAAACATTTCCAATTATTTGCGTTGTTAGGAGGAAGTATTACCGCATAATTTGTAAACGACCCTTGCCAGGATAAAGACGTGTGGGAAGTTGGCGATTCCCGTGAATAGCGTGTAATTCAAGTAAATAACGACAGTCTAACGTCCGCGAGTCACCACAACAAAGCTTACAGGCTTCCCTAATTTTCTTCGTAATGCCGCGCGCTGTGCGGTAACGTCCGGTTTCGCCCGCAGGTTCCTGGGAGCGGAACTCGGAGAAAGTCCGTCCGGTATGAACCGCGGGACGGCAAGGCGGTGCGCCTTTTTTCCTCCCCCCTCCACCCTCTCAACCCCTCCCCCTACCGCCTGACCTCCCTCCATCCGGTCCTAACATGACGGAACGCTTTCGCCGATTTTTGTTGTGTTTGCGACTGTGAGGTACCGGAAGTACGCCTCAAACGGCGCTGAAGAACGGCAGTGCGTGCCAGGAGCACGGGCCTCTGCAGTGGTTTCCGCTGGCTGGTGACGTCACGGGTGCGGCGGTGGTAACCGCGAGCTACCCGGACAAGCGCCGCCGCTCCCTGTGGTCGGCGGGGTATTATCTCTGATCAGTCACAGGCCGAGAGCAGAGAATCCGAGCCACGGCCGAATTTGTTGGTCTCGGTCTGAGGTTTCCACGCTCGAGGTAAGAAGACACGGAAAGAGCAGGGAAGGGAACAAGACATGTAATAGAGGCACATCTACGGAAACGTGTCAAGTGAAAGCCCAGTTAGTGAAGAAATCAGAAGAAGAACTGGAAAAATCTAGTAACTGAGATCCGAAGCACACTGGACTTGGGTAGAATTTTGAGAATATCATGGATATATTGACTGACCTTTGGTAAAATTCTGCAACCACACCTCTTTCTTGATCTGCACTTTACTTGTACAAGCTTAAGGCTGGGGTTTTCTGATGGATGTACAAGTCCTCCAGTAATGTTGAACACATCCTGCAGTTAATACGAGACCTCCACAAACTCAGTTGTTACAGAGTATGGACACACTAATTCTACATCTACATCTACATTTATACTCCACAAGCCACCCAACGGTGTGTTTCGGAGGGGACTTTACGTGCCACTGTCATTACTTCCCTTTCCTGTTCCAGTCGCGTATGGTTCGCGGGAAGAACGACTGCCGGAAAGCCTCCGTGCTCGCTCGAATCTCTCTAATTTTACATTCGTGACCTGCTCGGGAGGTATAAGTAGGGGGAAGCAATATATTCCACACCTATCCAGAAACGCATCCTCTCGAAACCTGGACAGCAAGCTACTCCGCGACGCAGAGCGCCTCTCTTGCAGAGTCTGCCACTTGAGTTTGCTAAACATCTCCGTAACGCTATCACGAAACGCGCCGCTCTTCTTTGGATCTTCTCTATCTCCTCTGTCAACCCTACCTGGTACGAATCCCACACTGATGAGCAATACTCAAGTATAGGTCGAACGAGTGTTTTGTAAGCCACCTCATTTGTTGATGGACTATATTTTCTAAGGACTCTCCCAAAGAATCTCAACCTGGCACCCGCCTTATCAACAATTAATTTTATATGATCATTCCACTTCAAATCGTTCCGCACGCATACTCCCAGATATTTTACAGAAGTAACTGCTACCAGTGTTTGTTCCGCTATCATATAATCATACAATAAAGGATCCTTCTTTCTATGTATTCGCAATACATTATATTTGTCTATGTTAAGGGTCAGTTGCCATTCCCTGCACCAAGTGCCTATCCGCTGCAGATCTTTCTGCATTCCGCTGCAATTTTCTAATGTTGCAACTTCTCTGAGTACTACAGCATCATCCGCGAAAAGCCGCATGGAACTTCCGACACTATCTACTAGGTCATTTATATATATTGTGAAAAGCAATGGTCCCATAACACTCCCCTGTGGCACGCCAGAGGTTACTTTAACGTCTGTAGACGTCTCTCCATTGAGAACAACATGCAGTGTTCTGTTTGCTAAAAACTCTTCAATCCAGCCACACAGCTGGTCTGATATTCCGTAGGCTCTTACTTTGTTTATCAGGCGACAGTGCGGAACTGTATCAAACGCCTTCCGAAAGTCAAGGATAATGTCATCTACCTGGGAGCCTGTATCTAATATTTTCTGGGTCTCATGAACAAATAAATAGAGTTGGATCTCACACGATCGCTGTTTCCGGAATCCATGTTGATTCCTACAGAGTAGATTCTGGGTTTCCAGAAATGACATGATACACTAAGCGTTCATGTGGCAGTTGCTGATACTTCGCTTTGCGCGTCTTAAGAAAAACATATTGCAACAAGCGGAGTCACAACATTTCGCACCAGTGGTAAATTATATTTAATGGTATTTTACTTTATTTTATATTTTCCTGTGTGGAGATGAAAGTTTTCCAGCCCAAAATTAGACTACATCTAATGCATCCTTGCTTCCCTGTCATAATTCATCGATGATGCATTTACTGATACAGTTCAGATAGGTCTAGAGATGTTCCACAACCTGATCTTGGTCATAACTAATCATCATATTCATACATAATGCCGCACTTGATGAGGTTTGCCCTGCTGGTGCTGCCCGCATCTCGTGGTCGTGCGGTAGCGTTCTTGCTTCCCACGCCCGGGTTCCCGGGTTCGATTCCCGGCGGGGTCAGGGATTTTCTCTGCCTCGTGATGGCTGGGTGTTGTGTGCTGTCCTTAGGTTAGTTAGGTTTAAGTAGTTCTAAGTTCTAGGGGACTGATGACCATAGATGTTAAGTCCCATAGTGCTCAGAGCCATTTTTTTTGCTGGTGCTACGCCGTACTGATGCAGATCAGTTTCCTCCAGATATTTCAGCACAAGATCTCGCCGCTGGGCATCTACATCTGCGTGACTACTCCGCAGTTCGAAGTTACGAGCCTAGCATAGGATTCGTCGAACAACATTTAGGCCATTTCTCTAGAGTTCCACTCTCCAGTCGCGCACGGGGAAAACTAAAACGTAAATCTTGCCGGGAGAGCTCTGATCTCTGTTATTTTATTATGACGATCATTTCTTCCTATGTAGGCTTCAAAAAATATTTTCGTCTTCGGAGAAGAAAATTGGTGATTGAGTTTTGCTGAAAATATGCTGCCGCAAAGAGAATCGTTTGTTTAAATGACTGCCACGCCAACGCACGTATCTTATCTGTGTCACTCTCTCACCTATTTAGCAATAATACAAAATAACGTGCCCTTCTTTCAACTTTACAGATGACCTCTGTCAATGCTATCTGTACAGCAATATTCCGGAAGAGGGCGGACAAGCGTATTGTAAGCAATCTCTTAAGTAGACCTGTTGCACCTTCTAAGTGTTCGCCCAATAAAAAGCAGATTTTGGTTAGTTATCGGTGCGACATTATCTGTCATCATCCCAACTCGAGTAATTAGTAACGCTAATCTTTAAGTATTTAGCTGGATTCAAAATATTTAGATTTGTATGATTGATCGTGCAGCCGAAATTCAGCGGATTCCTTTCAGTACTCATATGGATAACAAACTTTTTATTATTTA